>NC_064765.1:27896095-28215916 GCF_011397635.1 Epinephelus fuscoguttatus | reverse complement strand
AATCTATCAGCTCTTCCTGAATCTCTCAGTGCTGGTCTAGTGTATCTGCTACATTTTTCCTGACCTCAGCAGGGAGAAAAGTCTGTTATCCGGGTGGTTGGGATCTTAATGATTCTCCTGGCCTTTTCCTTTCAGTGCTTGGTGTAGGCAGGGTAGGGCATTGTCCATTGTATGTTCAGCTGATCAAACACCTTTTTGCAGGGTCCTGTGATCCTGTTTGATGCTGTTTCTGTACAGGCAGTGATGTTCCCTGTCAGGATGCTTTCAATGGTGCAGGAATATTAATTCTTCTGTATCTGTGGGGATACCCAGAATTTCCTCAAGTGTCTGAGGTGAAACAATCTCTGCTTTGCCTTACTCACCACTGAGTCAGTATGTAGTGTCCAGGATGGGCTAGGGTTGGGTACTGAACTCTGTAGTTTTAAGGGTACTGACCAAATTAAATCATCACTTCGGAGTACATCAGACAGATGGCGGAAACACCCCGATGCCAGGAAGCTGGGCAGCATTGTGTTTTAGTTGGTCAACCCTGCAGCTTGTTCATTTTAATTTTTATTATTACAGCAAAAGTGAAGTACTGATAAAAGGTACTGTTGGGTACCAGTACCACAACTGGTATTGGTTCAAATGAGAACGGTACCCAAATGCTAGGTCAGGTCCTCTGTTATGTGGAAACCAAGGCACTTGAAGCTGTCCACTCTCTCTACCGAGGACCTGTTGATATCAAAGGGGTGTAGTTTCTGTGCTGCTACATCCCAAAGACAATTATCATCTCCTTAGTCTTGCTTCCTTCAGGTAAGCCTTTTCATTGTTATCTGTGATCAGGCCCACCACAGCTGTGTCATCAGAAATCATGATGATGGTATTGGAGTCAAAAGAGGCTTCACAGTCATGTGAGTACAGGAAGTACAGCAGGGGGCTCAAAATGCAGCCCTGGGGTGCTCCGGTGTTGAGGAAGGCAGTGGAAGTGGTGTGTCCGCCCACTCTCACCACCTGGGGTCTGCCTGTCAGGAAAGCAAGGATCCACACACACAGTGAGGTGTTTAAGGTGAGCTCCTTGAGCTTTGTGAAAAGCCTGGAGGAAACTACAGTGTTAAAGCTACGGCTGGTAACTTTGTAAAAATAAGGTTTTGTCATATTTTCTGAAACTGTCACAACATCCAGACAGAAGTACATGAAACAGACAGTCTGTTAAAAAAAAACAAAAACTCATGTTCCTCCTCGTCTTCACAGTGCGTCTGATGGCATTTACTAGACTCTACTGAAGGCTGAAGAAAAACAGCCAATCAGAACTGAGGAGTCTCTAACGCAGCTGTCAATCACTGCTCGTGAACTACAGTCAAACTGTCAAATTACAGTAGGCAGCACTGATCAAATATGAATCAAGATTCTGTTACTGCATTGCCCATTTCTTTCCTAAAATGTTTTCAGAAACATATTTTAGTATACTGTTTAGCTGTAAAATGAGAAAGCTGGCTCCATCCATAAGCCGGGTTTTGTTTTGGCTCAGATGTTTTCAACCTGGCGGCCATGTCACAAACTTCCATTTGAAGTTTTACTCAAGTAGAAGTATAGAAGTATCAGCTACAAAATGTACAAAAAGTATCAAGTAAATACTAATATGCTCAATGCCCCCGATCAGTGTTATATTGTTATATAATTGGATGTATGAATATTTAAGCAGTACTTTAACACTTGTTTTTCTACTTCATATAGGTTACTGTTGGGTAGTTTAATCTCTAACTACACACCATGTTATAAACTGAACATATGTTTTGTATTTTAAATCTATAAAAGTAACTATACCCATCAAATTAAGATAGTCTAGTTACAAATACAGTAGATCCCTCTGAAATGTACTTGATTAGAAATGCAAAGTAGCATAATATTACTCAAGTACAATTTTTCTCTACTTTGTTTAAGTAGAGTACTTGTGCTGAGTTAAATACATTTGTACTTCCCAGCACTGCAGCTGTTGTATTTGCAGACATAATACTAACCCATTGTTTTATCACATGCTGAATGAGGACAACTTCCATTCAGGTGCCAACAAAAGAACAGTCTTAGATGAATACAGGCTTCCTTGTTGGCTGCTGTCACAATTGTTCTTCGTTCAGACTGGGCTAATATCCTTCTAAGCTACGCTAATACAGAATAATCTGCAGTTTTTACACTGAAATGCCTTTGTTTTGCTAAAGGTACAGTATGACAAGCAATGTGTGCAGGATTTGATGTACCGTATATAATAAAGAACATTTGAGTATATGTTTACTATACACAGTTGATCAATGCCATGTGGGTAGAATAGTGAGCACTGTCTAAACTGCCTGCAGATGTGCCTGAGTGTGAATTGTTGTGTTTCTATGAGTGATGACCCTGTGAAAGGCTGCTGACTACAGTGTGTCACTCGCCAATGTACCTGAACACATTACTATATAGGTGAAGATGGATGCATGAATGGATGGATGGATGCTACACAAGTTTTCTATAGGAAAGCTCTGACCTATTACAGTCACTATTACTTCTGCCCGGGGGTTCCAGTGTAGAGGTTTATTATCTTATGATGGTGTAACTGCTACTCAGCTTTTCCCTTCTGACCAAACAAACAAACAAACAAACAAACTACACTGTCTGCTTAATTTATCACGGTGCAAACTAAGAGTGTATCTTACAGGCCAGACAGCAGCAGAAACCTGCTTGCTGTTTGTCGGAAGAGCCCTCATGTGTCAGCTCAAAGATACTTGGTACTTTCCTGGTTGGATAGCTATTATTTATTCAGACCAAATGACAGCCGGACAGCATGGTGCCAGAGAACATGGGGTGAAGGCAGAAAATGTGGAAATTTTGACGAAAGAAGTGGAAAAATAATAAAATGCCTCTTGGGCAAAGTTTTAGATCTTTATGAATGTATGTATGTACACATACATAAATATATAAATGTATGTACATGGATGTGTATGGATGGTAGATACACTGCAGCCTTTAGACCCGGGCTATTCAATTGGCAGCCCCCGAGCCGGGTCCATGCTTTTCAAAGAAAGCTCTCACTTTTCTCTGCTGATCTTTGTCCAGGGAAGATGCTCCACTTCCCCACATTGAGGAAATCAGGCCTACAAATTACAAAGGTGATGTCAGGCTTTATTGACTCATTGAAAAACAACTTTGCCACTAGGTTTGATGATTTCAGCATCCCCCATGAAGTGATGAGATTTGTGAAGGACCCTTTCTGTGTGAATGTTGAGGAAGACTTTGCAATGAAAGCAAAGGAGCTGATAACGTCATTGGACGAAGCACCTTTACAACTGGAACTCATTGACATTCAGTCATCAGAAGACTTGCGACAGTCATTGCAGCTGGCAGGTTTTGAAAAATTCTGGACTCATGAAGTCAGCCAAGAGAAATTTCCACACTCAAGGGGTCTTGCACTTTTTCTCCTGACAATGTTTGGCTCAACATACACTTGTGAGTCGTCATTCTCACACATGAATGCCATTAAAACTCACAATTGCATATCTCTCACTGACCAGCATCTGCAACACTGCTTGCGCATTGCTCTGACAACATATACACCTGACTTCACTCTTGCTAAGTCAAAAATGCCATTTCTCTCATTAGATGGCAAATGTTGGTAAACTACATGGAAGGTAACAGACATGTTAGTCAAGCAAGCAATGAGGACTGATTTTTGAACAGTATGATGCAGTTTACATGTTATTCACCTCATAATGCCATATTATGCACTTAATTTTTTTCTTGATGTGGTATGGCTCAGCTGGACTGAATATTGAGGTGTCTGGTACAATTTCAACATGGACAGATAAGAATGAAAAGCCCTCACCAAATCTCCTTATCAGTGTATCTGCTTTTGGCTGAGTAGTTAGAGCAGAGGAACAGTTTAACATTGGTATTGTCAAGAGAGGTCAACTAAGGGACTGTTAAATTGATTCTTCTCATGTCTTAGCAGGACTGACCTGGATGAAGTGATTATTGTTGGATGCAATTTGAAACATTTTGCCTTGATAAAATACCATGCACTGTTCGTTGTTATAATTCTATTCAGTAGCATAGTATGTAGTCTTGTTTTGTTGGTGCATTTGAAGTTTAAGTTGTCTGTCAGTGCCATATCAGTTATTTAGAATTGTATTCATTTAACAGAGTGATGCAATTTGAAATACCTTGCCTTGATAAAATAGCATGCAGTGTTATGTTGTTATAATTCTATTCACTACCACACTTTGGTTTTATTTTTGTTGTCGGAGTTAAATCTGATTTTGCCTGTCACTCAAATTAGTGAAATATTAAATATATGTGATATGGCTCACCTAGACTGATTGTTAAGTTATCTGATATATTTTCAAAATGGACAAATGTGAGTACAGTAGTAGTCCATGTGTGGACTTAAGGGGCAGTCTATTTTATTTCTAAGAAGAAAAAAAGTGTATTATATGTGTATGTATTCAGTCATCACTTATCTACATTTCTATTTTTAGCTAGTAGGTGGAGCAGGGGGGGACAGTTTGATGTTTCTGAGAAGTATTTCCCTTTTTTTCCTGTAACATTGGAATTTATCTCCACATTGTCCATTCAGGATAAAGTTGTCAAGTTATGCTGGTGCAGTTATGTGCAATTAAGTGGATGTTTTCTGTCAGTTAAATACATTTTTCTACATGTCTGTGTAATATGGCTTGGATATGGCTCACCTGGTCTGGTTTTTGAACATGGTATTGCCATTTGAATTTAACAGTGCCTTGGACCTATATGTCTTAGTATAACACAATGCACATATGTTGTTATGCATTTACAAAATAGAATATATTAACTCCTTCAGTATGTTGTTAAAATTTCTTTATTTGTTACCGTGATTACTCATATTTTCTGGCCCCTTATTTGGCCTCAGTTTCATGAACCGGCCCCAGTTCCAAAGTAATTGAATAGCCCTGCTTTAGACTGTAGGGAGGGACTAGGAAAGGACCATTTGCATCTATGTGTATTCTTTGCTGCTATGTCTAGGCAGAAGCACATTTAAATGGCTTTTAGTTACAATTCCTGTTGCTTTTTATAAAAATAGGTTGTCTGTCACTGTGACCACTGTGGTAATAGTTTGTTTAAGCAACAACCACTTTGTTGGTAGTGTTAAGATTGTTTTCTACCCATTGTTTCCAAAGCCAAGAATAAACATGATCAACTTAACTTTAAAGCCAGCATGAAGGAAAAGTCCTTAAGCCCTCAATCACTGATTTTTTTGGCCACATGGGGCAGGTGGAAACAAGCTGTGTGAACACAACACTGACACACAGTATATCACTTTTTTAGTTGATATAGCAAAACAGTTAGCAAACAATTGCCTATTTACACATCCAGCAGATACCTTTATTTATTTGGTGTCGGTTCCTGGCTGCTTGATTAATGTAAGTCCGATACCTCCACCAACTCCTGAGGGAAATATCTGGCTCCTCAGCAGCTAAATGCTCCACTTTGTTCACCAGCTTGTCTCTTACCTTGTCTGTCTGCTGTTTGGTGCTCAGCAGGTGTCTACATTTTTGTAAATATGTGTCCAGTTTTGTAACATACAGCATGAAGGCCTAGGAGAGCTGGAAAAAGAAGGCTTTCTTCTACAGAAGTCTAACAAACATTGAGCACTATTTTCTAAGCATCGTGATTAGATCAGTTCTCCCACACACCTCAGGGCTCAGCTGGTCATGTGACTGATGTAATAGTCATGTTGACTGGTCAGAATGTGTTGATATTTGTGTGGTATTATGTGTTTATAACAACATGATATCATAACAGAGGTTGTTGTTCACAGCGAGAGTTAAAATATTTCTTCATCCACAACACAGGCCCAGTGAGACTTATTAAGTTCTAGTTACACTATTACACACAATCCAATTCTTTCAAATTATATTAAATTATTATAATATATTAAATTCCATAGTTGGGTGAAAAGATGTGTTTCAATTCATGTTGATAAATCAAATTCCAGACCAAGAAAGTAACAATCATCTGGTTAAGTCAAGGGGTTATCCCGGTGTCTGAAAAGTGAAGCCAGTGTGGAAATGCCCCAAATTCTTTCTAATGGCCAGCAGGGGGGCGACTCCACTGGTTGCAAAAAGAAGTCTGAGTGCATTTAAGTCTATGAGAAAATGACCCTACTTCTCACTAGATTTATTACCTCACTAAACGTTTGGTAATGAGTTTATGGTCTCAACCATTAGTTTCAAGCCTTTTTCGATACAGCAAATTATGGTCCCATTTAGAGTAAAATAGACGATAAAGTAGTGTGCCTTAAGGCTTTGCTACCTTGTGTTTGACAAGTTGCTACTATGGCAGTGTCCTCAGGTTCTCAGTCAGTCCTCCACAGCTCCACCCTCTTGTTCAAATATGGTCACCTCTGGCTCCAAAAAAAAACCAAGATGGCAATAGCCAAAATGCTGAACTAGAGGCCTCAAACGGTAGTCCACAAACCAGTGGGTGACGTCGTGGTTGCTACATTGACCTCTTTTATACAGTCTATAGCTTTAGTGATAATTTATGAATGCAAATGATAATAATGGGCCTCATTCACCAACTCTTAAGAGGAAATTTCTTCTTAAAACCCACTTATGTAGTTTTCACAAAGATTCTGACTTTTACCAATGTTTTCTAATTTGGGATTTGTTCTTAGGCGAGAACAGATCTTACACACACATTGTGCTGACATGTGCATTATATATATATATATATATATATATATATATATATATATATATAATATCTTATAATTTACAATATTACAACACAACTCTTCAATATCCATCAGCAATGTTATTGGAAACCATGCCATCTAATATTTAGTGATTGACAACGCCAGATAATATCACTGGCAGGTCGGGGCGCAGACAAAAAGTGACAAAGGCTGCATTTTGAGTAAGTAATTATATTTCAGTCAGGACCACTTTAGTCAAAGAAATCTCTGTTTCCATTGGTAGTATTATATTTGGTGGTATGGCTCTGTTCTAGGGCCGCTCTGCCTTTCTTAGGCCTGTGCAGAAGGTCTATGGTGGAGAGAGCACACCTTTCTGCCCTTCCACAAAAAGGGAGAAAGTCTGAGGCAGAGAGAGCAAACCTCCCTGCCCTTCCATGTGCCTACATGGAAGTCTAAGGCAGGGAGACTGGCAGCAAAGACCCCCTGGGAACAGTACAGACCCAGCATCAATGACAAACAGAAATGACATTAATAAGTCAGACACAGCATGAAAAGGAGGAGCTGGGTGGAGGCAGGTTGCAAAGTGGCTTGCAGAGGTAGCAGCAACAGTAGGCCGGCCAGAGCAGTTTGAATAGGGCACCCTGAATGAGATAAGCCAATTGGTTGCATAGAAAGGAATCGTGAAATATATCAGCTGACTCCCCTCCATCAATCAGCTGCTCCATCTGTTGATTGGGCTGCTTGAGATCAGCTGATGTAGAAGGGATGTGAGCTGAGCTTGACATTGTGTCCTGCCTGAACAATGCTATGCTCAATTTATAGGCTAACTCACAGAAACCTTCCGTGAGTCCACTTTCACCTTCTCTCCCTCTCTCTCTGTCTCTCTGTCCCTCTGTCTGTCTCTCTCTTCACAGACATACACACAGCTTGAACAGCCCCACGGCACTGGTGTTTGTCCTCACTTCTGACAGTTGTGCTACTTTTATCCAAAAAGTTTACTGTTTGCAGGTCGGGTGGCTCATTAACACGCATTTTTGCATCCCATACATCTGTTTGTGTTAGTTTATATCTACTCCTGAAGCTACAAAATATGACAGCTTGTTTGGCGTTCACCTCCTGCAGAAACACTTCAAAACAGAAGGCTTTTTTATGTTCACATTTCGGTCCTCCACCCCTTTTAAACTTTTGGTTTTTCTCAACGTTTTTTTTTCTTTTTCAGTCTCCCTGTGTGCACATGGCCCTGTGGTCTCATGGCTATTTCTAGGAGATTTGCAGCCATTTACCAGTGCTAATTGGGATTACCTGGCACATGCTGGGATTCATCATTATAAGATTACGGGTAGGAACAATTCTGCCATTTAAGAACATGTAGTGAATCTGACATAGACTCTTTTTTGGACTTTTCTTAAGAACAAATTTAAGAAAAAACGTGAACGTGAATGAGGTCTATTGACTTTATTATCTGTATCATGTTACTAGTAAGTTAATAGCACTCTTTGTTTTTATGGCAGAAACATTGAGTCAGTGCTACAATACAACACAAAGTAAGCTAGTTGAGCTTATTGTAGGCTAGTCAACGCTTAACATAACTGTGGCCATATATTACCTATGGCCAGTTACAGTACCTGGAAGCTAAGACACACAACAGGAAATGATACAACACAAAAAGAGTCGCGCTGCATAAGGTTGATGAAGCTCTGCAGAGCTGGCAAGAACAACAGCATCAAGTAAAAAATCTTTGTGAGTTCATCACTACAAACAACATAAAAGTAGTCCTGTGATCTACTGTAAATGTAATAATATTGATTATAGCCACTTTAAGGTCTCTGAAAAATGTCACTCCCACGCTTTATTGACCCTTCAATCCACCCAGACCTCTTTCTGCAACATAATGACAATGATTACTTCCACTTTTGCTGTTGACAGATAACAGTTATTATTCACATGACAGCCACAATGTCTTGGATTTGCTGTGCATTACTGCAAAAATGCATAGGACATTTTTGCAAGGGCACACACACACACACACACACACACACACACACACACATGCACACACAAGTGACTGACAAGTAATGCTAAATGCCAGCCAGGTGGTCAGCTTCAGGCAAAGCTGAGGAAAAGGTTCTCCCTGTCAGAACAATCCCCCGTCCAGACTTCAGGCAGAAGCACATTTAAATGGCTTTCAATTACAATTCCTGCAGCTGTGCCTGACTGCAACTGTTTATTCTCAGATAGCAATCTATGGAGTTTATTCTCAGATGACAATGTGTGGAGAACTGTTTGGCTTGTGACTTGTTTTAGAGCACTAATACTCTTTTAATATACAGAGATCTGAGCGGGCGGTTTAACGCTGAATTGATGTTTATATAGCCGTATAATCTTGTGTGGAAAATGTGAAACTATAGTATAAAAAATGAGATGGCTTATGGCTCCTACACTGTTTTCTTCCAAATATATGAGAGCACAAAGTAATACTGTCAACATGTTGTGCTCATCTGGGCACAGCTCCTGCATGTAGGTCAGAGTTTGAACAGTAAGCTGAATGCATACTGTACAGAGCAGACTCACACACTCAGTGAGAAAGGCAGGGAGGCAGAGAAACTTGCAGGAGCCAAGACGGCAATAAACAAACCTATAAGAAATTGAAACATTGGGGCACAAGGCCAGTTGATTTGGGGGCCGCATCTGCTTTTACTAGTAGCAATTTGGAGAAAACAAGATACTGAAATGAGGGCAATTTCTTTTCTGCCAGTTTCCGATGGTCAACACATGCTGTAACTCCCACACTGGCCTGCCTGTCCCTCCTTTTTCTGCATGAGAGTAACTGCAACTGCATTTGGAATATGCAGCTTATTGGCGATATATTCCTGCAGCTGTGCTTCTGCACTTGTTTTTTTGGGGGGGAGGAGGGAGTAATGAAAACTCTCAAATATGAATACTAAACAAATGCTGTGATTTATATTCCTATGGACGAACGGGGCACATCAAACAAGGATGTCTGTTACCAGGAAACGGGCGAGACGGAAAGAAGGGGAGCGAGGGAAAATAAACTGATGCTTCTACCAAGAAGAGAAAGAAGAATGTGCATTGAAGATACACAGTCGAGTAGCATTGCTGCAGTCTATTTTTGGCACTCGCTTCCCCCACGCTGCACCCCAAATGCCACCCTGCACTGAGATTTTCTTTTTTTACAACTCGAGTCATTGATATAAGCTTTGCTCTTTACAAAGGCATAACAAATGTGCAGATTTTGTCCTGCACTCACCTCCTCCTTACTGTATCCATCCTCCACACTGACCCTCCCATCGCTCCCTTGACACCAGATAATTCACTATTAATTCACCTCTAACCTCTCCCCCGGTGATGTATGTCACAGAGTCAAATGCCGGGCGTGCCCTGTATCATGTTCTATTCAGCCTATATATCATTTTCAACTCTGACATCCTGGAGCACAGTGCCGGATCCTATTGACAAGGTGCCGGTGAAAAATCGCCCTGCGGCCCCGATGGCGCCCTCTCCTCTCCAATCCTTTTCCTGGGCAGCCTGATCCGTGAAGGAGATTGAATTGGTGCTCACCATTCACCCGCCCAATTGCTCCATCTCTGATTCCAGAGTGGGAATTCATCAGACGCGGTGCCGAGGACGACCGCCAATGACCCATTAGGTTCCGGCAGGTCGATGGTTAACTAATTGAGGAGAGTTCTAACAGTGACTTCTTTCCCCATCCATCCAGTCCACTGTGTGATTGAATGACCAGCCAGAATCCCAGAGTCTGGTAGAGCTCCCTTGACTGGCCTGAATGACTGATGCATTTACTGGATCTGATGCTGATGTCATGAATCACTGGGATACGTCTTTGCATATTCATTAATGCAGGATAAGGATGAGTAAAGGAAACACTTGTCTTGTGATATAACTCAGAGGATCTCAGGTGAGCTCCAGGCGTGCACTGCCTCAGATCAGCAGTGTGTTTCCAGACGGATGATGAATGATCCTCTTGCTAAACGCATTCCAGCATACAAAGGCAGGACTGCACTTATTGATATAGGAATATAGGAAACGCCAGCACGCCTTTGAAAAATGTGTTTTTGTAGATGGAAGGATAAGCCTTGACATGAAGAAAGCTGCATTTGGAAGCTTTAAGCATATAAGACTGTAGAGATCTAATCCCATGGCTGGTGATAAGTACCCAAGGTATTGTGTGTGTGTGTGTGTGTGTGTGTGTGTGTGTGTGTGTGTGTGTGTGTGTGTGTTCCCTTTTGTAAGAACCTGCGAGTGCCCGGACTGCTTCCCATTTTAACCTACATCCTTTTCATTATTTCGGAAGCCTGTGGTTGTAGAAATTCATTTTCGGGGGAAAGATGGATTTCTATGGAAGTGGTCAGCTTGTCAATTTTTAAACATTTTCTATAAAGCCCAAAAGTAGTGGAACGAACGGAGGCAATGAATTCATTATGAGGTGCCCAGCCAACAGGATAAAGTGATAAGGAAAACACAAACGTATTCCAGCTTCTTCCCCCCCGTCTGAGCCTTAAGGGGGAAGATGGGTTGTGTGAAGAAATGGGGGATGAAGCTGAAATGATGAAAAACTCCACCATATCATTCCCAATCAATTTACTGAATAATCTCCTAATTTGCAGTGATGGAGATTAATGGAATTGTGATGCGTCAGAAGTATAGTGACTGCACCAAACTTCTGATTAAAAATTTCCCATTTAAATGAAATTATCTCGGGAAGCGTAATGCATTTGATTAAATGCATGTCTGTAAGCATGGGTCACGAGCCACTCTACGCTGTAAGATGGAAGTATCATGGGACTCCAGCAATTATTGCATTCCATAAAGCTTACAGGCAATTAAAAATAGAAAAGGTTAGAAATGATACAGCAGACACTCAGATATCCCAACTTTTTTCCCTAGTTTGTTCCAAAAATAATTAATCCTACACCTCCTAAATGCATCTAGATTATGTTCTTTTGATGCATGCATAGGCCTAGCCCCCCCACCCCCCCCTCCTCCCCAGCCTTCATCTGCAAAATGTCACTCAAACACTCAGAGAGATATGTAATGACCAGAATGACACTCAAATGACTGCAAAGACACAAAATAACCACAAAGAGACACAAAACAAAACAGCTGCAGAAAGACTTCACCCTGCCTTATCTACCTGCCTGGTAAAGATCCGTAACTTTCAAACTGATTTGTGACAATGGAGCAAATGACTCTGATCAGCCTCACTTCCTAACACAGCAGGTAGCTGTTTTTAGTATAAAAGCTCACATCAACTATACACTACCTGCCCAACACCAAATGGTAAACAAAATTTGTGACTAGCTGGTGAACATAGTGGAATATTTAGAAGCTCAAGAGCCAGATATTTCCCTCAATCTCACTCCAACCTCGTCACATATTGATGTTTGTTTCATGGACTTTCCATGTCCGGATATGATGTGAAAGGTACCCTGGGTGCATTGGTTGTTGACAAGTACACTTTCATTTTCACAGGAAATTTACCATAAAAAAAAAATAAATAAAAAAAGAATGACATACTATTTCTTCCAAAAATAAATGCACTATGTCGGTTCAACAACGCAAATTAATGTTTTCTTTACTTCATCAACAAAAGCACCTGTTGGGTTTAGGCAACAAAAGCACCTGTTGGGTTTAGGCAACAAAAGCACCTGTTGGGTTTAGGCAACAAAAGCACCTGGTTGGGTTTAGGAAAACGAACAGGGTTTGGCTTCATAATCTTATGGGATGCAAGCACTGCTCTCCCAGGTGAAAGTTGCTGTTTGTTGGACCCATCCACCAACCCTCCCTCCCACACAGCTTGCCTTAAGTTCTTGTTCCCATGCTTTTCCCCTTGTTGCCACATGCCAGCCATGTATCATGCCACCGTTAAAGGAAGGCTTCATTCGTCTGTGTCTGAAGCAACAAGTCACTGCCCAAGCGCTGGAGACTTTGGAGTGAGACCAGTATGTTCCCCTAGGAGTTGGCAGAGACCAAGCACAGAGCTAAAAAAGAGTGAATATATATATATATATATATATATATATATATATATATATATATATATATATATATATATATATGCATTTTAGTTTCCTGTACCATCCACCTACACTTTGGCAACACTTCATATTTAAATGTTATACATTAATATGTTAATGCATTTTTCAAACAACAGAGATGAAACCTAACTTTTACGTCTGAGACTATATCCCCAAATTGTTCACTGTAACAATAACACTTTAAAACTTTTTAAAAACCACCACCATTCATACAGTAAGCATCCATTTACAAACTCTCACAAACATGTGCAGTATAAGTCTAATTTGGCCAGTCGGATGCTCAGTACTTTCCAAACCCATGCGTTTTTGCTAAAACCTCCGCATTTAAAAATTGAACTTAAAGTGGAACTTATCTATGCTCTCTTCAAAACCAGACTCCATAGACAAAAACAATCATTTTTAACAAAGGAGCTACTGGTCTAACGCTGCCTAGAACAGTAGTTTGTATGTCTTATTTAGTGCCGCTGGTGTATCCTAACTAGCCCTTTAAAACACTAAAGTCACAAAATAATGCAAACAAACTGCTGATGGAGGCAGTGTTGCACCAGCAGATCCTGTGTTCAGCAAAGTAAAATTACTGTTTTTGTCAATGGAGTTTGGCTTTGAAAGGAGCATAGATTTGTTTCTCTTTTATCTGAAAATGCATGTGTTTGAGAAGCACTGAGTATACAAGCGGATAAATGAGACTACTGCACAAGTTGTGTGAGAGTTGTAAATGGATTGCCTATGACTTCAGTTATTCAAGAAATTTCTTCCATTTTTGGATTTTCACTGTGGAGGCATGTGTGTTAAACAGCATTGTCAACAGGAATTCAGTGCAACACCAACTGAGTAACTGATATACAAATGGTCATTTGGAGGTGAAGTATTCCTTTAAAAAGGGTCTTGTACTGTAAAAGTTTGGAGCTCCAAGGACACAGAGAAATGGCCCTGCCTTCATTTAGCTGTTCTAAGAAATGTACCATTATTAAGGGCCTTGCCTGAACAACAGAGTAAGACGGAGGTATAAGATAATTGCATAGGGAGAAAAGTAAAGTGTTTGTCTTGTGTTTGTTGTTTCGCCTACCATCATTGATATTAATGGGGTGGACACAACCACTAATTACATCCTCCAAGATGATCACACTCAACACAAACTGAACATTAAAAGCTTTGAGAAGGTAAGATTTATTGCAGGATTGTACCGTTAGACTACTTCTACCTTGGTGTACCTATTAAACTGCCAGCTGAGTGTACATAACTCCTGCTGAATAAAATGTCGTTTCCAATCTTATAACGAGGTTATATGAGTGATGTCAGTCGAGTAATTCTTTCAGACTTGACAAAAAAGCCTACAGAGACGCTGAAGATTCACTCAGCTGTTTACACATGCTTTGTAGTACTCCCAATGACTTGTAAATTGACTTTGACATGTAAAATATTTTTCTCCATTTATACAGTTCAGGTTTGAAACACTGTATTTCCATTTTATGAGCTGTATTTAGAAATAACCGGGGGACCAGCAGGTATGCATTACCATATGGTTAGAGGCAGACAGAGGAGCGGCCTGTCTGCTGTATGGTTCAGAAGATGAAGTTTGGCAAACATGAGCATGCTGTGCAGGAGTGAAAGAGAATTTTCAAAGGGCTGAGTCGGTTCAGAAAAAGTCTTGGAGCAGAACTTGTACATACTCCTGCAACCCCTTTACGGATTATCCACTTTGCATGAATCTAAAAATTCATGGCGCTATTTCACACCTTTCTGAGGAGAAGCTGGTGTACGAGCTCAACCTTTATAAAGACTAATGTGTGCCATTAGTCTAACTAACTGTAGCCACTTCTCACAGCTGTCTGGATCAAATTTTCTGTTATGTGGGGAAATGCTGAAGTTCTAAGCTGACATTTGGCAGGTCAAACTGTTCACACTGTGGGGCTAAAAAGCCAGGTAGACACAAGCATAATACTGTCATCCTAAAATGTTCTAAATGTGTTGCTCTGTTAATTTCATTCAAATTTTTTGAGAGTTATGCTTTTGGGCAGCACCTCTGTAAATCAGCATTGCTAGTGACATGCTAACTACCTGGCTAAAGTCAGCCTCAACCCTCGCAGTGCGATGATTAATGCGAGAGCTGGTCATGCAGAAGGCTCAGCGGACCGGAGCTAAAAGGCTGACATTTTTCAAGTCCACTACCCAGGGAATTGCCACTTATCAAAAGTTTACCCCCTGCACCTGTGAGCGTGCACCGTTAAGAGATGACCGCCCCAAACTCTTATTACAGCTGTCAACAGGAAACTCTCCAAATCTTGAACACTAGTGCAAAAGCCTCATTTTTCCCCCCTATTTTCTTCAAAAGCCTTATTTCTTTTCTTCAACTCGGCAGGTCGGGGGGTTTGATTTATGGAACTAAGAGAAAAATGTCATGAGGTGGGGAATGCTAAAGGAAACGGGACTGTCGCCTCGCCGTTGTAAAATGCATGGCTCGGGTGCGTGAGACTCAGCGGCTCCTTCCTCAATCATTGCAGACGCGTGTTGTGCATGCACGAAGGCAAAAACAGACAAAAGATAAAAATGGCTGTGAAACTGTGAGAAAGGAGGAAGAGGGACAGATTGACAACTCTGGAGGGATGCTTCGGGATTTTTTTTTGGTATAAAGCATCCATCTTTGCTCCTGCAGTGGCAGCACTGATGAGACATGCAGGTGGATGGACCAGGCCATGAAGTACGATGATGCTGGCTGAAAGGGTCACTAGTTGCGGGGACTCAGCTACTGATTTATGAGGTTTACCGCACGCAATGAAAGTGGTGCTCGAGGGGGGAAGGGTCTTTGTAAGAACTTATCTGTCTGTAATTTATCACGCCACCACTCCCCCACCGACCTTTTTTCCGCTCACTGACCTGTGAGCTGGATACCAAACATGGTTCACATGAAATGGACACTATAGCTAGTAAGTGCATTTGAAGCCAGCGGCATTTTGGGTAATGGATATCCAGGCTTTGGTTCATTTTACTGCATAAGGACTGAAAAGTGGAAATGAGTGATCAATCATAAAGTAATTAAGTTTGCCTTGGCGGTCTGGTAAATGGCTTTCAAAGTGCATGCCTATTACCAAGAATACAGCAATAGCTGTTAACAAAGTGCCGTTCATCTCAGCCCATACATACCCCTGCCATCTCTTTCTCTTTAGCCTGGAGTATTCTAAATGAATTCATCTGGGTCACAATTATGCACATAAATATCTGTTCATCAAAATCAATTTAGTGTGAAAAATGGAACCCAAGCTATAATGCTTTACTTTGGCTTCTGCTAGTTAAAAATCAATTTGGCCGACATTACCGATGTGTATAATCTATTATTAATAACTCCAGATATTGTCTTGTTTCAGTGAATGGTTACACCATTTCCACAGTTCATTTGCCTCCTCACCCAAATAATCAAACCTGCATTTGGCCACAAGCTAGCTGGAGACTCCTGGCTCACCTCAACTCGAGCAATTGCCTAGTCGAACCTGCAGTATTGATGTACAATATCATGCATAGAAAAGGAGCGGACCATGTACCACAGTAGCGATGGTTTGGCACTCTTGAGTACAGCATTGCAGATTAGATATTGAATGGAGTTCAGAGTGTCTGTGTCACTGTTTCGCCCTGCCTCTCCCGCTCCATGTCGGCCTTTTTCAGTCCCTCCCACACCATTTTATGATTCCTCACCTTCTCCGACGATGAATAAAACAACTTGTTCTGAATAATGTGTTCAGATATTGGGTAGAATGCATGATGAATAAAGGGGAAAAAAAATGTTTTCACTGATGTGCTTCTGGGTCGAATTTTTCTGCCCTCTGCTGCTGTTCCAACACGGGTCAGGGCAGGAGAGGCAAACCGACTGAAGATCGCACTCGTCTGTCGGACTGTTTTTCATCTTATGCCTACAGTAAAGAAAAGTGGATTTGCATGAGGTACAGAAGTGTGCGTCAGGGGGAAATGAAAATGGAGAAAACAAGACAAGGGATTAATGTTAATGCAGTTGCAGCTTCAGGTTTGGCTCACAAACCTTGAATGTGAAGCACTTCAGCACTGTTGAGCAGAAATGCACGTGTGTGTGTGTGTGTGTGTGTGTGTGTGTGTGTGTGTGTATAGAACACCACAACAAATAATCCAATACTGCCTTGTCCAATCATGGCAATATAAGGGAGCAAGCACAAAGAAGAATGGGGACAAAGAATAGCACCTCAGAAGGACAGTTCCATTATTGGGAAGTAATTATACAAGCACAAGGCAGTGATCAATCAATGATAAATATATTAATAATTCACTCACTACCAATGCACCTCAATTAAGCCCTAAAAGCAGAAGAGGTTGTTCCCCCAATCAGGCAGGAAGAAAGTAGGTATAGGTAATGCATTTGTGAAGAAAAAGCAAATTAATGGTGCTTGATTAGTGAGAAAGAATGGGGCCGTATTGTGCCGAGCTATAACAATTGAGTTGTTCGTGTTAATAATTAATCACAATCACCTGTATATTTCTTGTGGTTTAAAGGAGGAGTAATGTTGTGCAATCAGCAGGCTGCAAAGGATGCTGTAAGCAGTAAAAATAGCAATAACAATGAATATAGGATTACGTCACACAATAATAGTACATTGTGCAGAACACTTTAACATTTACAAAAGCAGCATCAGTTGTTTGTTTGGGATAAATGCAGGAAGCACTGGCTGGTCACCATGTGCAGTGACAGCCACTGCTGCTGAACAGGTTTTTTTCTCTTTGTTTGATTGATTTATTTAAGAATTATTTTTAAAACTTAATTGTACTTTTATGTGATCATCACCTATATAACTTCATCAGAAAGCTCCAACAAAGGTCTCTTCGGTCACGCAGAATACCGTATGGTGGCCTTCTGCTTAATGATCACTTTAAAGGAACACTTCACCCAAAAAATGATATTTTGTATATCACTTGCTAGCCTCATGTTACATTAAATTAGTGAAGAAATCTTTGTTTTTTTGCCTCCATGCTGAATGATGAATCCAAAAACGGACAAAGTTCCTATGAACTGGAGTAAAGGGGGACCTCATTGAATTCAACCTGCTGTTTCTGCAGCACGATGGTCGTGTGGAGTAGATGCTGATTCTTTGTCCTCGAAAGTGCAGTTTACCTCCTCTTGCTCCGACCAGGTGCTAAATGGTGCGGCTCACCTCAAAGCTGTGCAGCCGAATAATCATGCAGCGGCTCCCATGATTGACTGTTGGGCCAGTGCAATGAGCAGTACTATATATGGGAGGTGGCCCCAGTGCGTCTTCACCAAGCAGTTCATAGAAAGGTTTATTAACAAACGCTGCGGGATTACCTGCCTCGATTACTTGCTGTAATCCAAGCATACACAAATTGAATTTCCTGCTGTGATTTTCAAGTCGTTCAGTCTTCCCTTTAATTGTTCATTCATGGCCAGCAGGTTCTTGTATTGTTTCTCCATTGCAGATTGTCGTT
The DNA here is from genome assembly GCF_011397635.1 of Epinephelus fuscoguttatus. Taxonomy (NCBI): domain Eukaryota; kingdom Metazoa; phylum Chordata; class Actinopteri; order Perciformes; family Serranidae; genus Epinephelus; species Epinephelus fuscoguttatus. The sequence goes on along the minus strand of NC_064765.1, from coordinate 28,197,697 downwards.
TTGCTGTATCTTTCGTAGCAGCTTCCAAATCCTTCATTTTGAACTATATGGATTAATAGTCCTTCAAGCTTTTCGAGGTCCTCACTGATAGGCTTGAGTTTGTTGTTGAAATCTCCTCTCAGATGATACCTCTGATCATTTTGCCAAGAGTATCAGGATCCATTGCGCTGCTGCCAATGCTGGGTAATTTGGACGGCAAAAGAGTGTTTGAAATGTCCCGAAGTTATTCCGCCAAAGATAATTTTCGTCTGAAAGGAAATCTTAACTTCAAATTAATTAGTTAGAGAAGGGAATGGTGCTTGGCAGAGGTTGTTATCCTCCTTACATGCCACCAGAGGTCACCCTATGCCTCCATGCTGAATGAAGAACCCAAAATCGGACAAAATTCCTGATGAGCTGGAGTAAAGGGGGGCTGCTTTTAACAACAGCATGACTATACCAGAACATCTGTTTACAAACTCTCACACAGCTTGTGCAGTATAATCTAAGTCTCATTTATCCAGTCGTATGCTCAGTCCTTCCCAAACACATGCATTTTTGCTAAAACATTACTATTTAAAAAGCTTCTGTATAAACAGTCTCACACACCGATAAGAAGCAGACCTGGGCAAGCCTATGTGTTAGGACTCTGTGCATGTGTTTGGGAAGTACTGAGCATACGACTGGATGAAGAGACTTGGATTATACTGCAAGTGCTGTGTGCGAGATTGTGAAAGGATTGTTTTAATATAGTTTTACTGTTGTTTAATGCAGTCCCCTTTAACTCCAGGTAATCATATCGTTTTTTTGATGCTTTGTTGACCAGAAGAATGTAAGAAAAACAATGCTTTGCAATTTCTTTGACAATAAAAGTCAGTAATAATGTCTATGTAAATTCTTCACATAGAATAATAGAAGCACATGTCTTTAAGCAAACGTGACGATGACATTTAGCATTGCAGGGATCCAACTTTTTCTCTGCTGATTCTGATATCCTAACTCACGATATCTGCTGACAGTGACTGCCGATCCTTTTCCGAAATGTCAAATCTGTAACTCTCACTGCATGAAACCCATTTTTATGTTGCATAACATGAGGCCAAGAACTGCTAAAACTGAGTCAGCAGCCCACTTTTACTGACTGAATGTTACTGAAACATGAAATTTCACAACACTGTAACACTGACAGAGAAACTGGAGTTGTTCTATGTCGGTCAAGTAATTGCTGATCTTAGTAGTAAGATCAGTACTGGTCCTGTGGCATGTGTGGTAACCACTTTCTTTATACAGTGCCAAAAAACATGATTATATAAGGCAATACACACCACAGGATGAAGCATACTGGAGCGGAAGAATCATATTTCCAAATATAAGTCTTTATATCCACACCTGGGTTCAACCAAAATACTGAGTTAGTAAATGGTATGACCGTATCTCCAACTTTGCTGCTTTGATTTTGTTCTCTGCAATCTGACTTTAGTCTCTAAGTTCTGACTTTACTCTTTGGATCCTATGAGTTCTCTACTCATATAGAATTTCCACATAAGGCCCTTATCCTCCTCTATAGATAAGACGCTAATGAGACAGTGTAAAAAATCCAGAGCAATTAAAGCATTAATGGATTTGTCAGTGAAACTGAAGAGTGTGAATTACCATAAGAATGTGCTGACGCCATCTAGCGGGTGTCTTATCCGCACAACTTTTGGACAGAGAGAGAGAGAGAGAGAGAGAGAGAGAGAGAGAGAGAGAAGGAGAGAGAGATGAAGTGTATGTTTGGGTGAGGGAGGGGTAAAGGAGCATTTTCTGGCATGTTTCCCCTCCTGCCCCAAACACTGACCCCTTGATTCCCAATTAAGGAAGTAGTACGTGTGGTAAATGAACTGGCAAGATGACACGAGAGCTCCCTGATGTTCTGAGGACATATTGGCCTCTGCACATAACACATAAAAAAGCCAAATGGGCTCCAACCCAAACGGCCTCCCTCTGAAACTATTTGATTTGCACACAACCGGGAGAGTGGGGCTAATCCAATCCAATTTCCGGACACACAATGGCTTGGTGATTCATTGAAAAAAAATCACGAGAGACAAACTGTGAAGCTGTGCTGCTGTACCTCTTGGCATTTCTAATTTCAATAAAGACACAGGCACCATCACGGCTGCGCTGAGGGCGCTTCAGACGCGTCCGGAACGGCGGAGGCTCCTGAGCTGACTACTGAGGGGCTTTCTCGCAAGGGACTCAGAGACAAACGGCTTATATTGACGTCAAATGGATGTGTGAGGGACTTTACCGCATGTGCTGGCATGACAGAGGCGATCGGAGCTGCCACTTCTGACCAAAAGAGCACCGAAATCCTCAGCAGATAATTAACCCGGGAGACTGTCGTCGGGTTTTTCACTTAGCCCACACTGCAAGATTTTATTTTAAACTTTTATCGATGCTCGGCGTCTCCAAACTCGCTGTGAATTCCTGATTTAGTTGTGAGGGGAGAGAGCGCGACGCTGCATCCCGCTGCTGACAGAGAGACCACTTGTACCGCCGTCACAACTGTGCCAAGAGACAGGGAGTCTTTCAAAGCCACCGGAGCGGACCCGACCGGCATATCAATCAGCGTCCCGAGGAGCCGCTCGCTTGGTTCGCACCGGCGATAAAAGGCATTGTCTTAAAGGTGCGTGTGTGTGTCTGCGTGTGTGCGCGTGTGGGGAATACAGGGGGGGACATGGCACTTTTTCCGTTTGAAGAGGGGAGGACAGCAACAGTCAGCGGGAAACAAATGTAAAAAAAAAAAAAAAAAAAAAAAAGCCAGTTCCCTCCGTCTTGCCACGGGTGCGCACCGGCGAAGAGGCGCAGGACCCGCAGGATCATCGATTCGCACTTTGTGATCTTGCGCTGCGTATGTGACAAGAGCATAAATAGGAAGCGGTGAACGGTGGGATTAAGGGGCGCTTCTCCTAAACGAAAGGCTCCAATTATTTAACCATGAACGCCAGGATATTGTTTTTGCTTGTTTGTTCTGCGGCATTTTTCGCTGGGCTGCAGTGCGCCTCGCCGAGGACCACAGCGGGGATGGATCTCCCCACCGCCGGCTTCAGCAACATCAATAGCAGCGGCGGTGGTGGCGGCGGCACCAGCGGCGGCAGCAGCGGGGAAACCGGCGGCAAAAGAGACTTGAACCAAACCATAAACTCCAGGCTCAAGAGGAAAACCCTGGCTGTGGATTTTGCGGTCCCTTCTCTGTTGCGCTATTACCTGGCGGAGTTCATAAAGAGACCCCTGAACGGCGACTGCCAGACTTTTAGCGGATGTTACATGGTGCGCGCAAACTTGAAAATGCACTGCATACCTTTGCAGAAAACCATAGCTACTTTTGTGGACCCCAAGTCTGCTGCGGACTCTGCACTGAGGAACGGGTCTGCTGATGGACAGCTCCCCTTCTTCTACAAGCGGCCGCTGTCCAAAGTTCTGAAATTGGGCTTGACGAAAGCAAGCAGGAAATCAAACCAAGTTGTGGTGGAAATAGGAGAGGATATAGTGAGGACGGGATGCGGGGGGCTGTCTGTGTACGAGGAGGCCCCGGTGCTCACCCTGGAAATGGACCTCACAACTATTCTGGAGTGGTGGCTAGGCGCAGAGGGGGGCCGGCTCAGGGTTCGGCTCATGCCCGAGAAAAAGGCGCAGGTGCCCGGAATAGAGGACCGCTACACGGCGGCCATACGCGCTGCAGACCCCCGCCTATTCCTTCAGATATCCTCCAGGGGTGAGTTCCTCTTTTACTCTCCCTCCCTCCCCTCCTTCTGTTTCTTTCTCTCTCTCTCTCACTTCTTTCCATGTTGCTCCCTCGCACGCGCACACACATGCGCGACGCAGCAGGCCTAATTCATGTTGCTCCGTCACGCTTGTGGTTTGAGTTCTGCTGTGATTAATTTTTGATGTTGAATCCAGTGTGTCTAAAGATGCGTGTGCTGTGGCTGGCTTTCATGGTGAAATGAGCGGGTAAAGAAGTGTCAGCACATGGAGGAGGACCTTCTATTTGTAATGGGCTGATGGGAACATGATGACTGAGGTGTGTGTGTGTGTGTGTGTGTGTGTTTGTGCGTCTGTGCGTCTTAGGAGAAAACAACACGAAGGGAATCCATGCATTTAGGTCTGTTGCTGTGATCCAGGGGACTCTCCAGACTCCTGTTTCATTATTGATGCCCACAGCAGCGCAGAGAGACGCACTGCATGTTGATTTAATTCCCAAACTCTTTGATAAAATCCAGTTGTGCTCCACGCTGAGCATATGCACCATCCTTAAAGGCTTCCACCCTTATCAGTTCTGAAATGTGAATTATTATTTGGAGGGAAAGAGAGGCTTCATTGCCTGACAATAACATGCATGTGCATTGCATCAGGCCCATATGCAATGATAGTCAAGTGGAATAAAGGCCCCAGCAGGGCTCCCATCTCCCATGGTTTCTCCTTACCTTCTCAATTCCCCGAGCCACCCATTGCTGAAGGAAGGTTGGAGATTTAAAAGAACAAGCTTTATTTTGATTAGGCACAAATTAAGCCGTTATCTCGAAGAAAGCTTTAGCACTCAATACTCGAGGGTCCTTCCCTCGTTCTTCTGAGCATCGGCACAATCAGTGTAATTGCTTAATCACTTTGATGAGGGAGGCTGGCCCAGAAAAATGCAACGGAACCTATCAGACAAAAGCAAAGAACAGGTTGGTGGGGATGGAAGTTGATCTAGTAAGGAAGAAACCCCCCTGCAGGAGCGTGTGTACATGGAAACACATGCAAACTCTGTCTGCAATAAGTGCATATATTGTAGTGGGTTATTACATTTTGTGTTGGGTACTACACTGCGATTTTGCATTTTTATGAAAAATAAGAACATGATATAGATGCAAAGATGCACACATGCAGAACATGGTTTATACACCAGAAGCTGTGGTAGAGAAGCATCTGAGTGGACCACCCCTGCAGCTCCCAGCAGGCATCCCAGCAACACAGCTGGTACTGTTAGCAGGTGGGAACCCAGTCATGGATTTTACAGTAGCTGTCTTTTTGAGGCATTCCGCTCTCACCTCAGCCATTGAGGTGCTCCTCAGCAAAGCACTGAACCCAAAAACTGTTCCAGTGGAGCTGCATAGTGACCAGTGACTGGGTGCACTGGGTAGCGTGCAGCTATGAATGTGTGTAACTGTGCAACTGACTGGAAAAATTTGTGCTCAGCAGGCTTACTCTTTACAAACAAAGGTTTGGAAGTACAAAAAAAGCTTTGCCTGGGTTAAAGCTGAGACATGCATAACTCCCAAATCTCAATGTTGTGTTTCTGCAAGGCTGTCCTCCTGAGATAGATTACATCATCTGTCACTTCAGCACAATCCTTCCCTAAACATAACCAAGTTGTTTCTGTGCCCAAATCTAAGCAAAAAAGAGAGAGAAATAAACCCACGCACTGCTGTCTAGTTCCTACACATAGTTCTTCTTTTACTCTAGAGGGACATAATATGTCCACTGCAGCTCCCAGCAGGCAGTCCAACATAGCTGGTAGTGTTTGCAGCAGGAGGCCAGCAGGGGATGTTTTTTCAGTACGGACCTCAGCTGGATTTTTTTTTAACTTTCATCTATCTATCTATCTATCTATCTATCTATCTATCTATCTATCTTTTGATAGGATAAAACTACCACTACTGCATGGGTCACAACATGTGTCGTGAATCTGCACATGCTGTCTTTGCTGGGTGGAGATGTGCTTTTTAGTAATGATAATGTATGAATGTGATAGTTATGATTGTGAAAATGTTCTCTGTTTTTATCTGCCATGTTTGTTTGATGTGTATCAGTATCATATTTATATTTGTAGATGATAAAATGCTAATTACTAGTTCCACAATCAGGTGATGCAAATTTTAAATGTCAAAACTTACATAAACAAGCACTTTAAAAAAATTATGCTGAAACTTATTTTGACTGAAGTTGCACTGATTAGGGATGGGATGATATTTGATTTTATCACGGATAAAAAATAAAAATAAAAAAAAAAACATTAAAAAATGCAAAAGGTCTTAATCAAGCATTGGCATATTTCATTTGGAAAGGTATGACACCTTTTGTTTAAGATTGTTTAATTGTCTGTTTTTCACTGAAAATGATGTCCACTAAAACAAACAAATGTCCTGTCTGTGATGCAATAAAAATATTTGGTTCTTAATTGATTTAGCCATTTTAAGAGTTTTATGGATACTTTAATGATTACTGGGATAATATTGGGAATCACAGTTATTTTGGCCAGGATAAATGTGACATGAAATTTTCATCATGCCTATATGTGATCATTACTCGCCATGGCAATGTCCTTAAAATGCCCAAATGTACATTCAGACCAAGTTCTAACTTCAAAGTAACGATCACCCAAGACTCCATGGTGACACATTTGTTGGAGAGCTTTTATTGTGAAAAGTAGGTAGTTGTCATCATCAGAAATTTGAGAGAAAATTAGGACTGAAGTGGAGGAAAAAGCATCTTTGTTTGAAAAAGAATATGTGAAGAATGCCATGGAGTGATAAGCACCACCTCACTCATCACATCAACATGCAGGTCAGGTCACACCTGTATAATTGGATTGATTGCCCAGTGTCAGTGAGGTTAGGATAATTTAATACCATACTTCATCGACCGTTAGCAGAATATTTATTGTGATAATATCAGGTCATGTTATTGTCCTACATATTTATGATGTCCATATTAATGATTCTAAGCAAACTGCAATTAACCAACCCATTGCTTTGAGTGTTTAAGTTCTTTCTAGACCTTTGAAACTCTCAGCAGGATACAGAAAATGGAGGCTTGGTAAAAGCAGGAAATGACCAGTGGTGTAGTGTATGTGATATGCAGGTAAATTCCTTATACCTAATAGGATTATCCACATAACATTCTTTTTTTTAAGCTGTCAAAATGTAGCTTTTCCTCCTTTGATTCGATGTTCAGAGAGGAAGAAAGTGACAGTTGTCATGACTAACAGAGGCAGACAGAAGTCTACACACCACAGGTGGACTCCACTGACTTCATAAGCCTCACACTGTATTCCCACTGCTTTCTACTAGATTACTCTGCTGCGTGTTTGCAGAGTCGCAGTTATTATCATAAGCGGTTATTACATTATGAGTTTTCTACAAGGCACAACTGTGTTTACACTCTGTTGATGCGCAGACAGACACAAGCCCCAAACACCTCACACACACACACAAATACACACACACAAATTCCTGTACTTCTATCATTGTGAGGACCATCACTGCCATAATACATTCCCTAGCCCTTTACCTAAACCTTGACAAACACAACTGAATTCCTGACCTCAACCCGTAACCTAACCCTAACCTAAACTTCATTCTAACCTGAACCTTAAAACAAAGTCTTAACCCCCAAACAGGCCTTTGAAAAAGTGAGGACTGGCCAAAATGCCCTACTTTTCCAAAAAATGTTCTCAATTAGTAAATGCGTGTTTGGGTCCTCACTATGTAGCAAGTACAAGAACACGCACACACACACAAACACTTATCTGTCGTTCCTCCATTCTTTTCCTCTCGTGTAATACATACTCCCTTCTGCCAGTGTCACACACACTCCCTCCTCCATATAAAATGGCTCAACTCAAGGCTCCAGTGTGTATTGTCTCGCTCTATCAGCTTTTTTTTACACCCCTGATTGGCCAGTGTTTGGCTTTTTTTCCTGTGTAATATGCGTGCTACACTTGTTTTTCCAGCCTCTGGTAAGATGCTGGCTATTAGCATGAAATAAATACCAACCATGGCACCCAGAATAATTTGACGATCAAGCAAACGTGCCTGCGGGAATCAAGGCATTAAACTCTGCACAGTACATTTATACTTACTCGCCCTATGGGCCCTATGGGGGAGATCATTAATGAGAAATGCTTCTATGAGTTATAGTGTAGGAGAGGGGAAAACAGTGCTGGGCAGGTGTGATAAAGATTTGACCTCTACTTTATTAACCTCTGTTATGTTCACCAAGCGGTGCCATAAATAGGTTGCAAGAGAATCATTAAATGATCTCGGCATTAGGAGTGGGAGGAAGTGGAGACCCCTGCTTCATTAACTTGCACATACCTGCCGTGGAGCTCTTTAAAATGTCCATGTACCTTGGCACACCATTAGCAAAAAGTGTCTTCATAAACACGTCTTAACAGCGTGTGATTGAAGTCCCGGAGTAAAAGACTGCTGCCATCATGCTTGAGAGAAGCAACTGTGTGCGTTGGGGCTCGTCTTCTCACATTCGCCCCTCAGCTCAAATGCGAACACACACTCTTATGGTTTTCTATTGAACGTCCCCAGTCTGCCATTTCCTTTGAGAGGCTTAAAACAGAATCCCAGCGTGTGGATGTTTTAGCCATTAGGCAAATATAGCAATTTCCTCTGAATCAAAAAATAAGTCAACAGTACATTTATAAAGTTAGATTACACGCTTGGTACTTTGTTTACAGTGCTTGTGGCCTTTTTGGAAGAGGTTTCTCCTTGAAGGATGAATGCGCTTTTACTTTTCCATGTCCCATATGCTTGTCCCTTTTTTCCTGACAGTAGCTGCTGCTGTATGGTATATTAGCCTCAAGAGTCGTTACAGTAGTGTTAGTGAGGGGTATCAAAGAGTGAGGGTTGCCCTTTATGTTTTGTTTTGTTTTGTGTGTATTTTTTCTTTACCTTTTCTCTCTTTTTTACCAAATTTGACAGAAAAGTTAACTTTTTTTTGTATTTAGCTGTATAATGTTTACAGTGTATAATTATAGGAACATGTAAACAAGAACACAGGGATGGATTTACAAATTATTTTATCACTATTCATCATTACTTGTGGAATTAATTATATTATTTGATATACTTAGGAGTATTTGATTAACTGTAGCGTAATAGGATACACTTGTTTATGCCAGTGAAAAACATTTAAAATAAAGGGACACAATCCAAAAAGCACCCAAGAACAGTCATACCAAAATAGTTCTTGATAGTCAATGAAATTTTTAAGCCAGTTTGCCAAACATTACCTAGTTTCAGCTTCAAAAATGTTTTTATCTGTGGCCTGTCTTTGTTATATATGTGTTAGCAAACTGAATATCTTTTGGGTTTTGGACTGTTATTGACATAGGTATAGATTCTGGAGGGTTACACAAGGGACACATCCCATTCAATATTTAAAACATGTGCATTTGCCCCACTCTAATAGAAACATGAAAGTAGTAGAGAACTTTTATTTTGACAAAATTGATGACATTTACACCATATATTTATGCAGAAAAGCCACAAACTGGTGCATAAAATTCACCAGAATGCAGGAAATTAAGTGTTTGATGCTCAAGATTTTCTGGCAGAGGACAGCCAGGACACAGCACATAAACATGTCAGGTGAACAGGCCCATTGGTATGGATGTGATGGACACACTTTGGAATAATCTCAGTATCCAGGGTGTAATTAGCAGCGTAATTAGAACACTATGACTAAGATCACACTCATTATTGCATAGACAGCGTTGTAATGACATTGTACTGTGATAAATATATACAAATAAATAAATACATTTAAAAAATCAGCAAAACCACACATTACACATTGGAGAGCTGACACCGGCTGTTTGTTGCATAAATGATTTATTTTTAAAAATTAATGCTGTTTAATCTTCTGCAACGGACTACTGAACAATGGATTGTTTTCGTGCTATTTGGACATCAGTCCAGACCGCGGTTCGATCCGCTTGCATTTTGGCACATGAAACCTTACAGTCTTTTATCTTGTGGATTCAGATTTTCTCACTTCTCGGAAAAGAGGGGAAAGCTAAAAGTTCAGGCATTTAGTTTGGAGAAGTTGGAGTGGTATGAGCCTCAGATGCAGTTAACCATGGCAGTCAACATTGCATAGTGTGTGTAAACTCTTTGTTGGTAACACAGCTTAAAGTCAGCTCGATGACACTGTGCACCTGTTGACCTTTAATTTAGCCCACCCAGGTGGAAGGCTGCAGAGGCACAGGAAAAGTGACATGACATTGCGAATGTGGACTCGCGGTAATCAATGAGACTCCTGACATTTAAAGCTTGTATCAATCAGCTGCTAATGGGAAAATCAATAGGAAGTCAGAACGACATGCCACTTTATTATTTATGCATTTCTATGATCAATTCAGTCAAGGAGTCAGTGGCATGTCGCAGCACCCCGGCGGACCTGTGACGCCTTGCCCAGCTGATCGATACTGCAAGTTGCACCGAGCATGATCAAGTGCAGGGGTCTGAGTGTTAGCTGCTAACTAGGCTTGTCTTGATGACAGAGCTGCTGTAGATGCAATGCTTAGGTAAGACTGAGGTATTCAAAATAAAAGGAAGACCCTGCTATGCTGCAGCGATCCAGTCTTTGTCAGTTTGTCACAAGTACTTTAGCAGTTTTGAGAGCGTGTCAGATCTTTCATTGGCAGTATCCAGATTTGTTGATTCATTCCTCTTTACAAATGTGAATAATGAGACATTTACAGCATCTGTGGTACAAATACCTTGAAGCAGTGCTCAGAAATCAGTGCTTCTTGATTGAGCACAGTGCAATGATATCATTACTGCCCTGCACTGTTACCACACACACATTCACATTCCCACGCAGTACTCATGTGCAGGCCTTCATGAAGCATTGCAACCATAGCACTTTCTATTCTGATGGACGTGAGTTCACAAAACAGCAATTCTAAGCATCACCATCCCCGGTGTGGACAGTTGAAAATGAATGCCTTTTAATGAGATGCCCCCTGAACTTGCTCAAATTCATTCATGACGGTCACATTCAACAGGGCCGCTGTCAGTGTAATGAGACGGCTGATTCTTCATGACTTAAAGGAAATGAAGAAATCATTTATTTGGAGCCCAGAGCTGGTAAAATGTTCGGCCTGTGCACCAGCCCTCACACTAGCTGGCTTCATCTCAAGAGCTCGGGGAGCGCAACTGTTGCCTAAAAAGACAAGCTGTTAGCATTCTGTAGCCGGCCACACTTAAAATAAAATATGAAAATGTTGAAGCATGCCAAATTGGGAGCTACAGATAAACACTCTGACAATGTAAACAGCAGCTAATGCCTTTTGCGATATTAATCACCCTCATTGTAGTTAATGCCTGTGTCACTGTTTTGTAAATTAGCAAGACTCAAGGTGACTTTGGACTTCGATTTTTTCTTTTTCGCTTCTTATTCAGCACTGTCTTTTCTCCCTTCTTTCCCCTGATGTTTTAGTTATTTATGCCACTTTCTTGTTCTTTCAGAAAACCCGCAAGCTGCCTGTTTGATTAACGGCGATACTTGTGAGGGGCCTCGGCACAGGAGTTTAGCTCAGAGCAAGGTGTGGTGAGGAATGCATACTGTACAGGAGCTGAATGTGAAGCTCACACCCTGAGATGCTCCACTTCCATAATGAGAGAAATAAATAATGTGCATAAATGAGCGGTCATACTTTTCTGGAAGTTACACACTGTATACTGGGTGTTTTTCTATTTTTGAATGTTTGCCAATTTAAATGCCATGATGCCGCACAGCCCCAATTTAGCTCCTTTCTACCAGCTGTGTCACCTTATGTTAAGCAAATATGCAAGGTATACTTTTTAGTATGTATGTATATAAGTGGACAAAACTTGTAGGAAGGTATATCTGTGCATGAAGTCCTCCCACAGTCTAAATACAAGAATGCAAATGTTAATGTTAAAGGTCTTTTTTATTGGATTGCATTAAACAGATGTTCTATAGGATATTAGGTCCACCCACGTACATATGTAGTATTATAAAGTAAAACTATTGCATGAACTTAAAGTCGTTTATGTTCTTGGTTGTTCGAAGCTCAGTATTGTTTGACATCTCAGCCACATTTCAAACAGCCTAGAAATAGCCAAACTAATTGCCATGTTTGATAATGACATATTTACCATCAGTATAGCGGTGTATGTACAGGAAACAACAAGGAAATATACAACATAACAACATATAATGTAATACACAAGAAAAAGAGGATTTAAATTATCTTTCTGTCATATCTTTTATATATGCCATGAAAAATAAAAGATATGTGATGGTCTTCTCTAAATGAGGTCCCTCTGTAGCCATCTGTGTTTCCTGCTGCTTGTGTCCTCTCTTCCATCACTCATTTCCTGTCAGTAACTAACTTGGAGGGTATGAGGAAGAGGAGGACGGAAAGTGAATGAGAGCAGGAGACAGAAGTAAACAGACTTGTAACAATAATACGCCTCAGGCCTCAAATAGTTTCAACCTCTAGATTTGTAACTGAATTTAAATTAGCACAACATACAGTACAGCAAATGTAAGAGCTGAGTAAACAGAGATATGTTAAGCTGTGGGCATATGCAGGCTGTAAAACTCTGTGACTTTAAAACCTGTATACATAGACTTTATCTCTTGTTCTTACTGGTTGTTGCTGAACCATGTATTGAACTTAGAAGAGCAGTTTGGAGCAATGTTTATGTATTTATTGAATTTTTTGTCCACGTATGGGCAGCAGAACAAGCTAAAAACTTGTCAGCTGTTTGTTTGCAAGTTGTTAGGAAACATTTGCCTATGCAAATCCATCAGACACAAAGCATTAGCATTCATCTGAAGTTGTTTTTCTTGTCTCCTGACAAATATAACTCCAATATTCATTCTCTTTTAGCTTTGTATTGGTCTCCACACACTCCTAAGGGACATGTCTGTCTCTTTAGTGGCCTAATGCTCCATCAGCTAGTTGCTAACAATGTGTGTCTCCTGTTTGGTTTTGGGCAGGTAGCTAGTAGCCTAGCTACCTTGTTAGGCTTCTTGTTTGTTGGCAAGTTGCCATCAGCCTGAATACAAATACAGTTCACATGAAGTGTTAGCATTCATTTGGGGCTCTGTTTCTTGTCACATGAGGAATGCAAGTCCATCCATTCTCTTTTAGCTTTGTTTGGGTCTCCACACACTCACAAGGGAAATGCCTGTCTTTTAGCTGCTAAATGTTCTAATAGCCGGTTTCTAACATTGCCTGTCTCCTGCATATAAACATGGACGATGTGTCCCCACTTACTCCTTATGTATATAAATGAAGCCAAATAATCACAGACATGGCCGCTGCCATCTTGTGCTGGTAACATCATTTGGAGTCAGAGTTTGCACAGTAGCAATCGTCTCAGTGTCAAGTTCCTGCCCAAACACCCATCCTTCCGATCACGAGCAGCGCCACTGATCATGAGCACACCACAAGGGCCAAACTAAAAACTCAAAGTACACATCAAATACATTTTTCAAAAGATGGTTTCTGCTAGTAGCTACCTGCTACAACATTAAACAAGGATAATGAGAACAGAGTTTGTTGGCTGGAAAACCAAAAAAAAACAGTGATCCAGAACTAAGAAACTCAAAGGCTCCATTGAGCTGATGGGGTACTGCATAGTTGGGTGGTAATTCTTTCTGGGTTCATCACTACAACCGACCCCTTTCACAATTTAATGGAGTATAATATAAAAAAATTGATTAGTGCCACTTTAATGAGTATGCCATTAAAAATATAGGCTACACCCAGATAGGAGAACGTTGTATTTCTTTAGAGGTCCTTAAGGAAGACTTTTAAGCTTTCTTAATATTCGGCCAAGATGGCAGCACCAACACCAAAAGGAAGGAGGACGTACTGGCAGTGATGGGCTTGTTACTTGTAAAATTAAATATGTTGCTCATAACTTGTTTCTCTTTTAAAAAGTAATATTGTTACCTTCATTTTAACTCCCTGCTAACATTAATTCGTTACAGTAAAGTATCTGTTATATCACTTTTCTTTTGCACCCCACAAAAGTGGTAATTGTGTCCTTTGACGTCGAAATTCAGACTTTGTATGTGTGCCTCTGTGTGAATGTCAGGATAATCTGTGATAAGCGTAGCTAAGGGTAGATAGCTTGCACATGTTTGTTTGTTTTTTATAGGCATATTCTGTTGTCTGTGACTGGTATTTTCAAGGAATCTCTCTGAAAGACACAGGCCAAGACAAAGCCACAAGCTTTATTAGTTCTTTGTCGCTTGTAGCCAGTAGATGCCCATGATTGAAATCCAGTCTTGATTGTTTAGTTTTCATGAGGCTACAGCCATCCTCAGCGGCCGAGAGGGTTTACCTTCAGTGGGGTAATATTCCATGAGCTTCACGTTGCTCTGCTGCTAGATGTGGTAGATGTTTCAGCAGGATTAAGGTGTCTTTGGCAGGCGCAAGAGTCCTACTGCCACTTCTGGAACAATGATGTTCTTGTCATCTTTCCTCCCAACAAAATCAAAATAATGGGAATATTTCCAGCTGCCAAATTTATGATTACTGTTTCCATCTTCCAAGGTAGCTTGCTGCTTGGTGACATGCATGCACATCAATTACAAAAATAAGGTTATTTATTTTGAGGGAAACTGTAATATTATCAAAGAAATGTTATCAGTTATTCGTTACACTACTTGTTTCTGAAAGAAGTCATATTATCACTGTAGTGCGTGACTGCCCAACTCTGTATGAAGAAGGAAAGAAGGAAGCATTTTGAAGATAGCGTTACACACCTGTTGTCGTTCCAGTCCAGTGAAGCTGCCACCAAGCTTTTCTCTGATGTCAAGCTGTCCTTGGTTTTCACACATCTTAAGCCAAACTCACATTTGAGCTAAATCAAACCAGTCCCTGTGACTCTAACCGCTGAGCATGAAGCATCAGACGGGAACGCAGGGTCTGAAGAAAAGCTCATTCACCTGGAGTTAAAAAGACATTAACAGATGTGGTGCAGTCGCCATACACACAAAGCCTAGCTGCCTTGGAGGAGCAGCCTGAGTGCTCTCAGGCCACATCCCCAGCTCCCTTTATGATCTGTAATGGGATTGTTGAGGAGCGCCAGCAGCATCCTCATCACAGGACAAAACCCACTTAATGGGATATGATTCGCCATGAAAGGGCGAGGAAGAGCAGCTTCTCACTGAACCCACTTATCCCTTGAAACCTCCAAACCCCAGCATCCCCACCCCACCTATTCACCTAGTGGAGGCTGGCATGTTGATTCAGTATCACTCCTACCATTCCTGTGGCATGGCTGCAAGTGTATATGTGTGTGCTGGGGTGAGGGTGTGCAGACAAAGATGAAGAGACAGAGCAGCAGTGCCATGAGAGACGCTGTTTGTGGCTTATCAGAGCACGAGCCCCAGCATGCTCAGCGGCCCTGACAGGCTCAAGGGATGGAAACGCAACTTGTTCAGCTGCTGAGATCGCTGGAAGTGAATCCCAAGCATTGCTGCTGCTGTTTTGAACTCACCAATGCCTCCAGACGGCTTATCTTCTCAGCTGGAGCAGAGAGGAGTGCAGTGAGGAAAAGTTTGATGAAGTCTCAACTTCGACTCAATCACTTTTCGCTGGGCTTTGCTTGCAAGGTTACAAATAGTTTCAGTCTGTGTTTGTTAAGCAACAGTCACTCATACCAGCCATCCATCGATGTCAGCTGAGGTAAGAATAAAGAAGATTGGGTGTAAGTTTTTGTTTTTAAAAAGTGATGGACAAAGCTAGAACAAAAACAGTAAAAAGAGGCTGTCCACCAATTTTACATGTCATTTCTGAGTCATAAGGAGTACCACTCAGCCTGTAAAGCAATTGTGTTATGACGTCTTTAGCTCCGGATGAGCTTTGTGTGAGAAAATAACAGGGTCTCTGTCATGGTGACAGAGAGTTTTAACAGATGGCCTGTGTTACTGAGTGGTTGTGTGGTGTTTGAAAAATGTGGATGTTTACAGGACAGGCGAGATACAACAAAAGACAAGCTGCATAATTGGAAATGAAGGATTGTGTTTTTGTGGAGGGGAGCAATTAGGGGCTAAAAGTCAGGGTATCTGAACCTCTACTGCAACATTTTATTTTTTAAATCTGTTTCTCAGAAGTCCCCTGACTTTATGGAAGTGCAGTGCTTTACCGATGAGCTTTCAACCTAATAACTGTAGCTGAACTTTGTTGTAAAATGACATATTTATCATTTGGCATCATCTGTGGCACCCTTGACTGATGACACTCAATAGTTTGGTCATAGGTTGGTAGGTCACTTTCCAAACTTAAAGGAATACATCACTGCCCAAATAGTCATTTCAAAATTCTTGGTGAATTCAAGTGATGGGAGTCCGCATTTAACAACAGAAAAACTATGTCTGTTTGCAAACTTTCACACAACTTGTGCAGTATAATCCAAGTCTCATTTTTCCAGTTGTACGCTCAGTACTTCCCAAACAGACGGCCCTTTGTAACGGAAGAGTGAACTGGAACCAAATCTTATCCATGCTCTCTTTTTTAGCTAGATCCCATTGACAAAAACAATAATTTTACCTGGCTAATCACCAGAGCTGCTGGTCTATGGCTGCCTTGATCAGTTTGTATAATTGTGTGACTTTGGTGATTTAAGAGGTTAGTTTGGATTCACCAAAATCCAGTGTTTTGATTTCGTTTCTCTCAGTTTTTGGTTTCTTCATTTACCAGAGGCATAAAAGAAAAACAGGGCGGCACGGTGGTGTGGTGGTTAGCACTCTCGCCTCACAGCAAGAGGGTTGCCGGTTCGATCCTGGGTGTGGGAGCCCTTCTGTGTGGAGTTTGCATGTTCTCCCCGTGTCAGCGTGGGTTCTCTCCGGGCACTCCGGCTTCCTCCCACAGTCCAAAGACATGCAGATTGGGGACTAGGTTAATTGGTGACTCTAAATTGTCCGTAGGTGTGAATGTGAGTGTGAATGGTTGTCTGTCTCTATGTGTCAGCCCTGCGATAGTCTGGCGACCTGTCCAGGGTGTACCCTGCCTCTCGCCCGATGTAGCTGGGATAGGCTCCAGCCCCCCCGCGACCCTCAAGAGGATGAAGCGGTTAGAAGATGAATGAATGAATAAAAGAAAAACAAAGTTTTCTTCACCAGTGTAACGTAACACATGGTGAGTTATTGATGTAAATGGTCATTTGGGGGTTGAGGTATTTCTCTAAGGGAAAGACACTGATTTCTCAATATTAAATGTATGTTGAGTCAGTTATTGGTCACTGCAAGGATTCCTTCCTTCCTTCCTTCCTTCCTTCTTTCTTTCCTTTGTAGCATGACTCTAATAGAAGAAATAGGCATAAGATTCACAGTCCTCATTCTGTGTTAGAATACATTCACTTCAGCCAAAGCTAACATGAAGCTTCAGTAGTCTGCGTTAGCTAAATCAAGTTGATGTCCTCATCCTGGAAGGCGTGTATAGGTTTATTGCCGGTGTTCCCGGCCATGCAAATAACAGAATTGATTGCTCCACAGAGGCTCAGTGAGGAAACACTGTCCGGGAAACATAAATAGGAAGTGTTAAAAAGATTAACTTTGATACTCAGTCAGTTTGTCTAACTCAGACTGCTGAAGACTCAAATTAGCTTCGGCTGAACTTTAGAATACATTTTTGCACAGAGCGAGGACTGTAGTTTGTGTCCCCCATTTATTACAGCACGGTAGTGAAGTTGCAATCCAACGGGGACTTGTTCACGGCAACAGTATGGAACTGAGCAACGATTACAGGGATCAACAAGTCTTTCAATGCACATGTGGCACACATGAGGGTAGTGTTACAATACAGTTGAGAAAAGCCAAACCCACCCTGTAATAAATCTTTACTTGGCAACATTTTTTTATGAATGGATCCGATATACTTAGATTTCAAAATATAGGTTTACATATTTCTTTGTGTTTTTCCTTGGAATGGGACGAAGCAATAATAATCCACAATCGGTTGTGGGTTTGGTATCATTTGTCTTCCCAACTGCTTTTATCATCCTCCACACCTCTCTGTTAACCTTCAGTATAGTAGCCTCTGGCTCATTTGTTTCAGCAGGCATACAGCCATTTATATCTTGCACTGCACTGTAGCTGCACTGTCATTTTTAATCTCACTGTTTTTTATCTCATTTTTCTCTTTTGTATTTGTGCGTGTTGTGACTCGTCTTGTTTTTATTTTCTATATTTTCTAAATGCATTTATGTGTTATGTAAAGTTCTTTGAATCGTCTTGTTGTCGGAAGTTGCTATACAAATAAACTTCCCTTGGCTTCTCTCGCCTTGGACATTCAAGGACTTAGAGAGGCTTGTTGTAATCTATTCCTTCCTCATTCCCTAACAAATATTGCTTGGCAGGGGGCTTTTGTTATCTAAGGGGACCCCTGACCTTCATGCAAAGCCATGCTGTATTCACATATCCTGCCTTTCTGCAGAAGTCCATCATGTACTGACCTCATAATGAGAGATATAGTATGTGCATTCATCACAAGCATGTTCTAAATTGCAATTCTTGTAACTGGTGCTTTCACACAGTGTGAGCTGAAAAACTGAACTGACACTGAGGTTTTCAGTGTATTTTCTCTTCTATGTGTGAATTGTACAGAGTTGAAAGGTCTGGCACATTTCCCATCTCTCTTGTCTTCAGACATCAGCATTTCAATTGTGTTTGTGTCTGTGTTCAAGCTTGGCCATAGTGTGTGTGTGTGTGTGTGTGTGTGTGTGGTCACGAATTTGAATGTGAGAGAGGACCTTTGTGCTTGTGCTCATGTCAGTGTGTGCCCCAGTGTGCGTTCATGTCCATGTTCGTGAGTGTGTGTGTGTGTGTGTGTGTGTGTGTGTGTTCATTCATGTGCGCATGTCCACTAGGGAGCACTGGGGTGCTTTCAGGCAACACAAAGCCTCCTCCTCCTCTGTCTGATCTTGCTGGAACAGTGAGCTGGAGCCAGCAGCTAGCAGCCACATAAGCAGTACAACATGGGGGAGAAAAAAAAAAAAAATCAGCACCTCTGATTTTTTGCTCAGTGCCAGCTGGACGACATCACGTTGACCTTGCCGCGCTTGCACCAAGTCCATGAAATCAAGCCACGACCCTGGCCTCAGCACCCTTAACTCCAACACACACTTTCTTTTGCTACACTCACCCACACACACACACCTTTTTTCCTAATACAGCCTGACCTTGATGGTTGTTCTTGTGGCGCTAAGTAGAAAAAGAACATGGGGTCAAAACGGAGCAGCGCCGCTGGCAATCGGGCCATGGCGAGGGGAATGGTTCACACACTGGGTGATGCTGCTGTTGATTGCACTGCAGAGTTTCGCTTATCATAAATGTGAAGGTTTTGCTGACCTGCAAATACATTGAAGATAAGACCCCTCTCTTCCTTAGAAGGAATTTGCCATGATGCAGGCAATCGCTATGGGTGGATGCTGCTAAAGCTTTGCAGCTGCAGAAGCTCTGCAGGGTAGCTCATCAGCAAGGTGCCACAGTAAATCATGAGCTAAACTAGCAGTGGTTTGTCAGTCCAATTATGTCCAAAATTCCCCTCCTGTTGTCTGCCTTTTGGTTGTGTGCATCTCTAAAATAGACACAAACTAGCTGTGATTAGCCAGATGCTAAGGTACTTTTTTTTAGCTGCATGCAATCAGTTAGGTAACATCTTGTATAAGCAAATACCAAGAAAAAGGTCAGATGTTTGAAGTTAGCCCCCCTTATTTCCTTTTACAGCTCTTTGAAGAAGACTGAGTCTGAATGCTAATGTCAAATGCATCATAAAGTGATATCAGATACTTTTGGTGAGTGGGAGTCAGGGTTAGTGAATAGGCCAATGTGTAATCTCACTGTGGTGACACAAGCACTTTGAGAAACATACGATTCAATCTTTCATTCCCGCCTGCCGTTCTAAAGAAAAGCCTGACTCAACTGTCATGTACTCTGGATTCACGCTTCAAGTTTCCACGGGGCAAAGCCGCTGACTGACAAGTATGAGAGGGGCCTTATCTGTCACCTCACAGGCATTTCATTATAAAAATGCTTGGCTACTGCACTATCACAGGAAAAGATGGTGAATGCAGCTGCCTTGAGGCTGGCTGTGTAAAAAAAGAGACAGGCTTTAGGACAGATTATGTAAAGGTTACAAAGTGAACTTGGACACAGTCAGTTTTGTTTCTCCTTTATCATCCTGTATTGTGGATCTTGTAACTGTAACGTGACATGGATCGTGCTCCAACGTATCACAGAAGGATAAAATGGGGCACAAGAGATTTTGCTTTGTACGAAGGCGTCAGAATAGTTCTCACAACTCTTTCTCTTCTCTGGACCGAAATACCACAGGGCGTCGTTAAACGACACGAGTGACTGGGTCCATCTTCACACAGCAGTGACAAGTCACGTAGTGCACTAGCTCCAGTGACTCAGCCTTGGAACTGATGGCGTGGCTCTATGTAGTGTGACGGCTTTGACATGGTCCCAGAGCAGCGCTCATGTGGTCAGGGCAGCGGCCCATTTAGAAAAAAGGCCCTCGTGGTGAGGAGACCAGCTAGAGCTAATGACATAGGGGGAGAGGGGAAGTGTTTTTCCTCAGCAAGTAGAGGTTGACAGGTTCTTGAGTTGATTTATCTTGGAACACAGTCTAACTCCTTTCCCTTTTGCCCCAGACAGTTTTTTCACTGATGAGGAGCCATCCTCATTTAGCTGTGCAATATTTACTGCAGAGTGCTCATTAATGACTCTGAAGTAGCAAACATATTTGCAACTAAAAAGAGTTGAAATGATGATGAAAACATGGTTCACATTTCACTGTAGCACCACGCAGTATGTGTGTGTTCTGATCTTTGGGTGAAGGGGCACAGCTTTACTTTCAGACATGGTAGACTCATTCAAGGAGGAGAGTCTGAACAGGTTGGGCGTATGTGCAGTATTACATATTGCAATATGACTCATGCTACCTGAAGTATCAATAGAGATGTTACAGTTAACTGCCAGCTAGAGATGGAAATTGATAGGAGTTTAATTGATACCAGTGCCATTATGGATTCTTCTTATTGGTCCAATTTTTTGTCAATTCCCTTGTTCATTCCTGATCAGTTCTCTTTGTCGAAAACACAACTGTTTTATTATCTCTGAGCCTGACCACATTGTAGAAACAAAGGTAGAAAAGAGGCATGCAAGCCATCATCTTAAATGGCTGAAATGAGAGAATAATTGCACAGCATTTGTTTTCATTTAGGTTGTCGTAGTCAAAGGAAACATCTGTTAAACCTAAGCCTGCCTGCATGGTGCTAAATGTTACCATGACATAGGATATTTACCCTCTGTAACAAACATGCTGTTCAAATACATGGCATTCCTGGAATTTAAACCCCTGTTGATAAAACAGTTGTTTAAGCATACTGCTGGTGTTAAGACCTTTACTTATTGATTTAGAGACATTACAAGCAGCACTGTTGTCATCTTTCTTAGTGGAAATGAAGTCATGCTTTGGAATGTGTTTTCCTCTCCACCGACATCTTGTAGCAGCTTTCCAGCAGTGTCGATGCATGAGTTTGACTTCACTGTTTTGCAGTGCAGAACTGTCACAAAAACATGAACGTAAAACTCAGAGGCATATGATTCCATGGAGGGAACAATTTGGAACCTGATCTCGATTCCCATCCTGTCTGCAGACTTGTGATAGTGCCCATCATATGGTCTTGATACCTTCAACAACAGTTTAGGGCAGTATGGAAATTTCATGTAGGATATGGTTCAACATTTTGGAAAATACTCTTAAGCCCCATTTCCACCAAACACTTTTGGTGTAGTACAGTGGCGGCTGCTGGTCTTTCAAGGAGGGGAAGCTCATTTTCGGCCTACATCATAAAATGTGTCCGTTTATTTATACGTAAATTCTACCCTCTGGGGCTGCTGTGCGAGGCTAGTGTGACCGCCTGTGAGTGCTTTGGGACGGTGGAACAGCTCACAGCAGCACCCCCTGCTCGCTGGGGACAGTAACTGCAGAGCGACAGAAGTCAGAGTCTCCAAACACGAGTACAGTCTCCAATAACACCAGAACAAGATGCTAGATTTGTTGCTAGTCGTTTTTAACAAAGAAAAAGTCACTAAGAGGATTCTCCAGATCAACTCGGAACAACGGACTGAAACTTGAAAAATGCCCCGGTGGTGTTTTATATTTCAAGATCGCTGATTCGCTCATTTCACTGTCAATCAAAAAGGGATTCAGCCTCAGACAGATCATCCAATCATCATGCAGAAGCACAGCGTCCAGGCCAGCCGAGGCCAGCCCACTGCCCCATAGACCCCCAGAGACGCTGAGCATCCGATGGGCGGGACAAAACAGAGCATTTATCCAGTGACTGTCTAGTTTCGCTGCAGTGGAACAACCCACTCTATGCTTCCCCACTGAAGTCTTTGGACGCTGAGCCTCCACTGTTTAATGCACTGTGACGCTACGGGAATGAATGAGAAGAAAGTCGCGTCAGTGACCTGTGATAGCTGATTCTGAACAAAAGTTGAACACATTCTAGCACATATTTAGTCAATGAAATGTAAACACAACAGTACATATTTGACCACTTATTTTTTTGACATTTTAGGGGAAGCCGAGCTTCCCTTGCAGTCTTAGAGCAATTGCCACTGGGTAGTACCTTTGGAACCAAGAGTTACCCTTCAGAAATGGTACCTAGACCCCAGGTCTGCTTAGCGTTTCCACCGCAAACAGTACTCTTTCATGTGGGCGGGGTTGTTGTCACTCACTGCTCCGTCCAGCACTCACTGTATTTCCTCCCTTATCAGTCTGCACCTTGTTTATCGTCCACAGAACCGGGTTGCACGCCAACATTTTCAGAACAAAATAGAACAGGCTATAGTGAGAGTCCCTCTCTCAGTGGGATATTTAGAAATTGCGGGTTTGTGCATTGTGAGTGAGGATTGGAATACATGCAGTTCACATAATCCAGTCAAAATAATATAGATTTTTAATTGCTTGAAGATCCATTCATTACTGAAAGTGTATACAATCCAAAAGAGACAATAAAAACTAATGGAATGGTCAAAGTTGTCACATTGAAATTTAATTATAGTGTGCTGATGTGTCTTGCTCATGTCGTCAACTCATGCAAAGAGTAACATAACAAGTAAACGTTCCACCTTAAAAGTCACAGGCAGTCGACCCAGTGAATTAAGTTTTTTTTTCTCAGACTACAGCTGCTGCAAGAGGCAACAAAACATCCTTTCATTTTATAGTTATATTTTACCAATATATGTAAGACTTGGCCCTGAGCAAGATTGACTGTCTGCTATTGACCAATCATAGGACTGCAGTGTTCAGTGCGACACCTTTTAACACCAGATCTGTGAGCTCGGTACCCCAACAGAGGGGGGACCAAAAACGGAGACTGTGCGGAACGATATTGGTATACCATCCACAACTTTTCACAGTGGAAACGGAAAAAAAGCGCTCCAAACTGAACTGAACTGTGCTGCTTGGTGGAAATGGAGCTTTATTTGCTTTCTCTCTGAGAATTAGTTGAGGAGACTGATGCCACAATCAAGTATGTATGTTCAGTACAGAGCTGGAGACGGGAGGTGATTAGCCTAGCTTAGTATAGAGACTGAAAGCAGAGGAAAAAGGTAGTCCTGGTTTTCCATCCCATTCTCATTGTCAGGACACTCTGACAAGCCAGTCAGTGTGTGATGATGATGATGCCACCCTTAAGGGCTTTCAACTAACTCCAGTGTAAACCCATCTGCAGCAATACCTGACGCTGAGAGCAACTGTCATTGTATAAAGAGTGAGAAAGTCTGCATAGGGTTGGAGGGAGGGGAGGAAGATGGGTCAAACAAAAACCAGACTTTCACCCAGGAGATTATATTTCATGCCCTGTGTGAAAAAAAATGCAACGCAACTTTACGTCACTTACATACCTACATCCCGTGTGAAACCAGAAGTCAGTGCTGTTTTAACATAACGTTATGCAATTCAGGTACAGTCACACACACTGACATCACTTATCCACTTTCTTTACATATCAGACATACTTATCTTAACCCAAAACATTTTTTTCTATACCTAACAGTGAATATTAACCACATGCTACAATGTGTTCCGGCTGTGCATTACATAGATACGCTAAAGGTTGCCCCGTGCATCACTCTCTGTAGCTGGACGTAAGACAAAGCATCAGGAACTGACGATCTGTGAATGAGAATGGTTTGGGCTCTCTCAAAGGCAGGAAAATCTCCTAAAAACCCTCCACCTGTAAGATATTGTGCCCTTCTGTTGTTTGCCAAAACTTAGTTAAGCAAATAACTCTCATAGAGAGCCAGGCTAACTGTTTCCCCTTGCTTTTAATCTTTATGCTAAGATAAGCTAATCATACCCTGGCTTTAGCTCTGTAGTTACAGAAATTATTTGACATTTTGGGACATTTTCAGTGAAAGTCCAAAATCATATATCCAAAATGCTGAAGTATTTCTTCCACACATGGTACCGAACAACAGATTTAACTTTGTTTGGGGAAAAAAAGAAAGAAAAAAAGCATCACAGTCATTTTAATGTTAATCATATTGAATCATTTAATCACCCTAAATATGAGTCACTGCTGTGAGTGTAAATGACTCTCCTTTATCTCCTTCTTCAGTTTGTATCTCTTATTATACAGCTGTCAGTGCATTCATCTTTCATGACTGATGGCTGTCAGCACTGTGATGACAAAGCTGAGGTACATTTCATAAGCCGCACCATATTGTATACAGCCATTACTGAATTAAAGAATGTAGCTTCAATAATTTCTGTGTCGTCTTACCTAATCTTTGCTGGCCTGCTCTCACAAGATTGATCTCCCTCCTTCTGGATCTCTTATAGCAGTACAAGCATTTTTTTCTTTTTTACAATGATTTATGTTCCATCTGCTGTTGTATCTGCTAGTAAACAAGTGAATTTTGGAAAGCTCCTTGGCAACACTTGTGACAAGCCCCTTTAGAACTGTGCCAGACATGACAATGACAAATTTTGGTACACAAGCTAAATGAATGGACACCTTCTCTGGGGTAGAAAAGCCAAAGTAATGTCCGGCTTTTTTTGAC
Organism: Epinephelus fuscoguttatus; assembly: GCF_011397635.1. NCBI lineage: Eukaryota > Metazoa > Chordata > Actinopteri > Perciformes > Serranidae > Epinephelus > Epinephelus fuscoguttatus. The sequence continues at coordinate 28,172,821 of NC_064765.1, read as the reverse complement.
ATTATTTTGATGTGGTTTGCACGTTTGCTAAAATTTGTCTGGCTTCCCACTGAAATACATCCGTGGTGAATGTGTCGTGATGGCCGTGACAGCCAAGATGGATGATTCTAAAGATAAAGACAAATGGACCCACGCATGCCAACTCAAAGTGAAAAAAATATGATAGTTAATTAGAAAAATGAAAATGTAGGAGGAGCAGAATCATCCTTTTGATGAGGCAGTTGGGATTAAGATAGCAGAACCCCGCCCGTGTGTTTGGGCCAGTGAGTGTAGGCATTGACCAGTTATGGCTGTGAGTCATTTATCTCCAACCCAGTTGCTGCTTTCGTATTGAACAGGACTCAATCAGGCCAGCGCTGAATGCCAGCTGGCTTTTAGGGCAGTGAAAGAGAAAAAAAAACAAACAAATGAAAAAGAGAGGCCAAATTAATGGATGCCAGCACAAGCGAGACCCAGCTCTTACTCTGATTAAACATCAGGGCCATCAAAGGGGAGGAAGCCATTAGAGATAGATTGTATTGGCTTTGTGGCGATCTGTGCTTCAATTTTAAAGAAAGACATGTCAGCACAGAGAGGTCTCTCGCCCCACACCAAGGATGTGTTTGGTCAAGCCGAGTGATAGCAGAATAGCTTTCAAATATATATTGAGTTTTCACTCATTCTGTACAAAAGAAGTGGTGGAAGCTGCGCACAAACAGCTCAAGGCAAAAGAAGAAGAAAAAACATGGCACAGTACAATCGCTCTGCAGAATCCATTATTGGTGACCATGTTTGCAAAGACTGTGCTCTGTGAATGAGTATCTTGTTGCCCAAAAATGTAAAATCTAACTCTAAAATGCCCTGAGAGTCCAGAGAATATTACCATCATTAGTATAATTGCAAACATTGCCAACCGATGGCACGCAACATCATTTATTCTGCATTAATGTGAGGCAGTTGGTACGTAGTGACACTTTGAAAGATTTCGCTGCTCATTGTAAAGTGTATGCCGTGCCTGTTCGGTTTCAAAGCTCACTGCCCTGGGTACCTACCATCTGGTTCATCCCTGTGGATGCCAGCAAGTTGTAAGCCAAAGGCGGGGCGCTGAGGTTCCTGCCACCAACTCGAGTGTAATGATCGATTTTCACCACGCATCCCACAGCCTTGGCAGGCCAGAAAGAGGAAAGACACCGGGCTTCTGAGCACAGAGTAATCTCCCCACGACACGGTGTTTGACACATGTGCAGCTGGGGAGAGATTGTTGAGATTTGTGCATTGATCCGCACACTGGCCCTCTCTACAGGCTCGCTCATTTGAATAAAAAGGGGGGAATATTTTCGTAGAGCGGCGCAAGACCATCAAAAGAGTCAATATGTCTCCATGAAGAATGCACTGAGGGTCGTGATCCACAGGGGACGTCTCGAGGAGAATGAGGGGCCGATGTGAATAACTAATGAGGGAGAGGGCGATGTGTAGGGAAGATGATTGGAAAGAAGGAAATGGGAAGTAATCAAGAACTAACTGGAGAGAAAGAGATGTAATTTTTTTGCCTTGAATGACATACTAATAGTCTCATTCTATACGACAGGTGAGATGAATTGAGAGGTAAAGGACATGACACATACAGCGTTACAGTTCTGTGTCATTAAGATGAGTTATTTAAAGCAACTCTTGTATAAGTCATTTAGGTGGGACTATTAAGAAATGAGCATGCTTAATGCATAGCTTAATTTTAGATCAGTAATGTTGTTTTAGTGTGAATATTTTCAGCATCAAGCACTCACACTTACCGCATGGGCTTAATTATCATTTAATGCAGACTGCTCATAGTTCAAAGAAGTCAAAAGAGATGTGTTTTAATTAACATACAAACCCTCTCCTGTGCATATGGCGTCTTTATTGCTTAGAACTAGTGGATAAAAAAACAGAAGCCAGGTAACATTAGAAAGCACTTTTTCTTTCCACTCATAAATTTGCTGGCCACAAAGACAAGCCTCTTATCACTAAAAGGTCATAAACTCGCTCGAGGGGGCCGTTAAGCGTGTCCTCTGGCTCTCTCTCTCTCTCTCACTCTGATTTCACTGTCATGCCAGCCCAGGAAAATAGTTCAAATCATAGGGACCCACTTGTTCCATCAGCGGTTTGGGAACGGAGCCATGTCGGAGGAAACAGGCTCGAGTCCGAATCCTGCTAATGAGGACAAAAACTTAAATCGCAAAGAAAAAATCTTTAGCGACGCACAAACAGTCAAAGCACATCTGAGGCAAAATGATGAGAAATCGATGTGTAAGAAGGTTCAAACACTTCACAGCCTCGTTTAAATGAGTTACAGCCTCACGTCCGGTGTCTTACTCGACCCTTTTTTAACTCTGAGTAGTAAAACTGCAAATCCAGTCCTTTTTTTCCTTCTTTTGACCCAGCGGGAACACAGTGATTAATTACATCTTTGCGCATTGTCTTCCATCTGGCAGGGTTACTTATCTCCCCAGGATGAATGACTGCTTAAACTGCTACCGTTTCATCTGCAGTTGGGTCTTTTTGCCACTTTTAGTGGTAATAATTTGGGTACAAATGAACCATTTTCTCCAGTAATTGAAATGATTTCCTTATTAACATGTACATTAGCAGTATGTTTCATGATATGCATAGATATTACCCCTGCCAGACCACAGGGTATTCCTATATATATAAGTGAAGACAAACTGTTTATGGAGCATATGGTCAGAGGTTTGTAGCCTACTGTAAAACATGGACTTAAAGTGAGGCTATGTAACTTTTAAAGAACGAATTAACTCATGCATAAAAATGAAAAGTTGAATTTACATGCAAAAAACACACACTTAGCCTGATCCAGTATGACTGCAGTTGCTACAGTTGATCTGGTAGAAGCTGATTATGGCTAACGTTAGCTAATTTTAGCTAGATATTTCTGAAGATTTGACACTAGGCTACTCAGGAAGTTTGTTAATAAAAGTAAATGTTACAACATAGTGTAACAGTAGCATTAGTAGTGAAGAGACTCTGTGATATCAGTTATTCAGGAATATCTCTCCAGAGTTAGCTAATTTTAGCTTCAATGAATGAACATTCATGCTCATGTTTACGTCTCCTTTAACTTTTGTGATAAAACTATTAAAATGATGCAATCTTTGACATGCTAAAAATATTAGCTGGCAACAAGTAACTGGCCATACCAGACCAAGTTAGACTCAATCGGCAAAACTTTTGAGTGTATTAATTCGCTTCAACCTTTTGCCGCTTTTTGACACAGAAATTTTTAAAACTCACTTGTTTGAATTTTTTTAAGGCTTAAGGTTATGTATGATTGAGGGTGTGGGTGCTTTAGATAACAGGTTGTCTGCTAGCTATGACCTTAGGCTCTTTAGCACACTTCAGACCAAAGACTCATGCTGAGACGAACTGTCTTAGAACATTGCAGATAAAAGCTGCTGCGGTGTGAGCTGGCAGGTCTGAGCTTGACTCAAGCCGGCTGATGGTTTCACTGGCAGCTGGTCAGATCACCGGCGGCTGGTTTTAGAAAGTAAAGCACATCACCTGTTTCTGCAGCCAATCCCCTTGTAGTGAAGTCTGCTGATCAAATCAAAATGACCACAGATGGTGTGCTCTGTCCCGGCCGAGCCCTCTGTTTCCATCCTCCAGAAGGGGAGTACAGAGAATTGTTGCATAGAGATGATACAGCATCTCATCTAGTTGCATTCATTGATGTGAACAGACAGGGTTTTATAACACTGCAGAACAGCGCATTGCAAGAAGTTCCATGTTTCAGCTCGTCTTGTCACAAATCTTTGGTCTGAACTGGGCTTTAGTCAGATCCACCCCTCACTCCTCCGAAGATCAACCCTCTCGTTCAAATATGGTCAACTTGGGTCACATCTGGCTCCAAAAATCCCAAAGGATGACGGCCAAAATGCCAAACTTGAGGCTTCAAAATTAAGTAGTAATGTGCCAACTTCCAGGTCTATCACACAATGCCATTGGGGCTTTTCTCTATAGACATCGGTAAATCAATGGGTGCATTTTTTTTGAGTATCTCAACTCCCATAAAATGACTCATTCCACCTTCAGGATTTGATCTACTCAGTCCGATAACATTTGTGAAGTCTAGAAGAGCTGCAAGATTAAATAATTTTATCCCCATGAAGTCAAAGTTAGCCGAGCGTTAAACCAGAATTGGCTGGCAAAAGTCTCAAGTGTGCCTGCCCTATGGGCTCAATAATGTGGATGCAGTGGTGATGATCCAGGTAATTTTAATGTGCAGTAGTTGAACATTTTTGCCTCATGCACCACTGAGTAACTTCCATAGAAAGAATGGTGTCCAGCCTCCAACACTATCCATGTATGTTAATACTTCCATAGAGTACACAAACCAGTGGGTGATGTCACCTAGTCTACATCCATTAGTTTTTACACAGTCTATGGTTTTGTTCCTTATGAATTCAACTTTTCACTTATAAGAGGAAGAATGTGTTATTTCTCCTGTCAAAAACAACACAGTCTGGCTTTCAGACTGACAAGACTTTCAAGAAATTCATGATACACTATTTGACCTCACATTGTCTCCCATGTGACACATTGTTTGCTATTTCATTTAACCACATGTCAGATGAAAACATGGCCAGGTTGCCCATATGAGTTTTGCCGCTCGATACAATTCAACTCATGTCCAACTCACTTTGGTCTGATGCTTCAAAGTATACCCTATATAGGCCTACCTCTGCGGTCTGGTATGAGGTACAGGAAGAGAAGACTGCCTCTGTGTGAGCAGGGAGCTATAGACAGATAGTCAGATAGTCAAATAAACAGGTGCTGAAGAAGAGAGATAAAAGCTAAGACAATCTTGAGATTGGAGGGTGAGAGAAGAAGAGAGGGGAGAAGGAGATATGTGATCCTTAGTGAAATGAACACTGCTGAGTTATTCATGCGGTCTCAAAGTGAAACTTCAAAAACAGTAGAAAACATTGTAGATATCTCATCTTTCTTTTCCTTTGTGTTTTTTGAGAGAAAGGCAACATGTAAATCTCAGGCCTGTTCGCTGGTGAGGTACGACTGTAGTAGTTTAAAGAATACACAAGTTCCCAGGTTCATTAATTACCTGACATTTGCTTCTTCTACTTGGAGGGGAAATAGATTTCTTTCCCTGTGTTATTCTTTTAGTCTTTTGAGACATCCTTTGAGTTTCTGAGAGAAAAACATTGCAGCAAGAAAGTATTTGGATCCTGAGTATTAGTGATTTGTCTACCAGGCCGCTATTTCAGCAGATTTCAGAAATGTATTGAATGTCTTTTGAATTCAGATCACTTGGTCTAAAATAACGAGCACTTACTGACAATGTAAAAGAGAGCGCATAACTCAGCTGAGGCTTTACTGTCCTCTTAGTTTATTATTTTAATAAGAGAAAACTTTTAAACTTTTTTTACCTGTGTGTAATTTGATCCACTCTTATGTTGTTACACTTAATAAGAAGTTACTGCAGGAACCTGCATAGCTTAGCTTAGCTTAGCTTAGCATAAAAACTGCAGAGAGGGGGAACAGTTTGCCTGGGTCCACTCAAAAATAACAAAATCTACCAACTAGCACCCGTAAAGCTCACCTGATTAACATACCTTTTGGGTTCTGTGTTCCCCGGGTCCTATGTTCCCCCATAATATAGGGACCGGGGAACACAGGACCCTTTTTCGGAAAAAGGGTCCTATGATCCCCCCCTATGTTCTGCACCCAGGGAACACAGGACCCTTTTTCGGAAAAAGGGTCCTATGATTCCCCCCCCCCATGTTCTGCACCCAGGGAACATAGGACCCTTTTTCCGAAAAAGAACTTCCTCCCTTGGTTGCATGTCACAAATGTGAATAGGTCTCAAAATGTCAAACTATGCTTTGAACAAGGGTGATTGCTCTGAGACAACAAGGGATTGACGGCGCTTCATATTTCGAGCTCCATCCCATACAGATATTTGCGAGTGGGCTCTTCTGACAGAGTGCCGTCCGGAGTTCCTTGTTTCCATAAGCGATATAGCTCATTTTCACCGTTTGTACAGTACAGTTCAGGTGTTTAAACCCATCTGAAAATCTTTGAGGTGTGTTTTGCTGTGGCTCTGTGGCATGAGTGTGGTTGAAAAATGGCTTCAATTAAATGTTCCTTTTATAAGTTACTGCCTCGCTTCAATATGACAGATTTTATGATGTAAACTTAAAGTGAGCTTCCCCTGTTTGAAAGACCAGCAGCCGCCACTGGCCTTGAAGTAGTTAAATGCTTAAATAATGGAGGTTTGTCAGTTGTCACATTCTGAACTGGCTAAAGTCTTTCTCAGAATTTCATTTTATCATTGGCTGTCCGGCTTAGCCACTACACATTTATCAAATGAATTAATGAGATTATGGGTTATGACTAACATAACCAGTACACTTTAGGACTGTGGCAAATGGCATAGAGGGGGAGTGAGCTATAGACCATGGAGGTTTAGTTTCTTGTTCTGGCAGTTATTAAAACATAAAAATAGCAATTGGATCGCACTTTATGTTCTATAATACACTACCGAGTTTCGAAGCTTTTAGTTTATTACTGTTTGTATTTTTTTTTTCTTTGTATACCACAGCAGAGCCAGAAAAAAGTAAACCTTTCTTCTGTACAGACTGTGTTATTTCGGAGGTCGTGCAACTAATTTTGCTGAACACGATTTTTTGTTGATTTGTCTTTCTCTACAGTGCATTGGAATACAGTCTTGTCATTCCATTACTGTATCTGAAATGGTTACCGGGATACTTCCTGGGTCCATATCTTTCACAAAGTAACATTTCTTAAGTTTAATTACCCTCCTTACTAATATACAAACAAATGAGACCAAAGACGTAATTTAGATGAATATCACAGCAGACATGATAGAAGACTTGGAATAAGATTCAGTGAATCTCACAAACACATTTCATCAGGAATTCAAACATATCAAAACTCAAAGTTGCATGTCACCCCATATAACCTGCAGTTTTGAAGTTAGTCTTTATACGTCTTTCTGCACTGAGGGAAAGCCAGAACTTTAGAAAAACATGCTGGAGCCACAGTGTCTGGGGAGGCAAGGCACGAAAGTGTCCAGGCTTTGATATAGCTCGTTGCCCGCCTCAATGTGTCTGTGAATATTGAATCAATGAGGCACCATAGCACAGAAAAACCAATATGTAATTTCCCCCCAGACGCTCCCTGGGCCTTCGCCTGTTTGCACCCAGGAGAGAACAGCGTTCATGTAATAGCCATCATTCAAGTGAAAACCGCAAATGTGGCGACCACGCTACTTTCTTAGAGAGACTCTGTTCACACTCAATCTTCATAGTGTCTGTCTCTGTGGAAAAGACTATTGGTAACTTGTGTAAATGTTCACTGCAATGCTCAACATAAACTGTAGTTTATAACAAAGGGAGGGTAAAAAAAATAATGTATACGCCTTTTTATTCCAAAGTTTGCATGGCTACAAAAGACCTTGTCATATTTAAAAAAGAAATTTGATATGAAAGTGTTTATACGTACATGAGAGAACTAAACAGCATCAAAGAGGCCAGAACACCTGCGCCCAAACTGCAGGTGCAACACTCAAAAATAAAGCAGCTGATTTGTATAATATGTCAAGTGGAACATTCTGGATAATCATGAAAAATACTGTATGATAAACACAGACAGGCTGCACTGACAGAGAGAAAGAGCAGTACAGTCTAAAATAAACAGGGGCATGGAGCACACTAATACTGATAACTGGCATGCATTAAAATATAACTCACCCTTGTTGCTATGGTGAGTAATTTACTTCAAAGTCCTCCTTTTCATTTTAAGAGTTAAAGCTGGGGTTAGTGGTTTTATTCTGGCATCACTGGGCAAAAATTCCATGTTAGCCTTTCAGCATATTGTAATTCAATTGGTCCGAGAGAAAACTAGAGTTCTTCACCTCCTCTTGGCTCTGTTCTCAGGCTTTAGAAAATCCAGCCCATGACGGGAGACTTTGACCAATCACAGGTCATTTCAGAGAGAGGGCATTCCTATTGGCAATTCTACAAATGCAGATCGGTATGCATGTCCCTTCGGTCAAAGCCTGATTCAATGATAGAGAATCCTGCAGAGAAAGTTGCTACTCCAGCATTGTTAACAACTGGCTACAGCTGCAATGTAAAAGGAAGACAGACTTATCAAAAGGAGAGTCTGACAATAAAGGCAATAAAACATGAGTCAATATCCGTGCAGCTTTTTAGAGATGGATAGAACGTATTGCAAATTGTTTCGTCTTCTGCTATCTGAAGCTAAAGGCTACAGCTTTCGGGTTCATGTTTATGTAGCTAGCCAGAACCTCGAATCACAGTGTGTCTCAACAGGTTTTAGAGTTATGTACCTTCAATCAGCTTTTGCAGCAACTTGAAAGACTGAAGGTCCATCTTCAGAGCTGCTGTACGCCCCCCCACCCCGGCGAAGTCTAGCCTATTGGGGAACGAGGCAGAGGGACTCCAGAGTGTGCTGGCTAGCAAATTCTTGTTTTCCTTGAGGTCTAATAAACAGAGGGGGCAAGAGTGGAGCAAGGAGGAGCTGAGAATAAAATCAAGTAAATCAGTGTAGAAAACACTGGGTTACTGTATGAAGCATGTGCACATGCCCATGGTCATTTGGTGGGAGAGGTGTAGGACAGAGAGGGAAGAGCTGCAGGATGAGGGTGTATATTAAAATTCTAACATTGACAACAGCTCAGTTTGACAAACCTTTCAGAATAAAAGCTCCTGACTGACTTTAATTTAAAAGTAAGTGTAAATGTACGTTTGTATGTAATTTACATTTTGACCTTAGTTTTGAGACACTATGTTGTCAGAGAAACAGTTTGTGATAAATTTTGTGTAATTCTTTGCCATTCCTTGTGCCTCATCAAGTCATGACTTTACACTAACTAAAAATATCTAATGTGTCACTCTAATTTAATTCACATTAATTCTCCAATTTTCCACCCTGGTAATGGCAGAGAAATGTATTAAAGTGTGAATCTTTGTAAGTAAGAGATTTTATCAGAAACATGCAGATGCCAGCAGATTTCCATTACTCCTGAAAACTTATTTACACTGTGAAATTGTGCGTCAAATCTTTAAATTACTTCCACATTATTGGATTATTGTGTTTTCACTGCCAAACTTACAGATGGTGTTTTCTCTCCTCGCCTCTATATATGAAGAACAGAACATGCAGTACATTCACTTCTTAATGAGTACGTGTTTGAAACTTACTCATGACAGATAACAAGGTACAAGGGTCACACACACATACACACACACATACAGAGTTTAGATTCAAGGTCTCCTTATCTGAAATAACACATATCTATTTATTGATGGTTTGGGCTTGTGATTGACACATTGTTCATGTAATGATGACACGTAGAGCTCAGAAATGTAGTTTTTTTCCCCTGTTATTCATGTATTTTTCATAACACATTACTGTAGCAACTGTCTCCAGGTAATTTCAGCCAATATCATATGGAATTAAAAGTATAATATCAGGTAATGTCGGAAAATAGAGATAATAGAAAGAAGAAAATCACCCACAGCTTGCACAGAAGCAGCAACACGTCAGAGCCAGCAGTGGTTCTTTTGTCATGCTAAACATGAGCACATCATTTCATGGCATGGCATTGCTATGCACCGTTATTAGCTGCACCCACTAGTTGGATTCCATTCTTTCAGTCTCTGCACACTGACTTTCCACACACATTTTGTGTCCACTTAACTCTGATCTCATCCCTCTGCTTGAGCAGGAGAACCAGATGATGAAAGATGACCTAGATTGCTTTTGCGGAGTCGGGCTGTGTGCAGTCACTGTGTGAGTGTGTGTGACAGAAAACAAGGTGGCGTATAAACTAAGCTAGCCTTATTCCCCCTGGCCCTCATCAACAAAAGGCACAAACATTGCAATTCTCCACAGGCTGGTGGAATTAAAACTTTCCAACCACTTATGCATGCCTTGTCTTTATGTGTAGGCTTTAAGATCTTTGCACAACGATGCTTGCCAGACATTCTTGGCAGCGCTTCAGCCTACCTTGTATCCAGCCACGATAATAAGGAGAGCGTTATTTTGCTAATTTTGCCTTTCTCCAGGGAGATCCTCCATCCAAATAGGGCAGCTGTGAATCTGTAAACACTGCCTCAAAAGGGAAAGTGCGTATCCAACCACAATGTCCTTGCGCCATCATCTCAAACGTACCACTTAAAGGGATATTTCACCCCAAAATCAAAATACATTGGACTATTTGTCCTTGTACCTGTGGTGCTATTTATCAATCTAGATTATTGTGATGTGGTACCAAGGGTTGGAGATATTGGCAGTAAAGATGTCTGCCTTCTCTTGAGTATAACTGAACTAGATGGCAGTCGGCTTGTGGTGCTCATGGTGCCAAAAAACATTACAAGCATTTGAAAACCTCAGGAGCAATTTCTGTTTCTATAAATCATGACCCAGTTACTCAAGATAATCCAAAGAATTTGTTTTGAGCTGCTTCATACAAGAACTAGTCTTAGGCGGTATTTTTTTGCCATACCATCATACCTTCCTAAAATCTGACAGGGGTATACGGTATATGATTATATTTCTGTTTGCCCCATCAGCAAGTTTGCACTACATTCTGTAAGCTCTTCAAGCGTTTTCAGTTGAATAGATAAACAAAATAAACTCACAAAATGCCAAGTAAGGTATATTCTTACACCTGTTTTCCTTATTAAACAGAGAAATACAACCGCACACCTGCTGCTGAATTCAAGTTTTTCTTTTTTACCAAAGTAAGACAGCAACGTTCTTAATTGCCTTGTTATCTTATCATAAAATACACTTAACTTAAACTCAACAGAAACAAAATAAGACTCACCAAAACCATCTTAGTTAGTCTTTTTATGCATGTAGTAAATTAGTCAACTGTTCAAGCAATAAACCTTTAATTTACCAATACATGTTGGATATTAAAGTTTGCCGTTTTTCCCCTATGGTCTCTTTCTGCTGTGCAAGCTGGCTCTTTACAGTCCTATAACGTTGTCCCACCGCACCCAGTCATGTTTGTCAGCTCAGCTGCCTGTTCCAGCAGACTGGCCTCTCCGTATGAGGAACACAGATGGATGAGTATCTGTATATTTGACATTATCTGCAAACAAGACTGCCAGGACTCAGAAAATTTCACTTATTTAATATGGGCAAAAATACATAGAAACTTTAACTGAAACACATCTGTTTTTATGCATTTTGCCCATATTAAATAAGTAACATTTTCTATGAGTGCCGGTGTTCTGATTGTTTGCAAATACCCTGGTATATCATAATACCATGATACCTAGCAGGAACTCCAACACTCTGCGACCCATACCAAAACAGTTTAGACTAAAGCACTACAGGTGAGAGGAAAATTTTGTATTTTTGATTTAAGGGTGAACTATCCCTTTAACACTTTAAACTATCATGACCGGATGAAAAAAAAATGTAGAATTTTAGCCCTTTTTCAGTTTATAAGCAAATTTTTGAATTAAATTTTCCCTTTTACTGTGAGGCATCAAATGAAGCAATTAGAGTGGATTATTAGCAAATAGAAGATGTGGTACATGGCAGCGGCAAAGTACATGACTTCGCTGTGAAATTCCCAATCTTTCCTATTTACAAATGTAAAATGGGGAGTCTGTGCTAATGAGTGGTTAATGAGGACCATTATACTAATCAGAGCACACAGTCAATACTAATGTTTAATCACTATGATGCAAGCTGTTTTTCATCCTGATTTACGTCAGTCAGAATACTCTAAAAAAGTGACATGATCTTTAACCCGTCCTGCGTGAACGAGATGTTCCCGCTGATGACTGTAAATGTCTCCGGATCACGGCCGCAGTTCCAGCCTCTCTCTCCTGCCCTGACGCTGCACAGCCTAATGGCTGTATCATGGGCTAAGAGAGTCTCCTTAAATACAGTACGTGCCTCTGAGGCTTTCTCAGCCAGCTGACAGCTTCTGTGCCACTCCACCGACATCTGCAGGCATAATTAAAATTTCCTCTGCTGGCCAGCGCACAGGTCTAATTGATCTCAGGCAGAGGCGGTACATGCTTAGCGACACACACTAATGCATGCACACACACTCTGGCACAAGCACGCCCCTCTCTTGTGGCCGAGCAGATAGACGGGCACAGTGGAGAGGGGAAGTAATGGCGTACGGTGTGTCGAAGTGCCTTTCTGCACAAGCAGACATTAACATATACAGGTGCATAATTTAGTGTATGGTCAGATTCTGTGCATATGGGGAGCCTCCTTTTATTCCTAATTAATCAATCGATTAAAACCGAACCTTGACGGAACAAAAAAACATCATTAGCATATTTAGTGGTTTTCAACTCTGAACTACTTTCATGGCACACTTTTACCAATTATGTTGATTACATACTGTGGTCTTTGAAATCATCCCACACGCTCACATTCTTTGTGTACTCTGTAAAGCCGAAGGCGTTTGTTAAAGTAGAAAAAAAAATACAGCTGTAGAAGAGCAGGAGAAAATCCATTCAGCTGGCGGAATCTAAACGACATTTCTCAACATTTCTGGGGATTCTTTTTAAACCTGAGATGTGTCATATACAATTGCTTGCATTTTAGAGAAAGAATGCATCCACATAACACCAACTGTTTGTGCTGGAGTAAAATAAACAGCCAAACAATGTAATGTCAGAGTGGCAGCCAGTTCATTTCAGAGTAAGGAGGAATTGAAAAGACACAATTCTGAGATATATTTCTTGGAATAAAAATCCATCCAGAGGGTCAGAATATGTTTGCCAAAGGTCATGACGATGATGGGAGTATCTGTGCATAATAAAGTCATTTTCTGTATTTTTTAAGACTTTTTTTTGGCATTTCTGCTTTATTTTGATAGCGAGCGAAAGGAAAGAGGAGGAGGGTTGGACACGCTCCACGGTGAGCTACTGGGACACCCCTATTTTCTGTATTTTTAAGGATATAATTGGTTATAATGTGGCTGCAGTGTGAAAGGACACAATCATGCTCCTGGCCAGATCAATTTGGCCACTCAGAAGGATTCAAAGCCATCCCATGGAGGATTTGCTGCAACTATGTCACTCATTATGAAATAAATTGTCACACCATCCATCAGTTCATTCTCCTGCCTCTGCGAGTGGGTTTCTGTTAGCATATTATGTTAGCCTCCCAGCGGCATTTGATGCATAACTGGGCTGTTTACTATTTTGTGAAGGGGATGTTTCATGGAAATTGATGCTTGAGAACTCTCAAATTGGACTAAATGAATGCATCAAGCAGATCAGTTGGTATTTTGCAATATCTGTCTTTTTTCAGTTTGGTATTTGACTGTGTCAACACAACTAATTCCACAGGAAATCCCACACATGACATCTTTTGTATCAATATTTTATTGATCCCTGTACAACATAAACAAGCAGCTCTGACACCACATAATATGTAAAAGTGAGGGTGGTTGTTCACGACACTGCTGTATAGATTTCCCGTCTTTGTACTCAAAGAGTGCCTGTAATCTGCCGTAGTTATACCATCACCTTCCTTTACTCTAACCCAATGATGTCTCCTTTCGTAACATAAAAGGAAGGTCTCTATGCTTTTATGACATGGGAGTGGGGAGGTGCACCTCTTTACGACACTGAGCATATTGGCGGAAAGATTTAAGAAGAGGAGAATAACATCCGGCGGTCTTTGAAAATATGATCATAAAGCTGATGTCCCCTGCACAGCCAAATTGTCTTCAGGTTACAGCTGCCATTACTTCACAAGCAAACTCCACAAAGCCATTATGGTCTAAAGCCTTGATAAGCAGAGTGAGGGGAGTGCCTTTTAAAAATACCTGGGGTGTCTTGTTTGTACATCAAGCATGGCTTTAAACTCAACAATAACTAGGAAGCACTCAGAGAGCTCACACCTCCTTCAAGGCTGTGCAAGCATTTAAAGGTCAAGTGTGCAGAATTTAGGGGCATCTATTGGCAGAAATGATATACAATATTCATAACTTTGTTTCATTAGTTTATAATCACCTGAAAATAAGCATCACTGGGTTTTTGTTACTGTTTATATCTACATACAGAGGCCACCGTTCTTCTAAACGCTTGTGACAAGGGAGAAGTTTCAGTTTTGCAACCTCACCGCACGATGCCACTAAGTCCTACACAGAAAATGTTTAGAATTTTTAAAACTTGCAAGTCTGCATCAAAATACACACACTTTTAAAATAATACCTGCAGTAAATCCTGCCTGGACAGATCTTTAGCTTATTTTTAAAGAGGTAGGTGAACCCCAGGTAAATTTTTGATGGACAAGGATGTTGTTCCTGCTGCACTTGAGTGCCACCCATGAACCTGAAGTGTCTCTGAAAGTGACCTGAGGATTTCATGGTGGTGGGCAGTGATGTTGTCTCCGCATGGCTTGGCATCACTTGTGTATGAGAGGTACTGCTCTCTTGAATAGGACCTGGATCTCCGCCTTGGTGGTTAGGAATTTCACCTGTTACTGTTGAGTCCATTTTTCAGTGATAACATATTACAGTAACTCTGGGCTACGGATCTGTCATCCTGCTCTGAAAATGTAGGAGCCCTGACTTTGGAGGAAATGGGCAAGAATCCTGTCCTTACGGCACTTGTGCACCACCCAGACAATACAGTGTCACTGACAGAGATTGATTGAGCCAGGGATTGAGTAAACTTCAGACATAGATTTATCACCCTTAAGCTGCTTGTGTGCAGTCCATTCACCAGAAGTATTGCTCTCCTCCTCCCTCCTCTAATTGCACCTCATAGGGGGATACTCACCCTCTGACAATGAGCGTGACAGATTTTAAGTTTGATGATAGTGGCTGCGAGCTCCATTACATGGGATCCCCCATTCTGCCTTGGGAACTTGCCTTCACTTCCACATTATATGTGATCTTTTTATACTTCATTAAACAACAGCTCAACAATTTGACATCTATATTTCAAGTGACCCAGGAGACCCCTGTCAGTCGCTGTGGACCCAGTAAAGCATATCTCTGTCTTTACTGGAGTAATAGCTTCAAGGGTTCTACGGGTCAGCTACTGTAGTTGATCCACAGCCATGTCAAAATGCACCTTATTACAATCTTCTGGAGTATTAACATGACCGTTGATTGTGCAAGTCATTAAGGTGGTAAATTAGCTTAAAGTTCAAGTAAGTTACATTGTCTAACTTTTAGTTCTGAGAATGTGAGGGAAATAAAGTTGTCTTTGGAATACATGCTCTACAATAACATAAGTAATCAAGGAAAAAATGTACTGATTTTGATCTGGTTGACCACAGGTGCATCTGGTTGGGGTCACTTCGGTGCTCGCAAACGGATGATCGCTGCAAATGTGCACTCTTTTGGTTTAGGGGTCCTACACATGCCATGTCCTTTACCGCCTGGAAAACGCTAGGTCGGGCTCTAGGTGCTACTCTCGTGCCAACTTTGGAGGCATGGAAGCAGGTCGCACCTGATGCTGCTAAGCAACTATAACAGCACCATATTATAGCCTACTTAGTAGAAATCCCAAATTCATGGCTTTGTTTTTCAAGTTCATTAATTTTTTGCTTAACTTGTTAGAGGTCGTGGGGGGCTGGAGCCTATCCCAGCTGACACTGGGCAAGAGATGGAGAGCCCCCTGGACAAATCGCCAGACTATCACAGGGCTGACACATAGAAACAGACAACCCCTCACGCTCACATTCACACCTATGGGCAATTTAGAGTCACCAATTAACCTAATCTTTGGACACAGAAAGGCTCCCCCACCCCTGGGGTTTGAACCCCCCCACTCTGGATTCACACCGGGAACCCTCTTGCTGTGAGGGGACAATGCTAACCACCGTGCCTGTTTCTTAAATGTGTATTAAAATATTGTCTGTGCGACAGATTGTAAGTAAAGCTCAGGGTAGCCCTGCACCAAGATGATCAACCTCTCCTCCATACGTGCCATAGACTGATATTTATGGAAAAAAGGAAAGATCTGCCGGCTGTGATTGGCTGTTCCCCGTCACATGACATGCCTGTGCGTGTTGCTGAGTTCCTCAGTGCGCAGCTGTTGGGCCCTGAACTTGGGACGTGACAGTGCCGCTCTCACTTGTAAGCATGCCATCTGCGCATCTACATTGATAACAATGGATTTGGGGGCAAAAACATGGCAGGTGTGTGGGCCCTGAGTCAATGGGCACTAATGTAACGCCATAAAAATATTAGGGTTGTTTGCCTCTTCTTTTTTCCTGAGGGTGTTTTTTTTTTTTAACTTAAGGAAGGAAATTCTTGGGTGACTGCTGGGAGTTGAGATGGTGTCTTCACAATACCTGTCATGTCTCTATGCAGCAAAGAGAGGACAACAGTCATACTGGCAGAGCAGGAAACTTGCTGAGGAGGACAGGAAATAAAACACAAGCAAATTTCCGTTCCACTGTCTTAAGGTTCTCTCACATGTGATTCTTCTGTGTGCTGTCATTGAAGGCGCAGACACAGAGCCACTCCTAAATATTCGAGGTCTGATATCATGGCACGATATTATCAGAACAGCACAGTGAATACCGTCATGGGCCAAAACCACTGAAACTCAAGAAGCTGTACTTGTGCTTTCTCATTCAGTCTATTGCTCAAATTACAATTAGCGCAGTGGTGATCCACATATGATGCACATTGGCCCCACTGACATATTCCCACTGGGCTTCATTAACTTTGAAAACCCCACCTTGGAACATGAGGGAAGTAATAGATATTTCATGATAGCCATCATTACAAACGTCTGTCAGAATTATTCAAATTCTACCTGGGGGTACCTCGAGATTTGAATTTTACATGACTATCCCCAACCATGTAAAATGTTATACACATCTGGGCCCGTCGGATTCTTGATCTATATTAAGCCGAGTCAAGTGATGCTGCTGCTGTCCAGGTAGCATGAAATATTACTGAGGTCTGCTGTCGAATGTTGTGTATCTGCCAGGTGACTTTTAAGAAGAAACAGTTGTGTTTTGCCCTGAGTTTCCAGATGACCCTGACCAAATACACTCAAAGTGCTTCTTCAAGGGATGAGGGGTGTGCTGGGATTTCGCGCTGGGATTTCATGTCCCAGTGGGAATGGCTCCTTTAGCTTACAGCGATGCATATGGAAGGCAGACGGTGTGATCACTTCGTTTCCCCCAGTGACTCAGCACAGAGGTGTAGATAAACAGAAGGGTTCGTCTGCAGGAGTTTCTAAAGAGGAGCAGCACAGTGCAGAGCAGGTCAGCTGAGTGGCCTTGCCTTTGATGAATGGAGTGATTGTTGATTGCTTTTTGAAACAACCTGTCACACAGATAGAGCAAAGTTTTGGTGTTGCTTAGCACAGGGAGCATGGAAAAATCTAACATACCTGGCAACAAATCCACAACATATTGCATGTTTTTGAGAAATGTATCATTCAGTCTGGCCTTACATGGGGCAAATAAACTCTCCTCCCAGTGTGTTTCAGGGATTATTCCACGCTAATTGATAAAAATACAACATAATCCTGTTCTTTCAGGAATCTTCTGGATTTCAACCCAATGCTATCAAAAAATAGTGACCCAGATACCAGAGAACTTACATCATTCTGCATGACAAATGATGCTCCCGCACTTACTGCAATAGTTGGCTTTTTTCTCCTCTTCTTTTTTTTTTTTTTTTTTTTTTTTAATACCCTTCACTGTTTATCACCAGCTTCCAGCTTGAGGTGTCTCAAATTAAAAAATCTTTAACCCCCTGTCACTGGCTGTAAGTAAGACAGAGCATCCAAGAGAGCAACCAACAGGAGCCATATCAAGGCGTCTGAATCGGGTTTATTGATATGTATTGTTTCCTTGGTTTCTACAGTGCAGCACTGACAACTAATTCCCCACTGTGAATAAAGCCCCTGGAAAACTGTGAATGCATTTGCTATCCTAATTAGGAGACAGATAAGCGAGTGGTTGCTGATGTTTGGGGTATTCTGTGAGCACCTGTCTATCTGGAGATCTCCAGACGGCACTGGTACAATGGCTGGTTTAACAGCCATTTAACGCTGCAATCACCACACACCCCAGACGCCGATAAAAGACACTGCATTTAGCTGGAAATCGACTGAAATCATCTGCTTTTGAAGGCAGTGATACAAGGACGGGGAAACCAGGGGAAATAACATTAAGGAGAATGGGCAGTCACCTCCTCCTCAGTCATTTTATTGCCTTCTGAGAGAGATACAGTCATGAAAGACAAAGAGGTGGCTCGGGGGGGGGGCTGTGACCGACGTAAACAGGCCAAATCTCATTTAAAGCCATTGTGTCTTTGCAGAGTGGAGTTTATCAAAGTGTATTTTTCTTTTTTTTTACGATTTTTTTTTGGGCTTTTTGGCTTTAATGGACAGGACAGATTGAAATGGGGTGAGAGAGAGAGAGAGAGAGAGAGAGTGTGTGGGGGTTGACATGCAGCAAAGGGTTGCAAGCCGGAGTCGAACCTGCGACCACTGCAGTGAGGCATCGCCTCAGTACATGGGGCGCCGGCACTATCCGCTATGCTACCGACGCCCCAAAGTGTATTTTTCTTAAAATGTATTGATGTAAATGTCAACTGGCCGTCTTTGCATTAAGGATATGCATTTAAAAATATTGCCTCTGTTTTGTTTTCACTTTAGGCACTGCACTACTGCACCCATAACTCTTCAAGTATGATCCATTATACATTATGAAATTATGATGGAGTATTACATTATACAGATTAAACTATATAAGTATAGTGTATAAAACATTATAAATGTTAAAGAAGCAAAGGGTTTGTCATTTAATAGCATATTTATTTATTTTCCGAAAACACTTTTGTCATATTTGTCACACAATACGGTGATTGGCTGGTGACTGGAGGATAGTTAACCCAACTTGCATTACAACTGAGCAGTCTTGACTTTGTAAATAGTACTTTGACTGATTTTTCTTCACTCAATATCAAATTACTGGCTTTTTTCAAAGCTTTCTTTTCATCTGTTATCAAATAACCAAAGTTTCATACTTCGGTCTTAACAAATGAGGAAACACCACATGCTGGTGAAAACCAAGATATGTGACTGAAAGCTTGACAGACTTGTTAGTGAGCACTGGGGATCAGTGGCAGCCCCAGCACATTTAGTGCCCTAGGCTTCTTAGAGGTCACCATAACTAGCTCTCCTCCTGCCGATTTCAGCATGGATTTGTTGTTGTTGTTGTTGTTGTTGTTGTTGTTGTTGTTTCTTTTTTCCATTTTCTTTCTCTCCACATACACTCCTTTCAGTGGTGTAGTGGTAGCTAAGTGGGCACCAGAGAGCTTTTGTCGTTTCGACATGATAACGATACAGTATGTTTTGGAGGTCACATGATGAGAGAGAGAGAGCAGGTAATGCGTAAAAAGCTGGGGAGGGGGGCTGGGGGGCAGCAGGAAGCCAGACAAAAAGGCCTCTCTATTATTTAGTATGCTTTGCTATGTAGTTATGTTGTTGTGGCCTATGTAATATTTCAAAATGATAGTGGTAATAGTGACGTAAAAAAATATTATTTGTGGTGCCCCCTATGGATGACAGGGCCCTTAACATTTCCTATACTGCAGCATGATGAGCTGCTGAGCACATTTGGTGCAGTGTATGCACATTAGGTGTTTTTGTTGTTGTTTTTTTCAGGTTACCAAGAGTTGCAAATGTTCAGCTTTGGGTACAATGTTGCACTCGTCACTGTCACTTTTTCCCCAGCCGTCCAATCACAGTGGAGGAGGGGCGGGACAAACAGCCTACCACAAAGACCAACTGTCATAATTAAATGTGCTGAACAACAACAATAAGAGTGAAGAAGAAGTATGTTCATATAAAGCCCGGTCTCACTCCAAAGTTGTCGAAATGCGGTGCTTGGGCAGTGACTTGCAGCGTCAGACACCAATGAAAAAATACGTGGCCGGTCGGCTTTATAGTTTATCGGCAGCTAGCGGCATCAGGGGACAAGGATGAAAGTTAAGGCAGCGAAAGTCCGACTGGGGCGATGGGAGTGGTGGTAGATGGGTCCAACAAACACCAACTTTCACCTAGGAGAGCGGTGCTCGTGTCCCATGAGATTATAAAGCCAAACCCTGTTCTTTTTTCCTAAACCCAACCATGTGTGATTATTGCTGAAGGGAAAAAATGTCAATTTCTGGCATTGTACCGATGTTGTGCATTTATTTTGAAAGAAACGGCATGTAAATGTTAAATTTCCTGTGAAAATGGAAGACAATGCATGTAACAAGCCGAGCTTGACATTGTCCCAGAACGTCAACAACCAAGGCAAGGTACTTTGCACATCATATATGGACATGGAAAGTCCATGACCAAACGTCAATGTGTGATGAGGTCGGCATGAGAATGTGTTGTCATGTACTGTAGGCTATATATAAAATATGTTTCCTCATGTTTCCTCATGAACCCACGTAAACTAATACTTTGCTTTGAAGGCTCGGATCATCAGCGAATAATAATAACAATTTAATCAAATTTAATTTAAATGTTTTTAATAAAGGATTTTTTGTTTAGGAGTTTTTTTCGCTGTGGTATTAAATTGGGTATCGAGAAATGTGGAATTTCACTGGTATTGGTATCAACTACTACATTTCTGGTGGCATGCCTAGTGAGTATATGTTGGTATGTATACTCTCTCATCAAGTGAGTCACGCCACTATGTAGGGTCACTCTAGGGTAAAATACTACAAATGAATAAGGCAGACTGAACCTCCTAACCGTACATTGAGGAAAATGTATGATTTTGTGAGTTATGGTTAAAGCTTCTGAGCTGCTAGATTCAGGGTCAAAATGGGGAGGGGGGAGTGTGGGATAAATGTTGCATGAGGCGCTCATTTGTTGGAGCCATTTGTCTGTGGAACAGGAGACAACTGTGACGTTCTGGCAGAGCGAGACTATTTACAGCTATTGGCAGGCCGCTGCGAACACCGTATCTCTCCCCCAGGGTGTCTGTCTGGTAATCCTTCCAATACATCTCCTTACCTGCGACACAAGGAGACTGACTGTTCCAAGCTGCAGAGCAGTGTGCGCCTGCCAAAAGCCAATTTACATATATTTCTTAATTAACTGAACATGTGCATTTGGGAATCAATAATCAGATGTGCGTGACGCTTTCTTAAATACTAATTCATGATACACACCTACCTTCACTTTAGCACCATGCATGCAGTAAAACTGTATTTGCTTTGTGCTACCGACTCATTCTCAGCTTCTGGAGATAAAATGTTAAGTAAGTCTGTGCATTCTGTGCATGGCCAGGTATCTGATATACTTCATAGGTCACAGAAATGTTTTAGCACCTTACATTTGTGAATGCTAATCAAGCAAAGGCCACTAAACATCCGAGTAAGTCAATTATTCATGCTCTTCCCACAGCTGGCCTCACACAGAATGGAGTGTACGGAGAATTTGTTTGGCAGAAATTAACAATTTAGCTGAAAGACAAACTCAAACATACGCTCATTACAGTGGTATAAAATTCACTTTAAGACTTTATACTCCTCTCAGAGATTCGCTGCAGCAATTTACATGTGAGAATGCAGTGCCGGCCAGCCAATGAAAGTCTGTAAGCAATCACAGAGACATTGCTTGCACCTGCTGAGTTGACTTTATAGGCTACGCTTACTGTGCGCCCAGGCATTATTTGCTGAGTTGTGAAACCTGCAACGGCAGAAACCGCTCATCTTGTCTGTTCATCAGCTCAGTCGTCTTCCAACTGTTGTGAGCTATTATAGTCCGTCCAGATCTCTTCCCATAGAGTGATTATTGTTTTTAATTAGTATTCTTTGTTTATTCCCAGTCTCTATTGTCTGACATTTTAAACTGTAATTATAAGGGCTTTCAAAGTAATCTGCTGAAATCTGGAGCTATTTCTGGATCTGTTATGTCTGCATCTGAGTCAAGCTCGAAACGTGCATGTATATAACACACACATACACACATACAGTATAAGCCTATGCTGTTCCAGCTCACAACAATGTGTGAACATCACTCTCTCTCTCCTGTAACGTGTAAACTCAATCTTCATGTCCATGTCCTGAACCTCAGGAGGTTGAGCAGGTTATCCGCTAATCATACGGTTGGCAGTTCAATCCCTAGATTCCTCTTGTCCACATGTCACAGGTATCCTTGGGCGATTTTCTGAACTCCTAATTGCTCCCGGTGGTTAGGCAAGCATCTTGCATGGTATCCTGCTGCCATCAGTGCATGAGTGTGTGTAAATGGGTGAAAGAGAGGCAAAGATTAAAGCGTCTTGGACAAAAGCACTATATAAATGCTGTCATTTGTCGCTGTGATTATCCAATCACAGCAACAAAAGGTGGGCATGGTGAGCCTGTCAAAGCTTTGGATTCCTCTACATGATAAAGTGGTGTGCATGGGGCGCTAGTGAGAGCGCTGTGTCATTTTTTATCGCTTTTACAAACCCAAAAATACAAGAGCAAAAATGTAAGGCATTAAATAAACAGTGTTCCTTTCTGCTTAAAAGTAAGCCACTAATGTTAGCATGATTGTCTAAGTAGTGTACTACTTACAAGAGAGGCTCCACCCTCTACTGAACTCAATGGACTCTATTAAATGTAGCTGTTCCAATCAGTAGGTGCCTACCTGAATGCATTTAGACCCCACAGTATATGAGGCAGCACACACTGCTGCTGATTTTGCCCACTGTCAGGCTCCTTCTCAGGTCCTTGCTGGAACGACAGGTGGACTGGTGAAAAGGGTAAGGTGCGTGTCAGTTGTGTTTCACCCGACTTTCCTGTTTCCATGCTCCTTGGTGACCCAGGGAACGTGGTGTGCAGGATGTCTTGCTTGTCTTTCGACTTCTGCAAGGTTAGGCCATCTTTCTACCCGGTTCAGTTGCATAATATTGTGTTAGCTGGCCCCCTACGTCTCTGCTACAGAGGTCTTGGTTATAAAAAGTAGGCGGGCTGCGGCGACTAACCTTTAGCCGGTCAGGATCAGTGTGTCTGGGTCAATGTTATGTTGTGATAGGGCGTTTATTCATATGGCTCCACCCACTGTACCGACAGACTCTAGCAGGGGGCAAAGCTTGTGTGAGATAGAATGAAGGTCACGGTACTGTAATCATAATTCTATTGGTAGATGCAAAGCCCCCGACCAGTGGAGCCTTTTGCTCGTGCGCTGCTTGTTGAAGAGGGTGTAGGATGGTGGACAATGTCATGTGCTACTGTGGGGTCAACATGTATCCAGGGAGGCACGTACCAACTGGCCAGCTACTTTTATCCAGGTTTTAGTGGGCAAATGTGAGCTCCTGATTGGAGGAGTGTATTCCCTATAGCGTCCAGTAGAGGGCTCCGCCCGTGCTAATAGAACTAGGGTTACATTATCATAACCTTTGTTACTTCGAAGACCAAGCGTTAGCCTAGCATCATTATTAGCTAACTACAATATTATACTGTGTTACAGGTGATACTAGAGGTGCCCATTTAAACTGACACATCCAACTATATGTGTCAGTCTAAATGGGCACCTCTCAAAGAATTTGTTGGGGTTTTTTTATGCATCTTTGAGTATCCTGAAAAGCGCTTTATAAATCCAGTGTATTATTATATCGACACCCTGAAACATTAACAAGTCAGCTTGAGATGGAGTTTTCAACCAACTCAGAGTTAACATTTGTTAGCTGGATAAAGCACAAATTTCCTTGCAACAGTTGTCATTCCAGATAGCAAAACTGATGGTTGTCAACTAAAAATGCATTTCAAAAACCAACATATTTCAAGTGGTAAATTTGCCACTATTATCACTGTAAATTGCACATGTGCAGCTCTAGATTTGAAAACTTGACAGGCAACAGTTTTTCCGTTGTTTTTTTTTTTTGGGCTTAGCGAAGGGTAATCATTTTCTCTATTGGTAGTCAAAAATCAGACAAAATGATCAAAAGAAAATAAGTGCAATCTTCAACGACGAATGCTCACATTTCACTGATCGATATCATGTCCCTTTGGAATATTCTGAGGGGTGATATTTCAGAGAGAAATTCTTACTTCTTCAGTGTTCTTGTGGATAACTGTTATCAAGTGAGCGCAGATGGAGATGAATGTACCTGCGTACGTGTATACAGATTTGGTACCTCGCAGACATACAACTATGGAGAGCTGCATGTCTACTGACCAGTGCACCATGTAAATCACACCTCTCATGAAGCCTTCGAACACATCCCCATTACAGTGTAAGACATAAGCTTATCATACTCATTAGCTGCCCCCGATATTACATATGAATGGCAGAGAGTAAATGAGACGGTACATCTGTTGTCAGGATTAGTGTGTCTCTTGATAGCAGGTGAAGACAGGGTGATGAAGTGATGAAACCCGTGCGTGACTGTCAACCGCTCACAGCAGCAACATAATGGATTTATCACGGGCCTACAGCTGGGGTTTACTTCTTTCCCTTTATACCTCAAAAACTCTTCTCGAAGAAAGCCGGGCATCCTCCCAAATGCGCTTCCCTCCTTTTTGTTGCTGTTGATATGATCTAGCTCAATAACTGGAGGGAATAAAGGAAAAGGTCTCTTATCGTAAACTAATTAAAAACTTGCTCAGGACACAGACAGCGCCTGACAGAGTGCCATCCGTTTTAATCAGACACGCAGCTCCACTATAAAGACATCACCTCAACAGATGCCCCACTTTCTGAAGGAGGAGAGAGCCTGCAAAGATGACAGGTGTTATTTATTTTTTCTTAAACCCACGTTTCAAATAGATTTCTGGGTTTTGGCAATGGCAGTTCTCTGAGATAAGGGCGGGGGGGTAGTTTTGCATGGGTGTGCATGTGTCTGTGAGAAGGATTTGTTGTTGTTTTTTTTAGCTGAACGGGAGGCAAATGAGAGAAGGTGGCACAGTGATAAGAAGGACACCTTTAGCATGAACTTGAAAACAAAACCGATGTGTTTTTGGGAAGCGGTTGTGTTAGAAATGTAATTACTAAGTGTAAAAAAATCCATCATGAGCAGCCAGGATGCCTAATATTTTGGATGGCTGAGCTGCCATTTCTTTACTGTTCGGGGGCTCTGGCTGCCACTGCAGAGAATGTTTTGAATAAATTAAATTTAGTGTGTGGAAAAGAGGAGATGAATTAGGCTGTTTAATTTATGAGTGGTTTCCTGGTTGAGCATTACTGGCCTGTAATACCGCATTTAATTGAATTAAGCCAACTTCAGATCATATCATGGAGCATCATTGGACTGCTGTGGCATCAGGGACAGGAAAAGCTGCAGTATGACTGAAACGTGTGGCTGCGCAAACAGCCGCAACCACATTCCTCATCTGTTTTTTATAACATCACTGCAGACCCTTCACACTCTGATCACAACCTATTCCAACTTCTTTCCTCTGGCAGGCGCCACAGAACACTATCTGCTAGTTTCTTTCTGCAGGATGTCAATATGATACACATTTAACACCAGTTTATGGCGGTAGAATAACATTGTAACACACACTTTACCAGTAAACATATACATTTTATTGTGTAAATACATACAAGCCAGTCTCTGAAGTTGTCAAAATGTGGTGCTTGGGCAGTGACTTGCGGCGTCAGGCACCGGCCAAAACAGCTGTCGTTTAACATCAGCAGGATATGCAGCCAAACATAATCCAAGCATGCTGTATATATTCCAGAGGTGTGGACTCAAGTCACAAATTTGATGACTGTAGCCTCAACTTGAAATGAACCAAAAATGACTCACAACTCAACACAGACTTTAACACCAATGACTTGTGACTTCACTAGGACATGATTCTTTTGACTTGAGAATACTTGATACCTTCTCCCGAGTCCAAAAATTTGTATATAAGTATAATAAGTATAATAAGTACTTATTACCTACCTATTACTTATTATAATAAGTAATAAGTATGTTTTCTTTTTAAATGTGTGCCATGAATCAGTTCATTTCCTGAATCAACCAACATTAACGCTATTAATTCCCAGCAAGTTGATGTTTAATTCCCCAGATGATCCACTTTGTTGGACCAATCCGACAGCATCCAGTCAAGTTGCAGGAGAGAACTATACAGAACCTTCAGTAACACAACTAACACTGTGTTACTAAGCGGCAGTTGGACAAAATGATACCAAAGATAGTTTTGTTTGCATACAAAAACTCTGTAGTAATAAAAAAAACCAACTGCATTGAGACAACAAGAACTTTAGATAAACATGTTTTAACACTCACTTTTCCATAACCCCATATCCTGTTATGGATCGTGGGGGGGCTGGAGCCTATCCCAGCTGACATTGGGCGAGAGGCAGGGTACACCCTGGACAGGTTGCCAGACCAACACAGGGCTGGCACATAGAGACAGACAACCATTCACGCCACATTCACACCTACGGACAACTTAGAGTCACCAATTAACCTGCATGTCTTTGGACTGTGGGAGGAAGCCGGAGTACCCGGAGAAAACCCACACTGACACAGGGAGGGCATGCAAACTCTGCACAAAGGGGCTCCCCCACCCCAAGGTTCAAACCAGGAACCCTCTTGCTGTGAGGCGACAATTCTAACCACTGCAACAATTAAGTATACGTTTTATAGAGCATTCATAATTTTTGTAAATTGAATGCATTATTTTTCTGTTGTTAAAATGGAATTACATTTGGGGAAGGGCGCACTATGACTTGTTTGGGACTTTAAATTCAGTTTCTGTACAGACTTGTGACTTGAGTGTAAAGACTTGGACTCGACTTGGACTCGGACTTGTGACTTGCAGATCAATGACTTGGTGCCATCTCTGGCATAAAGTGTCATATCCATCCACCTCATGTATATTTATTTGATAGGGGCCATGCAATTTAACTTAGTTCTAATACTGAGCATGGAGCTGATGTGCTGCACAGAGTTTTTAGCTGTTACTAATTATCAACTCTTCTTGAATAAAGCAACCTGTTACATTAATCACTATATATTTATTCCAGCACCATTTGCACTATTGTACTACTGTTTACAAACTTCATTGTGTTGTATATATTTATATATATACATAAGTGTTCCTCTTCACCTTGTTAAGCTTTGCTGTCCTTGGTTTAAGCCGTATGCCTGTTCTGTGTTTGTACATAGAGCAACAAAAGAATTACGTTCCTTGTATGTGCACATACTTGGCCACTGAAGCTGATTCTGATTCAGTCGATCACATTATCATAGGATGTTGCTCTTCTGAATACTGGCTGGTGCACCCAACTGCAGGCAAACTCCGGCTCATAAAATCTGGCCTTTGGCAGAATTGCAGAGCTAACCTTTAGCCTGTGCTTTGGAATGGAAACACAAATGTTTCATTACATTTGAAACATTTTTCTCACATCTCTTTCTCTTTCCATTTCTCACTTTAAATTTTTCTGTTCTGCGAACACGAAGCCATCGCATTCAGTCAATGTGCGCGCTCGGCATTCCTTCAGCCCTCTGACACCTTCACATTCACATTTCCTGTATTGACGCCATGATGAATAGACTTGTTTTCATCTGCAAGACAGTCGTAATAATCCATAGTCTCCATATATGCTTATCATAATTAATGTTTTGAGGCTGGAAATGGTGTAATGCTGCGGGGCATTATAGCTGCCAACCCACAAGCCTAAAATACACACTCACATGCTAATCCTCCGTGTAATATTTGGTGAGCTTGCATCAGTGACTCATTGTCGCCGTATATTCACCTGATGGTATTTACACAGCTCTCAGACTACTTTGATTATTGCTGCGAGGACAGACTTCATCGTTGCAGTATTCATGTCCGTGAAAATGTATGGCTTTCTCCTGAAATATGTGCAGTTTGACTGTGTTCCGAACCCATTTCCCATTAACGCCTTTCCCCTAATTAGATCCGGAGGTCTGTTCTTTTCCTCTAGATCTTTTCTCCGCCCACACACACACACACAGACATACACACACACACACACACACACACACACACACACACACACACCTCCCCTCACTCCCGGTAGATTCAGAGTGGAGTTGAGATGAAGGCAACAGAGCTAATTGCATTAGCATCAATTTACTGGTGCGGCAGAGGACAGCTGTGCAATCCAGTGATGTATGGCCCCAGCTAACAGTCCAAAAAAAGTGTAAGTGTATGTGTGTGTGTGTGTGTGTGATAGAAGGCGTTTATTAGCCTCTCCAGAGAGAGACAATAGTCAACCCAACAACCGCATTTTCACACTGATTATGATTATCAGAATAATTTCATTAAGCCACTTACATGCATCACACTTCCATGCAATCTTGCCACAGTGATTACCGATAGAGCAGATTGTCATGATTCTTCTTCACCACCAGCTACAAGCAACATAAATCATTTCTCGTCTGTCACCAACTGTGGTCATATTGCTCTCTGGTGTATTTCTTTTATTCCCATCTCACTTGTTCACATCTCAAGGCAAGACTCAAGACCTGAAGGCTGGGTGCACATAAAGTAATATCAGGATGCTCTGCATGCTGTAATGGCAGCAACAACAGGCTGACCATGAACTTCACTACAATGATAAAACTGAGTCAATGTCTTTGCACATCCTAGGTCTGATATCAGCTCACATTTATCATACTCAGATTGGGTGAAGTTATTTCAAACTGTGTCAACTGATTTTAAATGTCAGCTGGATTGACGGATCAATCAGACTGAGGAGATTAGATTGCAGGTCAACTTTGTGGGCATTCAATCTGCCATCGGCTAGATTCGTTTTCTTCTGTGCAGCGCTCTCATGTAAATAGAATTTGTTTTTTTCATATTTGCTGCTTTTGTATTTAAAATCATCATAACATTACATCAACTTGATGAGTTCGCACAGTTTCTGTGTCTGACAAGCGCTAATTAGGCAGCATTATCCGACAACAAACATGAAATACTTCAGACTGCTCCTTAGTCGATACAAAGTATTTATTCAACTGCTTTTTAAAACGTTTGTTCCCGAAGCCTCTCCAATACATCTCGCAGATCAGTGGAAAGCTTTTAACAACATAAAAACTCATCTCTGTGGTAAGTGGTAAGCACCGTCCCTGCTGCTCATGACCAAAGGTGGAAAGTTCAAGAAAGTTCTGTGCTGAATTTGAAGGTATTGCTACTTCATGGAAACAATTCAGTTTTTTAAAAATCAGCTGTAATGGCCATGTAACTGTGTATTTTGGTGGCAGTTTAACGATGAATTTACAAAGAGCGAACTTGTCTTCAAGAGTATTTTTATTTTTGTTTAATTGAAAAATCCAGGCTAACATTTCCAAATGGATCCCCAAGCTGTCAGCCAAGAGATAGAGAAAAAGAGTTCAGTCAGCAGTACTTGAACAGCTAGTCATGTGTCACAACATCCGTAGTTCTCACTCTTAGCAGGCGTCTTTTCATAAACACACAGTATTTTGTTTGTACATCCAGACCTTTGTCGGGCTGTCTGTGTTTACTGTCCATGTTTACAAGGAGCTGAGAGTAGAAGGCTAAATCTCACTACTTGGTCTCAGTAATATGTTTTTGTGACACAGCCTTATTCTTTTACACAAACACAAAGTCAAATGCTGCTCCTTTGGCTAGCCATGGCCAGAGGCATTATGTTTTTGGTGTCCGTACATACATCTCATTCTTGTGAGCATGATATCTTAAGACCATGGGGGAATTTTTCTCCAAATTTGGCACAAACATCCATTTAGCGTGAACAATACACTGATTGGATTTTGGTGGTCATAGGTAAAAGGTCAAGGTCATTGTGGCCTTGTTTGTCTCATTCTTGTGAATGCAATATCTTAAGGACACCTTACTGGAATTTCTTCAAATTTGGCACAAACATTCACTTGGACTCAACAATGAACTGATCAGAATATTTTTTTATTTTTTTTTTGAAGGTCAGGGGTCAAGGTCAATGTGAGTTCATAGTCTTGGCCATAACTCAAGAATACGTGTGCAAATTATGGGAATTTCTTCAAATTTGGCACAAACATACATTTAGACTCAACAATGAACTGATTAGAATATGGTTTTTTGAAGGTCTGAGGTCAAGGTCAATGTGAGCTCATAGTCTTCGCCATAACTCAAGAATATATACACAAATTATGACAAAATTTCACACACATGTCACATACAGGATATAATGATTAAGTGATGACATTTTATATCCAAAAGGTCAACATCACTATGACATCATAATGTTCTACAAAAACACTTTTTTTTTGCCATTATTCAACGTCATATCTCAGGAACAGAAGTGGAGACATTTGGTCAGATACTGAATTAGTGACTCTAATTTTAGATGCGTACCTTGAAACTGTGCTGACTGTCAACACCTTACAACAAGCAAGGCGGTGATTTTAGTAATATTTATGATACATAATTCTTAATTTAAGCAAAAATAATTTCATTTTCTTATCTTTTCCAATACACTTATCTGATAGCTAGAGCTACCTTGCAAGTAAAGACCTTAGACACAAAGGATGTGATAGGCTCATAAAAATGATTATAGTATTAAAATTACTTTATGTATAAGGTAGTTAAACTAAGCACCACCTGGACCACATAATTCACTCGTTAAACTGCATTAAGTTGTTCATGCATCATGCATTTTGAAGCGTCTTACAATTGTTAGTTTAAATACAGTACAGTTTGCTGCTTATACATTATAGCATTGATGCTATTGCCTAGAATCTAAATCTTCAGTCACTGCTAATGGCTCACATTAAACTTAAAATCAGCATGAATTAGTTTTTTGATCTTCCCAACAAGCTGCAGGACACATTTTGATACACTGTAGCCCTACAAAGTTGAATAACATGTTAGCAAACAGACTTAAAGTTCACATGTAGCAGATGCAAAGCAAGTTGCCAAGTATAGTGTGCAATATACATATAGCAATATGTAAGTTAAGTACTCACTCTGCTGTGTTCACCGTGTTGGTCTCAACCACCTGCTGAGAAAATACCTACCTCTTTAGCTGCTACATTCTCCATTTTGTTCACCAGCTAGTTTCTAGCTTTTATTTTTTTGCTGGAAATACCTCCATGTTGCTATTAGAAAGAAGGTCGATGAGACTGAACTAAAACACTTAAGTTGCAGGCTGTAAATTCAAAGCATGAACTGAACGATGCTAATAAGCTTCATAGAGCTGAGGGGAACTGCAGAGTGGAGTAATATTTCTCCGTGGGTTTGTCACTACAAGCAACATCTCTTATATTACACAAACAATAGTCACTTGATTTACTGTTAATATAAAAATATTGATCAGGGCAGCTTTAAAATCTCATCCTTTATTAAGCCTGCTGACTGTTCACACATCAGCTGACATTAGCTCACCACTCCACTCTAAAGGAAATGAATGAACTGTGAGGGACTTAATGATATTGCTCACAGTAAAATGCATTGGCAGTTATTAAGTAATAATAATTCATAGTATACACCACCTTGAAAAGGCTGCACTCTACACTGTGTTGAGTGATGGTAAGCATAATCTCAGAACTGAGAAAATGAAATTTGTAAAAGCTCTAATGCTAAATGGCAAGTCGTGGTAAATGATGTATAGCCAAGTCTGGCAGTTTTTGTGTGGGAGGTAAAATTCATATGAAATATGATTGGACTGTTTCCCTGTATTTCACAGAATGTAAAGGCCTGAAGAACAGAAGCTAAAGATATGCTAATAATTACATTTATCAACAATAATATCTATAATTTCATCATTTAAAGAGGAAGTTCAACTAAATAATAATAGAAAAAATACATTTGTATTCACTTACTGCTGATAAGTAGACGTCACTGTGAGTTTTTTATTCGAACCACTTTTTACTGAAAAAATAGTTCCAATGAAAACTGTTGACAGGTGAGGTGTGGGTGTCATTTAGAGTAACAGCAGTGCTGTTTATGGAAAGAGTTTTTTATGTATTTTGTTTCTGGTGATTCAGCCTTCACAAATAAAATGCCATTCACATCAACTGAGTTGAACTGGAGATAGAAATCTCAGTGGCAGATATTTCAAATTCTCCACACATAAAAGCCAAAGCCTGCACTTGTTGTCTTCCTGTGATTTGGGTAAAAAAATCATTTAACAGGTGAGTTGGCCGACAGGCGACCTCAAAAACCCTGACATGTTGCTTTAAGGACACCTTACTCTCCACCAGCCATCCCCGCAGTGCTGTGAAGAGCCATGAGTCATTCATGAGCCTTGTGTCTGCATTTCACCTGCTTCAGGGATCCTGCACAGATCTGTTTCAAATACCGTGTCACATCATCTCACTGTAAAATTGTAGGTTCATAGCAAGCCATACACACCCATATGTCCTCTTAATGTGCCTCCAAGAACTCTGTGGCGTAAATGTCAGTCTGTTTGATAGTATTTTCTCAGAACAAGCATGCGTGTTTTGAGTGCAAGCATGTGTACGCCAATGCCACTTTTTGTCATCTCAATTCCCCCGTGTTGCGCGGGATCAAACGTCACGCCGGGTTCCTTTCGCTCCCCTCGAGTCAGACAGAGCAGGAAATGAGGAAATTGAAGATAAATTCTATCAAGAGTGATTATTTCCTACCTCACTGGATATGCACAGGATGTGCTCAACCTGCGTGAGCGCTGATAACACATTTAATAACCCCGCCTTGCTACTAATCTGTGTTGAAAATGGTGTTTGAATTCTCCGAAAGGTCAAATTGATCAAAATAGCAAAAGTTATCCAGAGCTATTGAGGGAGCTTGTTACCAGGGAAGTGTCACGTCGGCAGGTGTTGACAGCAGAAATTACGCTTTTCTGGTTACAATTGTATAGCAAAATGTGAAGTAGTGGCTCAGTTCAAGATTTCAAAAGGAAATTATCTTTAGACTGAATGTTACAGGCGAGTTATATATTCAACATCCAAAACACAGAAAAAAAAAAACTTCAGAACAACAAGGGAACATAGACGTCTTTTTTTTTTCACCCTTTATCGATCAATCCAGACGTAAGTAACAAAAATAGATGAGATTCCCTGAACTCAAGCTGCTGAGGTCTCCTGAGCTTTCATTCATCTCTGCACATTTCCCCCCTGCACACACATCAAGCTGCTCACCTAAGCCGCTGCCGCCTACACAGTTAGAGGCTGTCAAAAAATAAAATCATCACGCCTGCTCATTGTTTCCCCTCCACACCGCTGAGCAACTCTGTGCTCGGTCTCTCATCCGAATTTTTTATTCTTTGGCAAGAAGAGAATGTTTTCACCCACAGCAATCAATATCAAAACTGTACAACTGATTTGTATATAAATATTACCGCATCACTGGGAGCGCTAATCAAATATGCAGCGACTGAGTCTGTTTGAGGAAGACAGAGCTTTGAAATCAGCTGAGCATTTACCCAGACTACATTAAAATGTTACCTTTGTTGTTATCAGACACTTTTTTTCGGGGTTGTTTTTTTACATTTGGGTGAAGTCGCACCTAATTTCCATTTTCTTTATTTGCAACATTTATGTGGCCAGTGAATGGAAACAGCCAACGGTAGAGTTTGTTTCCTATTTTTCTGCAGCATCCAAAATCTTTACAAAGATTACAATTATTTTCTTGTTGTTCACGTTGCCTGAAAAGACTGGAACATGAAGAGGGACAACATGCTGAACAGCATGCTGTGTCTGTGCTGGGCTTTGTGCAGTCTCTGGAGCCTCTGCGCTGTGCTTGCTAAAGCTTGCATGACCTTTAAACATCATTAAGTTAGCTTGGGCCCCGCTGCACATGCATTCACACACACTCACCTTAACGCTGTGCAAAAGAGAGGGAAGTGGGGACATGGCTTACAAACAACTGCATCTACACACACACACACACACACTAAGACACACAAATCTTTTTCCCAGCAAGGGGCCAAATCAATACCAAACACACCGCATCGATTCTATTTGCATGGCTTTGATGTCAGTCTGACGCTCTCTGGAGAGGAGAATGCTTCTCTTCCCGCTGTAATGCTTGGACACACACGCGCACAAACAAATGCTTACAAATGATGCAAACACACAAAACATTAGAGGCATGTGTGCACACACTCATGAATCCTGTGATTGCTTGTGATTTTACAGACCTGTATTTATTCCCCATCGACATTTCATAGCAGAACGCACCAAATTAAAACAGCCAATAACTGAAGTTAGGAAGAGTATCTCAATTTAACCATGGCCGCACTTTCCTTCAAGGGAAAGTGTGTGTGTGTGTGTGTGTGTGTGTGTGTGTGTGTGTGTGTGTGTGTGTGTGTGTAAGCGTGGCAGAGACATCCTCAAAGCCTAGCACCTACACCAAACCCAGCAGAACTAACAGTGTCTTTTGAAAGCTGCTCCATGTTGCACTTAATAAACGACTGCTTCGTTACTTTTGATCAATTAATACATGATCATAAACAAGAGCACAGCTTCTACATTGCATTTGATGCCGTGAACACAGATTAATTGATTTTACAGTGCAAAAAGAGGTTTCTTTACAGCACATTAAGAGTGCTTAGTTCTCTTTGTGGGGAAGATTTAAGGGACTCTTTATTACCTCTGCCAATGAGGTGGTAAAGTTTGTTGGTCCATATGTTAAGAGCTGGTTATCTCAAAAACTACTCCATAGATTTGTATTTTGTGGACATGGGCAAATAATCAACAGGTACAGACTACTA
This sequence comes from Epinephelus fuscoguttatus, assembly GCF_011397635.1. NCBI lineage: Eukaryota > Metazoa > Chordata > Actinopteri > Perciformes > Serranidae > Epinephelus > Epinephelus fuscoguttatus. The sequence goes on along the minus strand of NC_064765.1, from coordinate 28,138,181 downwards.
CTGTAAACTTCCACACTTGGGCAGCATGACAATTACCAGAAATACACTGCACACTTGACCAGGGGCTTAGCCTAAACCTTGAGATATCTGGGGACATTCCCTGTGGAGAATTGTTTATGCCATGTATGTGCACAATTTAAACCATTTGAGAAAATTGAATGCCTAAAGATATGTACATCATTTGGCAAAAACATGATAATTGCCAAGAAAAAACAAGACAACAAGTGTTGAGGATGACTAATTGTCACTCCTGCCACCTTAACAGAGGTTGTTACTATATTTAACTTACATATCATAGATAAGGTAGGAATTCTACATAAACAGCATTACTTATCTTGAAACCTATTTTTGTTTGATCATGCTGTAGTAGATTTCACACACTGAAAGCTATGCCATAATAATCTTGGCTGCTCTAATTGCAAATCAAAGATCCCCCAAAATGCTAAGTAAATGCAGTCTTCATACTATGAATGGAATTTTCAGCCAGTACGACATTTACTCAACTGTATAAGATTTCTTTTAGGGCTGACACCTGAAAGTTGGAGGTTCAAAGCATCAGTTGGAGACTGAGATTTCTTCAAGTGGAGCAATCTTTCTTTTGTCAGTCAATGTGCAGTGTGCTTCTGGGGACGTTTCTGTCAAGTAATTTTGTAATATTTATATATACGTGGGATAAAAAATGTGTACATACTCATATTTTCCCCTCATATATTGTTCCAAAGTAGCTTTGGTACGATATAGGTACCATATATCTATTTTCTCAACTTATTTTTATTATGAATACGGGCTGCAGGTGTGGCCTGTCACATGACTGGCTCCGGCAGCACTATGGGTATTTAAGATGGTGGTTTTCGGCCACGTATCAGAAGTCTGAGGAAGAGCCATGTGGCTCGAAACATCACTCTGCATTGAAAACCTTCTAAAAGGGAGCTACTTGGTGTGCGGACCTATTTGCGTTTTACTTTGCCAGATGTTTCTTTGGTCCAGCACCTACTCCACTGGACGTTAGGATGTGTCTTTAGTAATGTTTTTTTTTTTTTAAGATTATTTTTCCAGGCTTTTTGCCTTTAATGTACAGGATAGAGTGAAATGGGGGAGAGAGAGAGAGCGGGGGGTGACATGCAGCAAATGGTTGCAAGCCAGAGTCATGTTGCTCTTCGCTACAGTCAGCTGTGTACACAGAGGCAGCTGCTTGTAAGTGGTGAATTTATAGCTCACAGCTACCTTGTATAGCTAACTTGTACAATGCAGTCACTAGCTTTTGTTTGGTATGTAGCGTCAACAGAAAATGTTGTTGTACATGTCCAATCCATCGTTAGCTTATATAGCTTGTTTGCTACATTATGTGAATGTCACTGTCATACTGAACGTCCCGCTCAATCTTGTTCAAACTGTATGTGGAAAAAAACAAACAAAAGTCCAGTTTTTATGTTGAACAGCCAAATCTGATTCCACCGACATATCTGAGTCAGGTACAGCCCGAATGTTTTGGCCAACAGCATGGCCATATATTATTATCTGAATGACACAAAACTGAAAGTATGGTGCTTTTGAGAAAATGTTTAGAGCTGGACATCCAGGACCCCAACCTCCCACCCAGCTCCAACAACTCTGCCTCTGCACTTGACCTCTCACAAACACTACAAGTGTGGGTATTGAGACGGACCAACAGTCAAACATTAGTCCATTTTGCTGTGAAGGAGCAAACCATAAGCCAGCATGGCACACAAAGAAAAGCTTTATGTGGCAAAAATAAGCCTACGCCATCCAAAACTGCTCACTATACTGTGACTTCACATTCAAAATGAAAGCCAACAAACATCTCAGCTCCAACTTTCAGTCCCACAGCAAACAGATCGCACAGACACGTTAAGAGAGCAGCACATACACCTTTGGGGAATGTCTTGGCAACTATAGCAACCTCATTTTGACTTATCTGCTCCATAAAGTGTGAGAACAAGTGCAACAATACTAATAAACACCAGTTTGTCCGATGGAATGCAGGGTGATGATTTAATTAAATTGAATGTTACAGGTAAGACATGCCCTCCCTATGTCCCCACACCAAACAATATTACTCTGCTGGCTTGGTGCCGAGGCAACCCTGTCCTGCTCAAAGCAGGCTGGGAGCCCAGCCACAGCGGCCAATCCGCATTTAATAAGAGGTTGGATATATGATCTGTAACAAGGCTACTAATCCTCTGAAAATCAGCTTGTGTGTTTGAGTGTTGGGAGAGACAATTAACATCCCGGCATGCAGATTTTGATGCCCAGCCTAATTTCCTGTCCAGCAGTCAACAGACAATGGAGGCTCTTATTTTGTTTCCGAAACACTGTGGCCACATTCCCATGAGCACAAAAGCCTCTGGAAGTCATTTGGAGTCTGACTTGGTTTCACACTCAGCCATCGTGGCTTCAATTATAGCCTTTCTCATTCACACATTATCTCATGGCTGCGCTTTGTCTGAGTAAAATAGCATAAAGACAGTAAAAAAGTTTTATTCTTCGAGGAAATATCCATGAGGTTCGGTTCAGTGCTGGATATGTGTTGTCAAGGAATTCTAATTTATCTACGATCGGCGAGAAAAAAAATTAATTACCTTTCGAAATTTGCTCAGGATCAATCATTTAGTTTGGGACGGGTGTTGTCGACAACAGGATGGGATTAAATTAGCCCATTTCTCCAGTCTTACAGAAATGCAACTGTCAGATCTAATTCTGTTGAGGTGTTCAGCTCAACAAGCTGAATGTCATCCAAACTAATCACTCTTTCATCAGCTTCAGTGTAAGAGCTGGGCAAGGTGCTATCTGCCAATCAATGTCCAATACTTTTAGCACACTCACTTAGTCTCACAGTTTTACATTAATTAAAGTGTTACTGCTTTTACTTTTGATTCAGCAAATACAAAAAAAAGAGGCGCGTTAAGACTATCTACGGTATCTTTGTCGAGATAAAAACAAAAAGATTAGAAAAGACACAACAGCACGTGTCAACAGTATTTTGGTACTTTTTGATGGAGTTAGACGAAATGCCAAAAGTCAAACAGGCAGATACACTTAAGTAAAGGATATTACAGATGATCTTGACAGATGATTGGCAGTATAAACAAACGCAAACAATTCTGATTACCATGGCTCACAAGTGAAAAAACAGCTGATGTTCTTTGAAAGATCCTAAATCTGAAAGGGACCTTGTGTACTGACGAATCACTAAGATTATAATGATCCTGCTTTGCAGATGTCGTCCTTTTACTTATTCACAGTAAACAAATCAGTCTCAAAAGTCCTGAGTGATTTGCATTCCGCGGAGCCGAGAGGTGAGAATAAAAACACAGTGATTGGCGCTGTGAGGGAGACAATCATAGAGCGACAAAGCATTTGTATTCTTTCAACATAAAAAGACACTTTGTTGTGGATGCCAGCTAAGCTTCAGATGATACTGAGTGCCAACCGTTTGATGCTGGAAGTTGATTTTGACGACTGTCTGATTGCAATTTGGAGTTGTTAAGAAACACTTTGGATGGACACTCTTTGACTCCGGTTTGAACATACATAATTTCTTATTATCATACCCAGTCTTCATCTGATGCATTCAAACCCAAATGAGCCTCAGTGAGAGGAGAAATTACCAGTGTTAAACCCATGAGCAATCAGGTTTGACCTTTTTTATCCGTGTTCTCTCTGGTGTACAAAAGACACTGGGAAAAGAAACTCTGTTCACAGCAGCGTATGTTCAAGGTGCAACAAATAATGAAATACATGTTCAGGGAATATGTTACAATCAAGTGCATTTCATTATAACCAAGCACATGCAAGAGTAACCACTGAATCTAACTCCATTACACTTCCATTTTCCATAAAAACCCAGGAGCTGATTTGTATCAGATTTGCTAATTTCCTACATCTGCCACATGGGAATTAACAGCAAACCTGCAAAACTAACAAAGCATGATTTCCCTGCAAACCATAAAAACTCACATTTTTCCAACTGAGAAACAAAGTGACATCACATTACCTTCATAAATGCCATGTTTTACAGCAGGGTGGGATGTGCCAGTGTTGGAATATACGGCTGCAGCTAATGTGACAGCGGTATTTAAACACATTATTCAGTTTTGTGTCTCCAGAGACCTTGTCACAGACACAGTCAAGACACCTGAAGAACCAGATGTGATTATAGTGCTATTACGGTCTGGCTGGGTGGGAAATCTCTTCCTTCAATTGCATTATGGGTGATGGTCACCAGATCAATGGGTTTTTAAGGGCAGAGGAAAGGTAAAAGTGTGGCTGGAAATGACTGCTTTGGCTTCAAGGGTAAGAGACAGCTGTTCTCGTAATACTGAGCTACAGATTTGATCACACAATTAAGTTTTTTTTTTGTTTGCCACAAGCTTCTTTGACTTGATGGTTGTTTGAAATTGCATGAAATTTAACAACAAATGTGTGCTGCTTTTAAAACTACCTCTCTTGACCCTAACCGGTGGTGCAGCCCTTTGTTTACACTGTGCGGTTCAATTACAAACAACATTACTTTCTGGATTCCATAAAAATAACAATTCATCTCCCATTAAACGGGATGATGTTTAAATGTATGCTGTCTAGCCCGCGCAGCCATTACTACCTCCCATTTGTTCTGTATGAGCTCATTATAGGACTTTGTTTGAGACTGGCTGGATAGCCTGTAAATTGTGCCCACAGGAATGGCTAATAAAAAGCAGTTACTCTCGCTAGTTTTCACAGCCTCCGAAATGCATGGTTGGTATGAATATGACTTTGAAGGGGAGCCGTGTTTTGCTTCTCAGACTAACTCACAGACTGCCGGAGCACTTACTGTCCAGCAGCAGCAGCAGCTCAGAGATGGGAATATAAAGGTCAAGGTGGAAATCCCCCGCAGCGGTCAGACATTTCAGGGACACGGTGGAGAGGCTTTTATACTCAATAAATTCATGATTGCTTCTATAGGTGTCCATAAATTTTCTTGCTGGTACAGTAACTGATTTATCTTTTTGTAATGGTGGGTGGCCATCGTTTTTAAATACCATGCATGAGTTCTTTGGTTCTGGGTGTAATGATGTTGGAGCGTCTGTTTTCAGTTGCAGCTGGGAGGAACGGATAGCTGTTTGGTACATGTGTTATCATTGATTTGTGGTCTGATTTCACTGCCGTGGCAGCTTTGGACCACATTCCTGTCAGTTTGTTTAATTATTCATCTGATCTGGTGATGAATCCCACCATTACATTTTCCAAATTACACTGATCAAGCCAAGGGAGGTGCTCCATCATTCATTTATTCCTCCACGTGTCACATGTAATATCACAGACATCGCTGATTGGATTTTGGCAAAGGGGACATGGTGACCTCTGTATTATGAGGTTGTCCTTGTTAGCAAATTTATTACCACGTTTATAGGCAAGATTTTATTTACATGTTTAATCTTTGCGGGCCTTTTTGCCTGTCTAAAGGAATACATCATCCACAGAATGACAGTTAGTCATGCTGTGTTACCATGAATTCATAACTGAAATTTTGTTTTGCTCAGATGCCTCCACAGAAAACTAATATATTGATTAACTTATTGATTGGGGACCATGTTTAACAACAGCAAAACGATATCAAAACATCTGTTGTATGTCGTATGCTCAGTACTGTACAAAGACATGCAATTTTGCTAAAAGCTTACTGTTTAAAACTGAACTGAAAGTGAAACTTGTCCATGCTCCCTTAGCGGAAATGCATGTATAAGGAGGATGAGAATCAAGAATTGCTTCCAGTTGACAACCAGTTCTAAACTGCAACCATCAGAATCATTTACCTCCGAGAGTATCAATTCCTTTTATCAACGCTGGCATGCTTTTCTGACAGTTGTGCATCCCAAAGCAATCATGTCTAATTCTTGCGTCTCCATTGCTTGGAATTTGCAACAAGAAGGAGTTATGGCAGAGAGGAAGAAACAGTCCAAAGCGTGACAACAATGACAACTATGCTACTTCAAAACAGTACAGTGTAACTTATAGCGTGCTGCATGTGCAGTGCAAATCAGTGTGTGCAATTATAAAATAACCACAGTGGCATCCGTGCAAAACTGTGTGTGTGACAGAGCTGCTTCTTTGTTTTAAGTGACAGTTTGTGTGCTTGTTCATGTGTGAGGTGAATCGACAGTGTGCAAACACTCTTTCCTTTCATCTACACTGTGTTTAGACTCAGAGATAATAAAACAGTTGTGTTGACAGTTGTTTTTCCCCCCACACAGAAAATTAATCAGGGTTCTCTAAGGGAAACAATAAAGAATGGGACCAATAAGCAGAATTGATAATGGCTTTGATATCAATATTATCTTACCAATTCTCCCCGCATGTGTCTGGGAAATACTGAGCATGCAACTGGATAAATGAGGCTTGCATTACACTGCACAAGTTGTGTGAGAGTTTGTAAATGGATGCTTTGATATAGTTTTGCTACTGTTAAACATGGACCCCAGTCAATCAGTGAATCAGTATGTCTCCCGAGGAGGCATGTAAGAAAAGTTTCTTCACCAGTTCAAGGTAACAATGCATGACTAATTGATATACAAATAGTCATTCTGTGGGTGAAGAATTCCTTTAATGCAGACATGAGTATGTTTATATGGCTATTCTGTACATAGAAATCGTGGAAAGCGTACAGTGTGTTGCTGTTTTGTCTCGTCTGTTGATACAGATCTATCATATCCCTCAGAGCTGTGATATCATTAGAACGGCAACGTCTTTGTCTGAACGCGTTTGGTGGATACAGACTAAGGTTTAGACTGGAGGCTCAAGGCGGCGTGCTCTATAATCTCTTTAGCTGCTTTAAAGCCTTTGACACACAAGATACTGGGCCAAGAATCTTTACACAAAAAGAAAAAGAAAAGGAAAACAGCGGTACATGAGGTGCAGCACAGAGGAAGTATTTGGCCGTTGCATTGCATTATGTGATACAAACAGTACACCAATGGGGCTAAAAATAGACAAAATAGCATTTTCCCACCTACCCTTTTGCCCATTTTGATTTTTTTTTTATCACTGAAGAGAGGACTTAAACAGAGGAGTGCTATTATTTAAAAGCTGAGACCAGAGCTGAATGAAATGATTTAAGCATGGGGGCTGGAGCACCAATCAATAGAAAGCTGTTATGACGCATTAAGCAGAGATAATTGGAAATTATGTGGAAAAAAACAGATGGATATGCGAAAAATGTGCATTTATACAAAGAAGCTAATTCACTTTGGCATTTTGAGAGCCATTAATGTCCCAATATATGCAGTATGTACTTTGAACCAGTGACTGCACAACCTATACGGGACAAACGTGGAGGATGATGAAATTAGAGCATCAGATTTGTGCAAAATCACGCATGTGTTACAAACCAGTTCACTCACATGAGCACTGTTTATGGCATTATTTCAGCTCAGTTTGATCTGAGGGGGAGAACAGGTTTGATGATTATCACGTTTATCGTTGTGTGCTGATCTGTGAGCTACAGTAGAACCAAAGACTCCTCCAGCGTGGGACATGCTCCCTCTTTTTCTCTGTCACTCCAGCTGCTCCCGTTAGGTACCATGCCAAAACATTTTTTCAGTAAATGCTGCTTACTTATTCATGGTAATTCAATTGGCTTCAGATGTGAACCTGTAGAAGCAGCCGTTACAGGTGTTCAGTTGCACCTGGTGAAGAAAAGGGGGTAAAAAAAAAAAAAAAAAAAAAAAAACGATTTGCAGGTGCACATCTCAGTGAGGGTTGATTTGGAGGAAGAGCGAGTTTGTAGGGGTGGCACTTCAGGAGACAGAATTTCAATTCACAACATCCCAGTGATGGAGCTGAATGAGGCTGGGAATATGGCTCTCAGAAGATACGTGTCTCTGTTGGTCTGCGCAAAATGTCCCAAAGGCTGATAGGGGACACATGGGCAGGTTTGCTCTTATGCTGCCCGCATAGAAGCACTTCCCAGGCTTCAGGCTAGAATTATTGTCAACATGTAAAGGTGTAGTGCAGAGCTGACACCTCCCATCAACACATCTTTCACCCCTGAATCAGAATCTGTGACTTATTGCCAAACAGGTTTTCACACACAAGGAATTTGCTCTGGTGTATTGGTGCATAATTAGAAATAACAACAACCCTCTAAAGAGAAATCCATGCGCATAAAACAAGCTGATTGAAAATTTTAAAATGCACAACAAAAATTATGCTCACATTTTTACAAGTTTGGATGAAACAGCCACACAGATGCCTCTAACATTCATGCACATGATGAGCAACTAAGAGAAGCGTGTCCCACTAGCCTTAAGCCTCAGCCCCGGACACACGCCAACAGTTTTAGGGTGTATGCTATGTAGAATAGTTGTGTTCCGAGGATCAGCTGCTTTTATGAATGAATATAAAATGCTTTTATAGTCTAGTTTTGCAGTTTTACTACATTTTTAAATGAGAGTCATGGTAGACTGTTGAAATGCACCAAAGCTCCAAATTACAGCATACAACATGCCTGACATCTGATTCCATACTAACACATACATGATGTCCTACTGTGTTATATTTCAAATAGCCGTCTGAGCCTTAGAAAATCCACTGAAGCCAAATGCTTCTTTTCACTTCTTTTGGCTGTGTATTTGGTGTTAAGCACTCATGGTTATGGTGTTTTAACATTACCAAAAAAAAAAAAAAGTATGTTCTGTAGGTGGTGCAGTTGGACAAGTGGTAACCCCCGAAATTTTTAATAAGGGAACATAACATATACTGGGAACAAGCCTTCTTAAGTTTAGGAGAGACTCATGGGTACCCAAAGAACCCATTTTCATTCAGATATACTGAGGTGAGAGTTTAAGGGACCCCTTTGAAAATGGCCATGCCAGCTGTTCCACTGCTAAATTAGTCTAAATTTGGAGCATTATTTAACTGTATGGGCCCAGATGAAGGCAAAGTGCGTCCAAATTCACACCTGCTCTTCTCTATTGATTTTCTCTGCAACCGTTCGTCATAGCGAAAAAAATAATGAAAAAATACTGGCAATTATGTCCGCCTGGCAAGAAACACATGTTTTGGCCAACTGTGAAGTGACAGAATGTCTTATAATTTGCTATGGTGAGATACATGTAAAACTGTAAGAATTGAGTAACACAGATTTTTTTTCATTGATATAAAAATTAATATAAAATACATGCACATAGAAGGACATGGAATGATGGCAGATTGTCCTGAAAAAAAACAAGATATAGCATGCGTATGTAGCCTTTATAATGACTGTGATATGAGCTTAAAAGTAAAGGCAGGAAAAATACCCCAGAAAAGGTCTAGGGCCCAAAGGGTTAACTTCCTTTTTATTGATAAGCTATGTCAACATGGTTGGTGCCAATGGATGCCTTAGTTTGGCCAGTTTTACAAGATACCACCTTTGCACTAGCTTACAAATATGGCCCACCAGAGTAATGGCAGAAATGCTGGCCTCGAATTATTTTTCTTTTATCATGCACAAACTATAATGACTTAAGAGAGCTTATATTCCAGGAAATGGCTCATCTAAACCCTGACATTTTTTAGTGTTCAGATAACCAAATGGCTGTTTAATTTTGAAGAGTTTAAGTTTGCCAATTTTGTCGCAAAAGCCTGGAAGAGATGGCAGACATGTTTGTTTAATTGGTATTTATTTTGGTCTCTTCTTTCAGTTGTACATGATGATTACTTTTGTGTGTGATTCACAAACCTTGTCTTCCAAATTTATGATTAGATTATATAAGATGCTTTTGCGGCTTTGTTTAATTTTCTTTCCTTTTAATGCCGTCTGAATTCATGTTTGCGGGACACTGACAATTCATTCATACATTCATTCACTCTTATTTTCACCAATTGTATTGGTGGGGCCGTGGCCCCCTTGACCCTCCCTTGGGGATGCCACTGTGCTGGAGTGATGAATATTGCACTTATAATTTTCTAAACCAAATTTTATGTAGCTGACTTTAATTCACGTAGAAAATGAATTTATTCGTACATTAGATTTGTAATGGCTCCATCAGCTCTTCCTGTGTCACTTTGCATACTCACTCACATTAGCGATGCCCTGCACCTGACAGTCTAACTATTAATTCATTAAGCAGTAAATTCCACAGTTACCCAGTCCCCGTATGCACATAGTTAGCCTTTGAAATATGTGAAAAATAATCATGTTTTTGTTACTGGAATGGGTGTAGCTTTAAAATCCAGTGTGGAAGCAGTGGGGGGTCTCCACTGAGGAACTTCAAATATTTGAATGAGAAATGAGCACTAAGCAGAGCATCCAGACCTGTGCCAACCCCCTCTAAAATAATTACCGCTTGTAAGAGCCTGGAAATCCACTGTAGTAGACAATATTAGATTTCAAATTTAAGTCATTAAATGCACACTACATTTAATAATCATATACTCTGTCCACTCTATTATGCGCCCATGTGTTTCAATGTACCATTCAGTCTGTGTTTTTCTCACATCAGTAAAGGCAGTGTTAGCTTCAGAGGTGAATTTCTTGTCAATAATATCCCCAGGGTATACTGAATATTGTTACTGACTGATTGCCATTGACTGCAGTGACAGCAAAAGGGAGGTCAAGTCCGACTAAAGTCTTTTGCTTCATCATTGGTTTTAAAGGCATTAAGTGGGGGAAAACAATCTCCACACCAATCAACAAAGCCCTCGTCGGCATCCCACAGGAGACCGAGCATCAAAGTGTCATCTATGATCTGAACAATATGTCTGTCCTTGTAATTGCCTTTCATATATCAGCTTTACAGTAAGGGAGATGGCACAAAGCCCTGCAGACTTCTAGTGGAATCGACATCCAGCTTGACATCCAGAGAAAGAGTGAAAGAGTGATTCTGTGTCAGCGTACGAGGTTGAGGGACGTTAAAAGGTGATAAAAAAAAAAAAAAAAAAAGCATATCAACAGCAGCCTGGCATGTGTCTTCGGTCCCTCCGGTTGTTTGTAGTTGTGGTTCAAGAGGGCTAAAGTGCCTGCATGCAAACAGCAGGAAGCTGAGGTGTTTTCAGTGTCGCAGAGAATAGCTTTTTAAATTGTTTTCTCAAATACTTTCATTACTGAGGATGTTAAGGCCATTGGGTGGTAGTCATTCAACACCTTGGGGCTACTACTCCTGGCAACTGGAATAACTGAAGTGCCTTTTGTCACATTTTCCGGCATACTGCTCAGGCAACATTGTGAAGATGGAGGGGAAAATGAAGCGGTGTGCACAGGATCTCAATATCTTGCCTCTGATATTGTCAGGCTTCTGCCTTTTTTCCCAAGGATTGATGTGCTTGAGCTCGGGACAGCTGGGGGCTTTTTCAGATGATTCAGCATTGCTGTGGAGGCTTGGTACAGTACACTGCACTGGACAAGATTAATGTTTATGTCTAGGTCTCACTCAGCTGTTTGAGCATTACTTTGAACTTTTTCCTGGATTGTAGTTTGGTAAATGTTGTTTTTCAGTATTTACAGGTTCTGTATGTGACACTCAGAGCATTAATATAGCAGCAAACCAATATTTGCTATGGAAAGATAAAGTGGAGTAATGGTGTCCTGAACAGTGAATGAAGTCAGACTCTGTGTGTGTGTGTGTGTGTGTGTGTGTGTGTGTGTGTGTGTGTGTGTGTGTGTGTGTGTGTGTGTGTGTGTTATAATCCGAGCTTCTCTCTGGTTTGTTGTTGTAAGCCGGGCCGGCCGCACATGTGTGTAAGTACATGTGTGTATCCTACTGGCTAGCTCATCGCTGCCGCTTTGCACTGTGCTCATACGGCAGTTACTGCTGATATCAGGACAGCGTCTTTGTGGAAGCCTAGCGTCTACCCTTTAGCTCCCCCTTGCCCCAGTTGTTAGCAGCACCACTGATGACAAGCACGCCGACTGGCATACACAGCTGTCAATCATGCCCTTTTAATAGCATCAAATAACTAATTAAAACCAAAATTATACAAAAAACAGACACTCAAACATACATCAGTGGGATAAGCACTACCTTAAATGACAGAAATCATCCTTGGGAAAATTTTATTAAAGGTGTACTTTAATTGTTTACACACAACCACTAGGTGGGCAACGTTTACGACCTATACTGCAGCCAGCCACCAGGGGCAATAGAGATGCTTTGGGGTCACTTTTGGAGAGCTGTCATGTTGTCCATTTTGCTACACAGCCTATGAGGTCAACATTGCTACTGTTGTTTAGCACTGTCTATGGATTTAGCGCCGTTAGCTGCTAGCAGCCAGCTTAGCTCATATGCTTTGAATTTTGTATCAGGCTCCAGTGTTCATGAGTAAATTGCATAAGTCACACATCAGACCCTGCAAATATTCAAGTATTAAGCATCAGAAATAGGAAATCAGTGCAGTTATACGAATGATATTTATAAATGCCTAAAAAGATGGCTGTAGTAAATGCATTTTAATGAAATCAATAAACTGATCACAAGATTTAAACCGCGAAAGAGTTCTGTCTGATATAAAATGCACTGACTCATTTTCTGATGATATGTTCAGTAATATTGAAAGACAATTGCAACACGGCAGCCTGAAGCACCTTGATCATTGTTGAAATAACAAAAAAAACCTGTGTATTCTAATGGTGAAATGTCGAAACTGGAAAACTGAAACAGTTATCCATCTGGAATGACCCCTACAGGTTTGAATTGTGTCCTTCAGCTATAATCAGTGAATGAACATTTGTCAGAAACAATCGCCTCCTGTTTGTTGTCTTTGACTGTCTGCTAAACTTGGTATCCAATCACTGCCCTGGAGTCCAGACTAAGGTCCCTTTCTTCTTATCCCCCGCCGTTTTGTATGCAAAGGCCCTCAACACTCAGCATGTCTAATCCTTTGAGAAAAGAGGGTGAGAGCGCAGCCTTGTACGCTGCAAACAGAAAGATAAAGAGGAAGAACTGAGCGGCTCCCCGACAAAATAAGAATAGGCCCGTTTCTTTTTCAATCTCATCAGCATCAGGAGAGAGCGAAGATATGGGGTACGAAGTTGGGAAAATGCGAGCGATGTGGACAGACAGAACACAGGAAAAAGAGCAAGAGCTGCTTCTCGTTTTTTTTCCTCACCCATATGCACAGTGAATGCTGAAGCACGAATCTGAAATCAAATTATGAACACTAGGGAGATTTTGCCAGAGGGGATTCTGGGAGATGAGGAGCATGCGTATCTGTGTGTCTATATTCTGTATGTATGTGTAGCTCACTGTTTCATAGACACACCAGTGCCCCTTGGCTAATAGAGGTACTTGTGATCTTTTTTCCTCTCATTCCCTTCGTACCTATCTCTCTGTCTGTCTGTCTTTGTCTGTCTGTCTATATGTCTTTCTCTCTCCCTCTCTCTGTCACTACGCACTCTATATCCCTAGACTGCCTGCCGGCCCCTGAGTGGCAAGCTTAGCATCCATGGCGCAAGCCAGCACTTTGAAAAAGTGCAAAGCTGCAGACCAAAGCGGCTTAGAGAGGCAGTGCACACAGAGGCCTCAATGCGAGACTCTTTTTTTTTGCCACAATCGCCCCTGCGTGCCCTGCTCTCATGCTCCCAGCAGGCTGTGGTAGAAGATACCAGTGTGTGATCACACCTGAAGGAGAGCAGGACAGCACGCAGGTGCCCCGGAGCTCTCTGGGAGTGTAACAAGCTCAGTGTTGATCTCTGGCTGCACTCAGCAGTATGACTGACGTGTCTCTGAGTATTCAAGGCCACGCTGAAAACTGGGACTTCATTGATGTTTTAGCAGACAGATTGCCCAGACATCTTTAATTCTGTCTTTCTCTTTATGCCCTCACAAAATATACAGAGTTGCTGGCACAGTCTTTGACGTTTCATGGTTATCAAGATTTATTGTCAGCATAGTAATTAGTTGTGTACAAGTGGAGAATTCTCTGGATATATTTCCCCAGGCATTTTTGTATGGTTCTACCTGATGCAAACTTTATAAGGGTTCCAGCACTGAAACTCATTATGTAGTTGGATTTTATGATATTAGTTTTTATTAATGAGTATCACTCGTTAGATAAAAGCCACAGATCATACACATTTTGATGGAGCACAATTAAACATTTTGATGGCTAAAGTAAAATCAAGTACCAGTGTTTAAAAAGTTTATTGACACATATCTATATAACTGGAAACCGGACCATGTCACATTTGCTGTCCTGCTCCTCCTGTCTTGACAAGGAGACACACACACACACACCACTCCTCAACCACTGAAGCAGCAGCCTTGCCCAGCTCCCTAGCTAGCTTGCCAAAGGTGCGAACTGCTGGGACGTGCACAGTGTGCAAGGTGCTGGTCCTCTGACAAATGGAGGCAGCCAAAGGCTACTTTCTCTTGGCCTTGCTGGCAAGGCTACTTGTAGCTTGTGAAGTATAGGATAATTAGAATTTTTAAACCAGTTAAAGCCTCCAAGAAGTTACTTGTGACTCATTAAACAAGTGCATTACATGTCTCAGACTATCACACTTTCCCATAAATTGTTTTAAGTCTGGGTAAAGCGAAATCAGAGAATTCTTTCTAAACTCATTACACTCATTGTTAGAAAATACTCACTACAGTGCTGCAATGTGGAGTTAGACCGTGAAAGTGTTTTCCACCATTTAAATGCCCAGGTATTTTGGCGTTGGCTGAAGTCATGGCTCACTGACACACTGGAGCCATCCTTAACATCACACACTTAACACCTCCCCCACTATATAAAAACTAATGTTAAAGAGCATTGTCATCTCATTCATTTCCTGTGTATGTGTGAGTGGTGTGAGTTTCATACTTTGAACAAGCTCTCTTAGCTCTTTCAATCTAATCATTGTATGAATGGCCTTAAATGCTATAATCCATAGCTGTCATTAATGTACCTTTCAGTCTATCAGCCTGAATTAGCTTCCCAGCCCACCCTGCTGTGGGTGTGTGCTTTGTGTTAACGTTAGCTGTTGAACGAGAGGCTGTCGCTGCACAGCGGCTCATTTTTAGGCTGTGCTCAAACTACGAGACATTACAACAGTGTGACCAGCTACATTGTTGCTGAGTCTTTGTTGAAGCGTTGCTCGGGTGCTGTTAACACTGTTATGTTGTCATGGGCTTGTGTGTGTCTGCTACTTGGCTACTTGACACAAAGCACACTGTGGCACCCAATAATGTAATAATTGCCTGAAAATGTGATACAAATTGCACTTAATTTTGAAAATGTAATAAAACCCAATAATGTAATAAAATGTCCTGACTGATATTGTAATTTTTTACCAACAAACTGATGATGTAATCATTTTCATGGACAATGTAATAATGTAAAAAGAAAAAAAAAAGTGCTTTTTGTCTTGGAAAGTGTGCAAGTATAATATTTCTACTATTAGTGTCATGTTGGCCTACTTAAAAAAAACATGGCACTGATTTCATCCTTGCAATGTAAACTCAAGGCTCTATATAGATTTTGAAATTTAAAACAGATGGTAAGTGGAGCGCTGTTGTGTGGCAAAGCATGCATTAGACTAAAATCCCTATCAGTAGCAAATGAACCTGCCCTTACCCATGCCGATTGGTCCTTGTGCATCATCCATTAGACCAGAGTGGATCTTACATTAGACACCATCAGAAGATGGCAAACAAACGAGCAATGAATCTCCATGAAATGTTCTTTTTTGATCTGAGTCAAAAGTGATTCTTATTGAATGAAGTGTCTTTGCTTTGCAGGATCTTATGATATTCCTGCATGGATAGAGGGGAGTTTACACACCCAAATATGAACGCGAGTAATACCAATAAATACCTTGTATTACAAAAAAATGCATTTGAACAGCACAATCAGGCTGCGGTAATAGCTGTGGGAGGATAAGAACAAACACAAGGTGCATAAACAGGATTTCGGTTGTACTGTTTGAATGCATTTATTTACTAAAATCGCCGTCAGTGGAAAATGAAACTGCCCATACCTATGCTGACTGGTTGTTGTGCGTTGATTGTCCATTAGACCAGAATGGATCTTAGATTAGAGGGTAGGTTTATCAGACGGTGGCAAAAGCTGCAGAAAATGGCAGACATTACACAAGCGAACAATGAGGGAAAAATTCTATCTCCATGAAATGTTCTTTTTCATCTGAGTCAACAGTGATTCTTATTAAATCCTTTGCCTCGTCTGAGCTTATGGAATTTTGGCACGGATAGAGGGGAATTTAAACACCCAAATATAAACCTAATGAATACCAATGAATATCATGTATTTATTTACTATTAACTAGAGATCCAGTAACAGCGACTCATCGTTACACCAGTGCAACTTTAATATGTGTTTTGGGTTGGGGATAGATATAGGGATTTCACTTAAATTTACAGTACAGTTTTGTTTTTTTGTTTTTTTTTTAATGATATTACAATATCAGTAAGGACATTTTAAGTACATAAGTCATAAGTACATTGCTACACACAACTAAACGTCATCTAAAGTTTGTATTTGATCAAGAAGTATCTTTTTTTGATCAATGTCAGAGTCTTATTTGAAAATCTGCTGCCCCATTGCATCGCTGTGTGCATTAGAATGCACAAAAAGCTAGCATAGCATAAGCTAACCAAGCTAAATAACACAATACCACAGCTAGAAAGAAAAACATATTACTGGTTGACATTGCAGTGCTGAAAAAGTGAAGGCCAGCTAAACTTTGATTTGCAGCATGTCACACCTGTCCACAGGACAATTGTCAGGCATTAGTGTGTAGCGTCATGTCACCAGCTGCCATTAAAAATGACTTGTAGCCTGTTGCCGTGCCGCTCACAGTGTGAACACAGCATTAGGCTTGGGGGTTGTCTTTGTTCTGTCGCTACACCACGGATTGTTTTGCAGCTCATGGTGTGTGTGTGTGTGTGTGTGTGTGTGTGTGTGTGTGTGTGTGTGTGTGTGTACTTTGTGCTACTTTCTTAGCTGCTAACAAGACTCTTTCACTTCGCAGCAGCCCATTCTTCTGTCTCAGCTCCTTCGGCGGACGCCCCCTGCGTTTTAGAGCAGAGAATACTGCTCATTTTTTCACAGTTTTGAAACCTGCTTTTATAAACTTGATGATTTTCTTAAATCATTTAAATTTGCCTGGGTAGTGACACATTTTCCTGTGGTGTGACAAACTTCAAACACATTTTTGCTTCACCTGGACTTTATTTAGTGTGTTGGACACCCAGCAGCAGAGCTATTACCTCAGATTTGGCTAGTATCCGTTGTTTTACAGTAACCCGTCGAGACTATGAGGCCTGAGAAACATCACACATCGGACTTTTCATTTTATTGATAATCAACAGCTGAAAGGTAGCTGCATGTGTTTTTACTACACACAAGTTGACTAAGTCAGGAGCCCATGATCAGAGGAGATTCTTTTCAGCTCAGACCTGCCGATTTAAAACTCATTGTCTTCATTTTAAAACTCCTGACAGTTTTTTTTTTTTTTTTTTTCAGCTGAATCACATAAAGCGCTTTGAGCGCTACACATGCAGGGTGCGACTCACTCTGTCTGGTCTCTCGCAGTGTGTGGCCTAATTTTTTTTTTTTTTTGTAGCACATCACATTCACTCTCACACCGCCTCAGGTAACAGGAATCAAACTTTGTGAGACAGACAGACATATAAACTTGGAGCCAAAGCACGAGCCCTGCCTGAAGTGATGCCTGGTTTGTACAGAGGTACAGCAATGCTGGAAATATGTGGTACCGGAGGGGTTGCTGCTGAGGCGCGTGGGATAGGGCAGTTCAGGTAGAGTTGCCCCGTGGAAAAGTCTTTTATGTTGTGGCCGAGTGGGAGCATGCAAGGTTAACTCTATCCGAGCTTCCTCAAGGCTGCCATCAAGGTCCTTCTGTTGGACGGCATGAAGAACAGCTGTTACTTTATTACAGCCTACCTTTTTAGATTACCTGGGTGCCTCTGCGCACATATGTATGTGGGTGTCGTGTTTTGGACGTGGGTGTACACACTACCCTGTCTCGCCCCCCTAATTTCCTGCATGTGCTCACATTCTTTGTGTTATTGACAGTATACCTCCCAATGACCACTGTCTCCCAGCTGACAGGATGCTCACATTTTTTCATTTTTCTGACTTGTGTGCTGAACCCTCGCAGCACTTTTGTTTGGACTGCACAGTAGGTCAAGTGTTATTGAGTTAAATCAGAAAGTCTGCGCGAGTCAACCTGAAGACTGTACGTCACAGCATCCGTGGGCGTGTGAAGGTGCACTTGTGTGCAAGTGGGTGGATGTGTGGGAGTACATTTGCCAGTTTGTGCTTCACTCTGGGTTATTCTTTGTTTCTCACCAGCAAAAGTATGAAGTATTACTTGGAGTTAAAAAGGCCCAAAGGTCCCTCCTGATGAGGAGGCTCGAGACAGACTTTTTGTTGAAGATCCTCAACAAGCAGGAATAATTTTTGCATGGATGTGAAAATGTGATCAAGTAAACACCTCTCACTAAAACACAGGCTTTATGTTTTTAATCACCTCAAACCAAAAGATATTATGTCTCCTGAATAAACAGATGGCATTTCTCCATCGCCTCAGACAGAGGCTGGCTTTTATTGGTATTTAAATAGCATCGGCATGGTAATAAGGAATAAGGTGGCACTGGATGTATTTCAGGTAAGCTAGAGTGAATCATCAGCTCTACATTGAGAGGTAGGGACAGGGACTTATCCCTCGCAGCGGCGTCTCTCAAATTCTGATTAACCCAAGGTCAGGTTAGCCAAACATTTGCATCAACACTGCAAAACCTCATCAATAATTCCATAGCACAGCTTATCTGTCTGGGTATTCTATTATGCAAGCCTTTTCCTCGGATGTCTTAATCTGATTCCCAGCATTTGGTTCGGTTAAACATTTTTCTTCTCTGTCTCCACCTGGCCCTTCGGCTCATTATACAGTTTAATAAATGCAAATGACGGTAGTTTAGGCGTGATCATCATTCCTCTTTTGTACAATTCCAAACAACTGTGTCGGAGTGCTTCAGTATTCATCGGTTACGAGATCAAAACGTAGCAAATAGCCGCAAGTCGTGACACCGTACTACACCACACAGACTATAAAGGGTTTCCTCACATTTATTGACAACAGCCGTCTCTCTCTAAAAGATACTGCCATCTGTGCTGGTGTACTGTAACTGTCACTGCAACAGGTGGGGCTCGCACTCATCACCTCTCAGGCTAACCTTGGCTGCATGGGAAGAGCAAGATAGAGCAAATTCGGTAGAGCATGCAAAATGTCAAGCCACTGCAAAGGAAAAAGAGGACGATTCATTGCACGTCGCGTTCGACCGGGCGGTCTTGTTACTCTGCAGCAGCGAAGAAAGATCAAACTCATAAATATTGTCTCTTCTGGGACTGATGAAAAACAAACAGCCAATTAAAATCCAGCTTGCCTCTGCTGGTTCCTCACTCTCACTTTTCCCCTCTTCTAGTTCTGTCTGTCATTCTGTGCAAGGTACAGCCTAGTTTGCAGAACTAGGCTGCAAAGGCATCTACTGTATATTTTTAATGATGAGCACCCAGGTAGCCTTTTCTACCAAAGCCTTTCCCTTACTCATACCAACCTGTTTTTTCCCCAGCATGTCCCTCCTCTTTCCCAAGGTTTATTTAAATAAACACTATGCTGACATGTTCCCATCTGTCTGTTCTTGCTCATATGATTCTGACTTTCAAATGTCATGGGCTAGGCTAGCGTGTGTTTACTGTTCTCAGCTGCTTCCTGGAAACACTGATGATGGCAGAATAGGACAAGAAGCACAAGAAATCTGCCATCCCCGCTGTTGTACCTCCCTTTGAAAGATGTACAGGGAAAGTGGGAGCTGACATGTTGCTGTCACTGACACGAACTGATGTCTTTGCAGATCAGCCCCGCAGTCACACTCGTGTTGTGACCGCTCAGGTTTGAATGCTCAAACGCCGGGAATCGCTGACAAAAAGGCTATTTGAACATTGGCTCAACATGAGTCGGAGTTATAAAAAGCAGCATGGCATCGGGGCTACAGTCGGCAAGAGAGGGAGCCCAAATCGAATCCTGTGCACAGCCGTAACCCTTCTTTTTTGTGGATTTCACTCCCCCGTGCCCATGCAGATTAACTGGACTGGTTTTGGCTATAAAGACATCTGTGACCTAAATGCACTGCACAATCCCGATAAAAAAAAAGAACATTTAAGTTCAAACACTTCCAGAATTGGGTAGTAACACCTCAGATCACCCGTTGTTTTGTCTTCCCTTTGAGGAATAAATATCTTTAGAGAAATCTATTTTTAAATTCTCCTCTGATATATTTGAACAACACACAAAAGCCCTTAATTTACTGCAATGATCTCTGCACTTCTCGTTTCATATGCATCTGAAATAAACATCACAATCCTCCAATTTTTGCTGAAGCAGTCTCCTTCTCTTTCAGTCACACACACACGCACACGCACACGCACACACACACACACACACACACACACACACACCGAGTGTCAGAAAGCAGAGCCCAATTACGATCTTTTCAACATGCTGCTGATGTTGCTTTCTGAAGACTGAACACAGCCCATTAAGTTTCATTAAATGAGCGCAAAATCAAATGCAGTTCAGTGTTGTTTATGTTCCTCCCACAAATTGAATTGGGTGACAATAGCATGAATTATACATTAATTTCCGAAAGCCATTAATGGTTAAGTTTAGGCAATTAAATTACATTGATTAATGTTAGGGGTGAGGTTTTGGCAGTTCTAAGTTTGAGGAGAACGAAAACACCTTGATTAAAGTTTAAAAATGCTTCAGTCAAGGTTAAAGAAGTAAAATCCGATGAAATATTTATGTCTCCTTCACTGTGATTGTGGCAGGAATAAATTATTTTCATCACTTTTCATGGTGCAATCACATATTTGCTTTTATCTCGCGAAGCGGAACAGCTGGCTCTGAATTTGCCGAGACATTTTCAAGAGCGAGTGCACTTTTTTCGAGGAAAGGGAACACACCTCAGCTGTATGGTGTCAGATGAGTTTCAGTTTTAATGAATGCACACAAAGGGACACACAAATGTATTTTGTGATTTATATATAAATGGCTTGTCCATAAGAATAGTCATTGTTGAATACAGACGTAAGCACTGACCTCCGGGCTGCTAGATGTAGTTAGTTTTGGAGCTTTGATGTCCATCCTCTTGTTCACATTAGCAGACTGTGCAGATGTAATACTATGTGATCATATCAAATCATACGCTTGAATCTACGCTTAGATTCTGCCTGTATCCACTTGCTCTTATGACGATGAGTTAGCTTCCATATGCAGATGTGTTTATAGGGATTGGCCAAAATGACCGGCGCATGGAAAAAGAAATCTTGGCTCTGATATCGGCTTGCTACACAGGATCGCCATCAGACTGAGAGCCAGCAGGTTCCGAGTTTGACCCTACACGATTGACTGAAACAGAAAGAGACATCTGATTGGCTACAATACTTCCCTGCTGTAAAAAAATGTATTTAAGCCAAGGCTGGGGGCTTAAACAAATATAGCCTACACACAAATGCAATTAAGAGTTTAGATATGACAAGGAGTTTGTAAATGCAGGGTCAAGAGTCTGTATATAAATGGAAAAACTACCATAACATTTATTTAAAATTGAAAATATAGTTGTGTGCTTTAGAAATGTGTGCTTCCTTTTGTGTGCATTCATTAGTACTAGCAGTGATGTGACTCCACACAGCTGTCCAATGCAATTATACATTATTTTTCATATTTAACATCTGTGGGCCCTCAGCTACGGCAGGTCAAAGCAGCTCTGCCATGCAGTGAATGTTCACTGTGTAGAGTTTGGTTAATAATTTCAGTGTTTGCTGTCATTTTAACTCCCAAATTCCCAAGTACTTTAGATAAATGGATTTTTTTTACCTATCTGATGGATTATATTATAATGCCTCATGGACCAATGCACTGTAAGGATGTGTCTCTGAAGTATCTTATCTTTTCTATTTAATGTATTATTACCAGGCAGGATTAATACTCCGAACTACAAAGACCTAATGGCTTAAAAACATTATTTTGCTTTGGGATACCATTATGACAATAACATTGCCACATGTATGGTAAAACATATAGCCCTTAAGTGTCTTTGATTATGTTAATCCACAAATGGAGGACTATTAAGCTTGTGAGAGAGGACAGGGGTGTATCTAGGGTCAAACCAGATGATCTAAAAACTTATGTTGTTTTTTGGAGTTGAACTAAATAAGTATTTCCCTCAATAAACTTGATGAAAGTGATTCTGAAAGTACGATGGCGTCAGATAAGTTCTGCTCCATGTTCATTTGTGCTGACTGCTGCTCGTGTCAATAAAAAGAGTAAACCTTTTGGCCTGTGAAGCTCTTTTCATCCTCAGTCAGTCCAGCAGCTAAATTATGCCAAAGCATTTTCTGTCTGCTTCAAGGCGAGAGCCCTGATTGCCTCATCACTGCCAGCCAACACTCCATGCCAAGTACAGCCCTTATCTGAAATGCTTGCCAATCAATCATAGGCACAAACTTTCCCATCTGATGGATGCTGGAAACCCACAGAGCACATCCAGATTGTTTCAGAATTCAAAGCAGCTTCCCTGATCTCCATTTTAGGCGCCACACTTCTTGATGTAGACTTGCCATATTCACAGTGCCTTTCTGGCGAACACGTCCTGCCATACGTCCTAATGACCATCTGTGTGTGTCATGGCCCTTTGAGGTGCTTCAGCCCTGCTCTTTTGCTGTGAGTCTTGTCCTTTACTGGAAGAAAAATAACTCAGTCCCGCACATCTTTTGTGTAGTCAGTAGATTGAATGAATGGATAAATAATACAACTCTAAGGCAGATGGATTAGGCTGAAATTGGATGTTAACGCAGCCAGCACTCCTAAATGCAACTGTTTCCTGAGTGTTGGAAACGGCTCTCTGGATTGTGGAGGCGCCACTTTTTTCATTAGACACCAGTCTTGTTAGAGCCACTCATTTATGAGCTCCTTGTTTTGCAGTGTGGCTAAGGGCCTCAGGGCAGAAAAAGGAACTACAACACACCTGAGCTTGGAATACACAAATACAGACCAAGCCAGGCACATTCTCTCTAACTTATGCATTGTTTATTATAAACAAAAAAAAATAGGGCTCTCTCTATCCCATTATGCAAACCGGTCATGTTTTTTGAGGCATTCTCAACTATCTCCCCCATCAAACTCTTCTTCTCCTTTTCCAAGCTTGTCAACCCTGGTTAAGCAATGTGTCAGGAATGAATAGACAGAGGCCGATTAGTTTGCCTTCTCTCTTCCTCACTGCTCCATGCAATCATCTCCTTGCTATCTCTAACATCTCCAATGACAGATAGATTGCTCGCAGCATTTTCTGTCCTCAATGGATTCCCTTTACCCCACTCTCACTCCTCCCCTCACTTTCGTCTTTTGACGGTTTGAGTGCCATGTGTGTTCACCATCCAGAAGGTTGTGCCAGTGAAGTGAAGGGTGTAAGAAACATGTCCCAGCGGGTTGTTGTAGGATTTCTTCCATTTTTCCCCAGTGAGCTCATTTGAGGTGAGATTCTGAGGAGTTGAACGCGTTATGAACAACATTGGCTCAGCTCAGCTGCCTTGACTGTTTTCCTTCTCTTTGCTGTCTTTCATTTTTAATACTCCCATCTCTTGATAGCATCCTCAGCGCTGAGGTTATCACTGGCGGGGCTCATCATGTGCCAGTTGGAGTTTAGTAACAAGGTAGAGAACTTCAAAAATGTTAGAGATAAGAAAAAAGAGGCAATACAAGGTATTTTCAGCTGGACTGTGACTGTCTGTCAGAGACCAAAAACTTTGGCTGCATGTCCATAAACGGTACTGACTCCACATTTCACAAGGGACCCAAAAGACACGGTCACATGAGATTGCCAAGGGCGAAGAAACGTCAGTGGGAATTTTATGTCTTAGGCATCAAGGCGATAGGATCCTTCCTTTCAAGCATGACGAGACCAAACGAGAATTCTGCCTTCCATACAATTAGCTAAGGTTGCCTTAAAGCTGTTTCTCACCTGTGCAATGCAAAAGTGCAGTGTGGGAAAACAGAAAATCTGCATGTGGATTATCCGTTAACAGCTATGCACAGTGGGTTAGATGCGAATCATTTGCGTTGCTGTGTTCCATGTTCCATATGTCTCATGAGTGAGGCCCAACAAGTGTCCACCCCACACAATAAAACCTATCCAGACAGAAAATGTCTAACGGGCTGGGGTTAACCATACAATACATAAACTAATGAGACCCCAGATTCGATGCTAACGCTAGCAGCTGTGGCTAGCCCTGTTCCTGGACTGTCATATAATGTTGGCAGCTGCTGGGCAATCTCAAGCCATGTATTGTCCTTTATTTGGTTGTTGAGGTAATTGTCGCAGTGTTTTTCGTACAATATTAGGTGTTGAGAAACCAAATTGATAAGACGTTCCCCCACTTTAGCAGCACGCTAGCTATGACCTTGAGGTATGACATCACTTGGAACAAGGGATTATATTGGTCGAACAGGTGGAGTCCATCTGAATATTTTTATTCCCAGCTGTGGTGTGAAGCATCCATAAGCACCCACAAAATCAGTTTTTATAAATTTATGTGGGAATTTTTCTTAAAAAAAAAATCCACGCTTGGTGTGAAACGGCCACTAATGAGTGTTTTTATGCATGTTTTGTTACACAACACCAAACAGTTAAGGTGTCAGTTTGGTCATAGATTGAGAGATGAGCTGTCCAACCACACCTGAAGCCAAAAGTGTTCATGGCTTTTCCAAAGCACAAAGCACACTTTTGGACAACTTTATCCTCATAGGCATTTATAGTCTTGCAGCTAGTTGTACACATGAAACATGACAGAAGTAACTGTGTAAAAAAAAAAATATAAAAAAGGCGGCGTTCAACTTACCTCTGCACATCTAGCAAATCACTGCATGAAGTGAGGGTGCTTGCCACAAAGTAACAGAGTGTGTCAGACGCAAGCTACCACCAGCTTGACAGTGGGATGATAGTGGGAGTCAAGTGGGCTGCTTGGTACTTCAGCAAATCTAAGGGTACTACCACACATTACCTGTCTGGTGAGGTCAAGCAACCTCTGATGAGTTCACCCAATTGGTTTGGTTCATTAAGGCAGATGTAAAAGTTGTTGGTTGAAGTAAAGAACTGAATGAGACCACCCACCTGAAAAGGTGTTTGTGGTTAAAGTAGATACACACTTGTACCCTTAAATCTGTCTGCTGATTGTGAACAGTTCAGGAAATGATCATTCATCAGGCAATCTGCATAAGTGGTGCATAAGTTCTTCTTCTGAGCAAGTTTATTTGGTCACCATAGTAACCTGGATGCACATCAGCAGCAAATGTTAGGTGAGCTTTCGTCCTACTCATGTAATTTGGTAGTCAAAGGCACTAAAAGGCAACATATGTATCATTTCCTGCCTAAGTTTGGACCAAATGAACAAAACTATGAGAAATAAAAGAAAAAGCTTAGAAGACATTACATACGGTGTTTCATCCGCATAACAGAATTTATTGGTACATTATTTAAACAGTGGTGTATCTTTATTGCTATGCCATACATAGTGCACTAGATAAGATAAAGAAAACGCAAAGACTACCCATTTATTTCTTGCAAAGCACCACATCGTGTTAGCATAACAAGGACGCATTTTCAACCAAAGTGAAAGTCAGAGAAAACGGCAGCAGAGGGACACGCTCAGCAGTCAGTCCAGTGATGAGTAGGGCCTGTTTGCATTAGCATGACCACACTCTCTTTTACACATCACTACTCATCTGGCAAGGCTAAAGCTCCCATTAACTGTGTTACTGAAGCATGAGAGCGCAGGTAGCCACATGCTGCATAGATATGCACTGGGCCTTTGAGAGGAGACCTGAAATCCCTGTCAAAATGAATCTGGGACCCCGCGCTCAGCGAGTCCAGCACAGGCAGTCGCAGCGAAGATAATGAGCAGTGGGCTCTGTGTTTTCACTACTGCCGGTTTAATTTGCCGATCAATAAGTCAGTCAATTAGTCAACTTAACCATGAATTACTATTTGCTCACGCACACTGCAGAGTGTGTGCCTGTCAAATACTGTATGGGCTCCAATCACAAACACAAGGGTCACTTTAATTAAACATGGAAATTGCAACAGCTTCTTGCACCCTCCTGCTCCTCGCCGACTCTTCATCTATGTCTGTTTTTGTCCTTGTTACAGCAGTGAGCTCGCCGCCATTGACGTGCAAATTGGCGTCATCTCGATCATCTCCCTCTTGTTGTGTTCCTTCCTCACTGCTCATTAAATTGCAGTGTGCTCGACAGGGGAAAAAAAAAACCATCTACTACGGCTCCGATAGGCTGCTAATGTTTCCTCATCAAGTGTCATTAATCACACTTTGAGAGCACTAAGCGACAAAGTTTAGCAGCTTCAGTGTACTTATGGGTCAAGAGTGCTTTGGAAATCATGCCTGACAGGTTGGTTTAGCCTGATGTTTAACCCCTCAGGGTGCTAGTAATTATTCGGAGGTTTTGGCCTGATGCTGTACACATTTTATTATGCATCACTGACTGAAAGCTGTGTTGCACATAGGTTGTGACTAATAGAATAATGTGTTGCATTTTACATTCTGGCCCAGTGTAACTGTGATCACAGATTGATAAATATAGAGCATTAGTGTGTAAGTCAGCAGAAAGCAGAGACACACGCAATACCTAACGGCATTAAAAACCCATCATACTTATTGCTCCGTGAACATTATTTTCATTGAAGCTGCAGACATAAGGGATTCTTTACCTTGCTATCTTTTAATAATGCCATACATTCCTTGTGTGAGTTTTTGCCGCTCACCTCGCAAAGGTTATTTACTTTCATTAGTGCTGCACACTAAGCAACATCCTGAAGATTTCCATAAAATGTCTAATTATGTCTCCCATGTGGGATATTAGCAGGGATTCATTTCATGTTTGGTGGGATCGGAGCTCATCATTACTTTGGTGCAGTGTGTGTGTGATGCAAATTCGTCTGTCCTGGAAAAAAATGAGCAAACAAACACAATTGTATAAGTCCGTATTTGATTTTATCAATTTCTCTGGGGTCAAATAAATATCTGCTCCTGTTAAGATACAACACAGCGAACACGCCGCAGATCTGATTATGCAAAGTGATACAAAAATCATATTAATAATATTCATGAGATTATGATGATTCCTACAAATGTTCATCTCTTCATCGACTATAGACGGAAAATTAAGTTGACCTTTGAATCGGCTCAATATGCGACAGCATAACGGCATCACTTAATGGAAGTCAAGCACAATGCATCTTTACTATTTATTTAATTATTTATTGACATGGCATTTTGATTAAATTCATTGCACCATTTCTTTGTGTCGTGCAGGACGGTAGCCAACACAATTTGTACTTTGCTGGAGGGGTTGGCTCTAGTATAAAGGTTAGAGTAGCAGCATTGTGGTTTAAATGTCACTGGTTTGAATCCCTGATCAGGTCTGTTATTGATCATCGATCAGTTTTATTGTCTGGTCAGAAGCTCCTCTTTTGGTGCAGCTACTGAAAAACTACATTTTCTTTTATTGCTCTTTTGATTTATTCACTTCAGCTGCGCTCAATAATGTTTTGGCACTAATTCTTTATTTAAAGGGCTAATGTTTCCCTGAGTTCCTCTTTCTGTTTAATAGATGAAACTGGGTATGCAGTACTACAAATCTGCTGAAGAGTTTCATTACGCTGGGCTTCAGTTTTGTCTCTTAAAGCTGTTTTACAGACTTTCCACCTTGAGCAGAAACAATATGTGGGAGAAACACTGAATACTTTTTTTGGCATGAAACACACATCAGTCAAACTTTAAACCCTGGACCAGCTGGGAAGATCGGTAAAACTGAATCATTAACGCTTGGCAGTGGTTGGGTGCTTAGCGGTGCTGGCTTCAAGCATGAAGGACTCAGGTTAAATTCCTGGTGCTGAACTTTCTTTTTGTATTTGCCTTTTGTATGTTGCATGTTCTCTCATGGTTGGGTTCAGTTTTGGGCATCAGTCCAAAAACGCACAGGTTAGGTAGACTGGGGAATTAAACCGTCTGTTGGTGTGTTGCATCTGTGTTTGTGATGAACTAAACCCTCCACTTATAATAAGTACAGCTTCTAAAGCATTTTCCAGGTAACGGTGCAGACATGTGTCCTAAACAGAGAGCAGTATGCTGCCAATTTTGCTGTCAAAAGTATGACGTGATGCGAATAGGTAGATATGCTGCGTACCTGTTAAAGTACACCCACTGACTTTCTGGACTTCCTTGAGTCATAAATCTTTTAACACCAAATAAAGGGAGCCTTGTAACGTCAAATGTTAATTATGCATTGACATCAGCAAGGATACGTCATTTATATTTCCAGCCGTGTGTCAGCTATTCCTTATATGAAGATGCATGACTCTGCAGGCTGCAACTAATTGCTGCTGCACCAAAGACCTTTCGGTTTTTCTCCGTTTCTCACTAGATGTCTCCTTGATATTCTTTTCTGTCTCGTTAAATCACACATGGACAGGCCTCTGTCCTGGGCGCAGCATAACCTGAGGTGCACTAGTCATTTTTTACTCAGGCTCCCCTGAATCATCTCCATTCTCTGACAACTGTAATCATATTTTATAGCAGCTGTCTGTCTGTTTTATTAACATTATTTAATATCCAGTTATGTGCCAGCACAGTTTGCATATAGCCGTATGACCATTAAATATTGTTCCTGCTTCTTTAATCAACGCCTGCCGTATGAGGAGGTACTTTAAGGTGAATTGGCTTTTTGTTTTTCAATAAAGCATTATGCAAATTACACAAAATGTAGACTAGATTCTACATTATATACATACAAACTCCAATATGAAATAATCTATGCTGTGAATTGCATTTTCTTAGACAAACAAAACAACCTGAAACTGCATTACAGCCCTTGGACCTTCAAGCATTGCCACATTACAGTCTGGACACAAGATTTATTCAGCAGCCCACATGAATGATTGATTGTGTAACTTCCTCGCTCGATATAATAAACATAAAAAGTGATTGAATAATAGACTAGGCTGCATTAATTTCCAGCTGAAACACTAAATGTGTTAACATATAAAACTGTCAGGGACTCTGGGGGAATTTACCTTTAGAAAATAAGCACAAGGGGCGCTCATTAGCTGTCCTGGCAGAGCGTCCTTAGCAGCAGCAGGTTTAATTCCACCCAGGGACTCTTTGCTGCGTGTCATCTCTGTCATGGGGTTACCCAATGCCTTCTAATAAATAGGTTGCACGCAGCTCTTACACGCAGCCAGGGGACATGTAATTCTGTTTTTAGTTCCATGTTGCCAGTTGACAGAATTGTTGCTACTCAGGTCATGCTATGCTATGCTAGTCCCAAAATGGTACTAGTACTACTTTTGACATTGTGCAAGTGTTGAGCAGAACCGAACATGTAGAGAGGGTTGAGCGCAAGCTTGTCACAGCACTGTGCTCACAGACCTCATTTAGTGTGTGCAGCGCAGAAATTCTCCAGAGAGGATGCTTTTCCGCTTGCGGATACTGTTGTGTGCATGGGTTTTGACTGATTAAACGCCATAACCTCGTGTTGGTTGATTTGTGTGTGTGTGTTTGGGTGCCTATCCCAGCTGACACTGGGCGAGAGGCAGGGTACACCCTGGACAGGTCGCTAGACTATCACAGGGCTGACACATAGAGACAAACAACCATTCACACCGACATTCACACCTATGGACAATTTAGAGTCACCAGTTAACCTAACCTGCATGTCTTTGGACTGTGGGAGGAAGCCGGAGTGCCCAGAGAAAACCCACACTGACGCTGGGAGAACATGCAAACTCCTCACAGAAGGGCTCCCCCACCCTGGGTTTGAGCCCTCCACCCTGGGCTCAAACTGGGAACCCTCTTGCTGTGAGGCCACAGTGCTAACCACTGCACTTCCATGCCACCCTTGACACAAGTTTCCTCATGATAATTTGAAGTTTTCCATTTTTGTCAAGTTTTTCCACAATTCACCTTTGCAGAGCTGCACTTTGCACTTGGCTGGTGACAGCAGTAAAGCAAAGCGCCAGGTGGGGATTTTTAAGTCTGTGTCTCTTTCTCCCACCACTGGGCCAAATCCTACAATCCCTTCTTTCACTCTCCCTCTTTTCTTGTCAATCTTCAGCTGCACTATTTAATAATGGCAAAAGCCCCCTAAAATAATCTTTTTTTTTTCTTAAAAGAAGGAGAAAATAAGCACAGTAATCGAAATCTGAAACAAACAAGGCATCAGATGTCAGATATGATACAGACAATGAGTAAAAATGGTTATATAGCACGGCTCTGCAGCAACATGGACACATGCTTTGCTTCTAACATATCATTTTCAAAGAGAGCGTTTGGTGATAACACTGTCATTCTGTATTATCTTATTCTTTTCTGAGCTTATGGGAGAGGAGGCGGGAGTGTTACCCAATCCCAGCATGCATTTGGCAATAGGCAAGGTAATGTTACAGACAAATCCATGAGAGTGCAATCATACACCTCCTTTTTCTTTCTGCATTCTTGTCTGTATTTGTGTTTTTATGGACTTGAGAAACTCATAGCCTAAGTACTGTTTTCTAATTCAAAGTCTGCATCTAGCCAGAAGATGTTTCTTCCTCCTCTCAGGAATGCTTTGGGTGCTGACTTGTGTAAATTTGGGGTAGACAAGTATACAGCATGCATTTGAGATCAACTAGGATATGAGCCAGACTCACTGATGTTTGCCTCACCAAGTAAAGTTATGAGATTTTTCAGGTCAGAAATTAACTATTTAGATTTTAGAAAATGGTTCAGCTGAAGGTAAAGATGAGGTATATATTTTGGCTGGACTATTAACATTGTACAGCAGCCCCACTTCTGTGTACTTTTGGTTACCTATCTCGCCTTTCTAAAGTAATAACTATATAAATGACCTTAAACAGATGCAGTGTGCTATACAATACATTGTGTTATACTGTCAAAATAAAGTATATTACAGTCAAAATAAAGTATATTACAGTGAAGACAACAGGGAAATCTGTTAACTGCAGTCAACGTGTTTAAAAGCTCTGAAAAAGTCCCCATACTGTGCTGGACCTCTGAGTTGAGATAATTGTCACACTATATTAAAGTGGCCAGGCCTCTCACTGATTCTGTTTGTGATATTCATGGACAGGATCTCAAGGTGCAGCCAAGGGGAGGAAGGGGTCCCATTTGGGGACCCTAGAATTGCATCTTTGCTTTTTGCAGATGATGCGGTTATGTTGGCTTCATCACACTGTGACCTCCAGCATGCACTGAGGCAGTTTTCAGTCAAGTGTAAAGCAGTCGGGATTACAGTCAGTACCTCAAAGTCTGAGGCCATGGTTCTCTGCCAGAAAACGGTGGATTGCCCCCTCTGGGTAGGAAGAGAGCTACTGCCCCAAGCAAAGGAGTTCAAGTATCTCAGAGTCTTGCTTTCGATTTACTGGTCCAGCTATTTTCCGACCCTCACCTGTGGTCATGAGCTTTGGGTAGTGGCCGAAAGAACAAGATCGCTGATACAAGCAGCTGAAATAAGTTTCCTTCAAAGGATGGCTGGGCTTAGCCTTACAATTAGGGTGAGGACCTCAGACATCCGGAGGGAGTTCAGAGTAGAGCCGCTGCTCCTTTGCATTGAAAGGGGTCAGTTGATGGTGGGTTGGGTATCAGATCACGATGCCTCCCGTTAAAGGTGCACGTCCAACAGGTAGCAGGCCCCTGGGCAAAACCAGAACACACAGGAGAGATTACTTGTCTCATCTGGCCTGAGAATGCCTAAGGGTTCCTCTGGAGGAGCTGGAAAGTGTTGCTGGAGAGAGGGATGCCTGAAGTTCTTTGCTCAGCCTGCTGCCCTCTGACCCGGCCCCAGATAAGCAAATGAAAATGGATGGATGGATAAACTGAAGTGTAATGACTTGCTTAGCTGAGCTGCCTAGGGGAAGGCCTATAAAACACTGTACCTTGGACCTTGAGTTTGATGTGGTCTAATATACAAAATTTGTTTTGTATATTTAAATTTTGTTAAATGTTTTTTCTTCAGAATGAGAAAAGGATCCGTGTCTCCAATAGAAGAGACAAAGTGGGACAAAATACAGTCTTCAGCTGACGTTTCTTCAAAGATCAGTTGAAGATATTTGAACAAATCAAATGGGTATTTTTTCCAAAGTTACAGTCATCACTACCAAAACAGGTGGTTGAACACAACCCTCCCCTCTTCAGCCCTGATCAGTGATGTACGTATGTCCCCACGCGACTGATGCAGGCTCCCCAGTTCCCCCAGTAACGTTAAATTATAAAATGCCCCATGGCCAAACTGGTATAATTGTCACCCTCTAATATGTATCACACGTCATACATCACATGTTAGATCTGTTAACTTCTGTAGGTTAAGTTACATCATAAACATACTTATCTAACCAAACCTTGATTTTTTTCTAAACTTATCAAAATAGTTTTGTGGCCATAACCTGAAGTACTCTTGGTGATGCAACTTAAGTTTCCTGTTAATACAAAAGTTTATTTTGAAACAGCAGCATTCATGCAATGAATGTCAAAGTTTGAGCCGTAGGGCCAGTGACCAAGCTGCCATCTTTGGAGAGTTGGGAGTACAAAGGTTCTTGTAACATTATTCCAGTTGCCACTGGTCCTACAGAGGTCATAGATGACTTCATGCAGCACATCTCTGAATAACAAAATCTTTTTTGCAATTATAATTTTAGTTATTTTCTCTATCAGCTCATGAGATTGAATACAATTGTGTGAGAAGCCAAACTCAGCCTGCACACTGAATATAACGCCTTTACACCCACGAACACTAAATCCTCCTCGAGCAAGCTGAAAGCTATCAGGTCAGAAATGGGGCGATCTCTGAGAGGATCAATCTGCGGTGGAGGGACTTAATTTTGCGCAGTTCTAAATGTGCCCTTCGAGACGGAGCACAAGAGTCGCAGAGAAAATGAGACAGACGACATGAAAGCAGAAAATTGCCTGTGTGTGATAAAGAAAATATGAGGAAAATAGGGACAAGGAGGAGAAAGAGGGGCTGTTAAAGCATGAGAGCAGAAACAAGGAGCCGAAAATAGAGAGTTGTGTTCTTTGCCGTTAGTTATCCCAGTGCACTCCAAAATGAATAAGTCCTGCCTCATCATGCCATCTGCTGTAATGTGTTTCCTTGTCTCATCTCCTTGTTCTCCTCCTCAAATAACTACTCCTTTCTATACACACACACATACACACATTAAAAGTGTGTGGTAATAGTGACAAAACAAGGCTGCCAGCAGCCCTAAAAGAGGAGGCTTTGTCAGGCCTCTTGCTTGGGCTGCCATGTGAAAATGCCTGGCGTTCCACCTCTTCTTACCATATCTTCCCATTCTTTGCCTTCTATGAATTGGTTACACCGTGACAAGTGGGATCAACAAGTTCCCAGGCTGACACGATTAGGACGTCTGCCCTGCCCCCAGGCACACAGGAGCCCTGACAGCCAAGAGGAACATCCCATAAACAAGACTTTCCTCTGCTCTTTCCAACCTACTGCTTCACTGGGCTCCAAATGAAGCCAAGCATGAGGCACACGTTTATATGCACTCCATGTATTGCACAACAAAGTGCAACAAGGGCATAACCTAAGTATACATCACACGGAGGTGTAAGGAAATAACGGCGGATACTTCATTAGCAGTGCATTTTTTATTATACATGAGAACATTAGTTTAAAATGTTTTTCGTGTAGCTGAAGGCTGCACCGTGTAACCTTATACTGTATGTTTGCTGCTCCTGTAGGCGCTGTGGCATTAATTAAACATCTAAATATTGAGAAAAGTGTGGAGTAGACTACACACTGCACGCAATTTCGATCCAAAAGGAAAAGAGGAACAAAAACTGGAACAATTTTGAAATCCCTCTTTTTGTACACTGCAGGCAGTTTGTATTTCACTCCTGAAGGATAATCCCGCGTATTTTCAACCTGGATTTGTTTTGTCCTTTCTTTTTTTTTCTTTTTTTTTTTTTTATCTTTTGCCATCACTGTGATTGAGTCTGTTAAAAAATTCAATAGATGACTGCCGAGCTTGCCTTTTCAGCAGTTGGACCCAAGAAGGGATTAAAACACGTCTTTCCAGCGAAATAACAATCACGGAAGAATAAGACCTGGCTTCAACCGATTTTCAATTATCCATTGCCTGAAGCTGTAGCACATTGCAGTATTGGATATGTTATTTCAACAAGCACAAGCTGAACTGCTCATGTCCCATAATGCTGCGTTCGCTGCATGCTTTATATTCTGTAAATACAAGCTGCTGACTGGGGGGGCCGTGAGGTAATAACAAGTGGAGGATGGTTTTGCAAACTCTGATATTTGCCACCTGAGTAACGAATTCAGAGAGCGTGACAACACAAGCAATACACACCGCGGCTAATCCTCTTGTCAATAGTTCATGGTATTTAATTATTTTAATTAAGCAGGGAATAATTGATTGGAAGTTATATTACTAATGCAACATAACACTGTTCTAACTGTAACACTGACAATTATTCAGTCACAGATACTTTAAGTAATGTTTATGAGGATGTGTTTTAATCGCATTTAGCTTCACAGCACACCGTGATGCTTTCAGTCTCACCTTACATGCTGGGGATATTTAGTTGCACTTCATACGTTTATTTAAAAGGGGAACTATTTAATTCATTTTCAGGTTCATACTTGTATTTTGGATTTCTACTAGAACATGTTCACATACATTAATGTTAAAAAACACATTTTTCTCATACTGACCGGAGCATTAGTTTTCACCATCTGTCTGAAATGCTAGCACCTGTCTCTTAAAGCCCACCTCCCAAAAAAGCAAAGTCTGCTCTGATTGGTTAGTGTGTCCGGGTCTTTCTTATCTTGCCGTCTCTGCACCCTCATTGCAGCCTGGGAATGACTGAGATGCAGCACTTTCTAGCATGAAAAATCATCAATAAAAGCTTCTAAACCACATTTCTTCACAACAGGACATGTTCTCGAATCTGATCCAAAATGAAAGAGAAATTCACAACGTCAACTACTAAGATTAACTTAGCATCTAGCTACATGTAGCAGTGTTGTTGTATTCCTGGAGTGATGGTATATAGCTGC
Organism: Epinephelus fuscoguttatus; assembly: GCF_011397635.1. Lineage (NCBI taxonomy): Eukaryota > Metazoa > Chordata > Actinopteri > Perciformes > Serranidae > Epinephelus > Epinephelus fuscoguttatus. The sequence goes on along the minus strand of NC_064765.1, from coordinate 28,103,026 downwards.
ACTTCATCCTGTAAAAATTCAACAATTAAAGTTTCTAAACACAACGGGACATGTCCCAGCAGGAATATGATCCAAGATGAGTAAGAAATTGACAGCATCAGCAAACAAGATTACATGTTTCCCTAGCATGTAGCTACATGTAGCTGTGTATGTAACGTAAACTCTTGGCAGTTATATGCTTGGAGTGGATGATCTGACATTGTAACATTATATACAGTATATGACAGAAAACAAGGAACAGCATCATAGGTCACACCTGTTTCAGCCTCTCTCCACTGGCTGCCTGTAAAGTTCATCTTCTAACCTCATGAGGGTCGCGGGGGGGCTGGAGCCTATCCCAGCTGACGTTGGGCGAGAGGCAGGGTACACCCTGGACAGGTCGCCAGACTATCGCAGGGCTGACACATAGAGACAGACAACCATTCACGCTCACATTCACACCTACGGACAATTTAGAGTTATCATTTAACCTAGTCCCCAATCTGCATGTCTTTGGACTGTGGGAGGAATGCCTGGAGAGAACCCACGCTGACACGGGGAGAACATGCAAACTCCGCACAGAAGGGCTCCCACACCTGGGATTGAACCGGCAACCCTCTTGCTGTGAGGCGACAGTGCTAACCACCACACCACCGTGCCGCCCCCTGTAAAGTTCAGAATTGATTTTAAGGTTCTTCTGTTTGTTTACAAAGCCCTTAATGGTCTGACCCAATCCTACATCTCTGACCTCCTAACCCCTTGTTCTACCCCCAGGTCCCTTGGGTCAGCTGACCTATGGCTCCTGGCTGTCCAACACTCCAGATTCAGGGGTGATCGTGCCTTTGCTGTGTCTGCCCCTAAACTGTGGAACAGCATCCCCCTCCCAATCAGATCTGCCCCCTTCATTGACTTGTTTAAGTCCAGGCTCAAAATCTACTTTCATTCATTAGCGTCTGAGCCTGTGTGTGTTGTACCCGACAGTTGTGTTGCCTCTCTTGTATGTGTTTTGAGCGTCTTATTCCTTTTGTGCAGAGCTTTGATCAGCGTGAGTTGACTCCAGCCCTAACCCATTAAATATGTGCTCTATAAATAAATTTGAGCTGAGAGTTGAGGTCTTTAAAGGTGGCTAAAATAAAATATAAAATGTGTTGCATCATACTATCCAACAAACCCTGAGCAAAAAAGTGAACATTAAGAATAAAGATTCCCTGTGGATTTTTTTTTTTACCTCTGTGGGGTGGGTTCCCATCCCATTTTATATGAAGTGCTAAAACATAGTGTAAAGGTAAAATCAGACTGAATTAAACTCAGATTTTTGCCTCAAATGATTTGACCAAATTTGACAGGCCTTTTTATTTGCCTGAAACACTTAAGTGTACCCACTGTACAGATGTTAGCTCCAGCTAGCTAGACACGTGTGAAGAGAACTCACAATAGGTTCTTTGTGTTGGTTTCTTTCAGCCTCTCTCCGTTTATTTGTATGCAGTTGAAAAATGAAAGCATTTTTAAATTATGAACAACATCTGGGGGTGTTTTCATGTGCACGCACTCTCTTGCATCTTTGCACTGACTTTCTAGCCGACTGTGTCACCAGTCTGAACACATTCTAACAGTAGCTCAAGTAGAGAGGACTCATACGGTCAGTGAACTGACTCAGTGATGTCAGTTACACAGCAAAGCTTGCTAATGTTAGCCACCATCTTTTCGTCTGTAGAAGAGAGACAGGAAAAGTAACAAACACACATCAAACAGAGAAACGCCACAGGTTATTTTTTTAACCTTGGACAAAAATGCCATATTGTGCAATTATAACGAGGGTCAAATGGTTAATATCATTGTATTCAAACATAATGACCACCCTGGACTCCACAAGTGTCTCAGTGGCTGGGTAATGATAGTAAATGCTGGCGTCTTTAGCCGAGGGCCTCTGCATGTCCAACTTGTTAGTGTCTCCTCTCTTGAGACAGAACCGCTCCAAAAGCCAAAACACTTATTTCACTCCCATTAAATGCTGCTCACTTGCTGGGCGCTCATTGCACGCACACTCTTAAGAGAATTCTAATCTTTCTTTAAAGGAGAGACAAACTACTATCAAACCAATTTCTCCACTTGCGCTTTAATTATGTATTTTCCTCCTTTCTGCTGTCGAGGCTATCTCCCCGCAACAATGCAAACAAGCCAAACAAACTTGTGGACAGAAATGACTCCTCTGTCGCCAGAACAAAAGCATGCCATGGCATAAAGTCACCCAGGCTCATTATTTCTTTGTGGGGTTAGCAGCAGGGGGGAGTAGAGACAGCTGCAAATGGGAGTGCATACAGTTGTAGACACTAAACACTCTGTTTAATCACTTCAACACTCCGCACTTCTCCTCCGTGCGTTTAACCCATCGTTTCTCCCTCAGCAGGAAGGTTAAATGGCTCCTTATTAATTGGCTGTGTGTCCTCACATCCCTTTCGTCCCATCCATCCACCACCACACCTTTGGAAAATCAGGTCATTAAACAGAACTGGTGGCTCCTCCTACATGTACAGATTTCATTTCAGGCCTACCACACAGATAATGGCAGATTATCAATGTGCTGTCACAGGCTGCAGAACAAATGATGCTGCAAACTGTTGCTGTCTCACCGCCTCCCGGTGATAATCTATTTGTCATATCATGGATACATTGTTAAGTGTCTCGTGCATACGCACCTCAACAGGAGTGTGACACCTGACCGGCTGATAATCAGTTTTCTCAAGTCACACCAGGCGCAGCTCCAGCTCTACATGTGAAGTTTTCCCCCTGATTTTTTAAGGAGGCTCCATTTTTTATCCCGCCGCAGTGTGCGGATTTGTCAGTATTAACACCGTAATTAAGCTCATAATGGATCATTTTAATTGCAACATATTTTTATTGAATGACCAAATGGAGAAGGCTATCTTTGGCATGACAATGTTGAAAGCTTAATTTGTTTCAACACGGTGCAAATTGACATGCTGCCTGGCATCACACGCTTTAACGGGATAGGCTTATTAATTCCATCAACCAGAATAAATAACATAATGAATGTAATCTGTTCGAGTCAGAAATGGCTTGTGATAGGTGTCACTGTGACGGGGAGGAAAATAACTGAAAAGGTGATTCTGTATGAAAGTCCTACATCAAAGCCACGGCCTGTTGCTATTCCTTCAAAGGCAGCCATTATATCCCAGTCAGTAAAACTGTGGCACTTTGTGCGATTATATAGACACCGCACACCCCTGCTTCTCTTTCTTTCATGATATTCTTCTCCTTTAATCTTTTTTTTTTTTTCCCCTCCAAGTTAATCATCGTATGCCTGATGGGTTTTTGAAACAGGATGTGGAGAGGGTGCAGACAGGACCCAGGCACGGGATGACCCCTTTATCAGCAGTGAGCAGGCTGTGACTGGGCCCAAGTTCTCGACTTAATGATTTCCCTGGAGAGTTGTGGTTCTGGCACCGAGTCAGACTCTGCCTGCTGTCACACGCAGATGTATGGAGGTTACCCGACCCTTCTGCTGGCTGTCCGAGAGACTGGGCCGTGGGAAGATGATGCATATTTTATCGCTAAGGGCTCCACGCTGTCTGTGAAGAGGGCTGAATTACACTGGGCTGTAATTGGTTACCGGCCATTGCTACTGTCTGAGCAGATCCGAGGCGTTCTGACCAACTGCTCTTCAATTTTTTTGTTCATCTTTATTTTATTTTTACATCAGACTGTGGCTGTGACACTTCTGAGTGCTTGGGGACTAGTGGAATATTCCCAACTGGGATGAAGGACAGGCTGTTAGCAGTGTCAACTCCAGCTTTTCACAAATAATGGACCATTTTGGATAGTAAACAAAGGAAGGGAAAAGCTCCAACAAAAAGCAAAAATCCAACCGGGCAGCAACTATTTTGGCTTTGCTGGTTAAGAACCAAAAGGATTATACTACCAAAAAATTGGCTTTTTGTTGCACTCTACTGCTTTAATACAATAGTGAATCACTCTGTAACCTGTTAGATGTCCTTGTGTGGGATTTAGGGGGATATATTGGCAGAAATTGAATATAATATAATGAGTATGTTTTCTTCTTTTAATCAACTGAAAGCTGTTACCTTAGAATAAGCTGTAATATCTACATAGCGAGCGAGTCGTCGTCCATGGGGATCACCATGTTGCGCTGCCATGTTTCCACAGTTGCCCAAAAACTAAACACTGGCTCTAGAAAGGACCATCACCATTTTTGCGTTTTGGCATCGGCCACCATAGTTAGCAGCCCCTTCACAAGAGTGCCAGAAAAACACTGAATTTTTCCATTTATCCAACTGCTTTATTCAGTGTTTATCTTGCTTAAATCACCTGGTCTGTTTGTGTTTGAGAGGAGGAGACCTCTGCAGATAATTCAGCTCCTTGTAAAAAACTTCTGAATGTCTGGATTTTAAATTACCAGAGATTAAAGGTGAGCACACATTAGCAGGTGCCAGGCTAGTGGCCCATCTCCTATGTGCCAAACAGCATTTGAAAAACAATGATTTGTAACTTGAAAATGCTTTATTCAGTGTTTGTGCCAATTTAAATCACTGGGTCCGTTTGTTTTGGAGAGGAGGAGACCACTGCAGGTAATTCAGCTCAGGGTAAAAACCTCCTGAATGTCTGAATCAGAAAAAAGGAGCGCATACGTTAAGTTTTCTGAGAAAATAGGTAAGCACACATTAGCAGGTGCTAGGATGGAACCATCTATGACATGTCGAACAGCATCAGTAATGTGAAACTGCATTATTTAGGGGTTTTACTGGTTTTAATCACCTGGGGCCTCATTTATAAAGCTTGCTTATGCACAAAACGGGGCTTGAAAGTGGCGTACGCCACTTCCCACGCAAATTTTGTGATTTATAAAAATGAACTTGGTGGGAGAGTGTGCGCACCTGTAAGCAAACTCTGAGTCATGTGTGTGCATATATTGGAGACACTGGGAAGTGGCGACGCAGACGGCGAGGTGGTGAAGTGGAGTCAGATTTTTATTGATGTCTCACACAAATTTAATGTCACGCTATATCCACCTTAGATCCACGTTATCATTGAAATTAAATCCAGCAGCCTCATTTTGCGCTTGGAGTGAGTGATAATTGTTTCATAAAAACATTGTAAAATCCAACTCAAATCCTGAATTGTAATTCTTTCTAAATACGTATTTAATCCGCACTGTCTCTAACGTCTCATTGTCCACTCTGTGAGCGCAGGAGGGGGAGAGGATGGCGCGACTGCATGGATTAGCTAAATATTTCCAGTGCATTTCTCATGTCTCGAAATACAGCCATTAAGCACAACCGTTACACTCATTTCATCAGCGCTACTTAGACATTTGCTGTTCATGACAAAACCGGCATGAAGAAACGTGTTCGCCTATTACACTTTAATCCTTGAATTGTATTTCAAATTACACGTTGTATTTTGGGACAGGGATACCACTGGTTCATGCTGTAATTCAGGCCGGGTGTCTGATCAGACTAATTGCCATAAACATATAAATACTGCAGTGACCCTCATGCGTAATTGCGCAAGATGGCACTGGCACATACTCCTTTTTGCCTCCACCTTTAATAAATGTGATTCTTTATGTCGCACATCATTGTCATCACTGTTTTTTTTGTTTTTTTTGTTCTGTCACTGTCCGTGCAGTCCCACAGACACAGCTGACAGCATCAGCAGCGTTGATGTGTTGCCACTTTTTTTGCTTTATTAGTGATTCCACTGCTATAGCCACCAAATAAAATCTTTCTTCAGTCCTCCACCTCCCGTTAAAGGGTCTCTAGCTCAGTCTCGGAGAAATTCCGTTTTTTGGTTCGTTTCTCACCCGTCGCCGTGACTCACACAACGAGAGAACACTCGCATACCGGCTTATTTATATGCAGATCGCATTCATGAGGTGATTTGCATGACCATTTATGGTTGAACTAGGGCGTGTAGAGGGCGGAATATGAGGCGGATCTGGGTGCGCACAACTCCAGGAGGTCTGTGATTTATAAAGAGAACACTGCGTGCAAGTGTGCTTGCGCACGGTTTTATAAATCAGATTATTTTTTGGCGCACACCATTTTCAGCTTTTGGGCGCACGTCAACCTTTAGTATGAATCCTAAGCACTCTTTTATAAATGAGGCCCCTGGTCGGTTTGTTTTGGAGAGTAGGAGACTTCCTGAGCAATGAACACTGAAGGATTTCTAACCAGGAGAAGGTTCAGCTGGTTGCAATCTGCACTCCTCACCACTAGATACCAATAAATCCCCCTAAATCTTACACAGTGTTCCTTTAAAGGAGGTTTTGCATTTGTTGCTCTGTCAGGAAAAGAATCCCCTGATGTTCAGGAATACCAGCATAAACTAAATAAATTAAACGCTTGGTGTGTATGAGTGTTGGTTCACCTGTATGTGTGTGTCTCATTTAGAGCCCCATCTGCATACCATGCTCACCATTCCCTCTGTATAAAAACGCAACACTGTTACATGTGAAGCCTGACTAATTATTTTGCACCAAGAAGGATGTGTTCCTTAGCCAAACGTGAGCCCACACAAAGTAACCGGTAAAGTCTCTACGGTGTTAAGTTACTCACTCCACTGCTCATTACAAGCAAACCGAAGATGTACTTTCCGTGTTCTAACAGGTTGATTTCCATACATAAAGCAGAGACTGAATATCTTTTCAGCCCACCATGCAAAGTAGGGCTACATTAAATTATCGATTTCCTTGTCACACAGTGTTTTAATCAAAATCTAAGGTGGCTCAGCTGTATGCAAAATTTATTTATACTGCTGCATTCATTTTTGCCCAGATATAATGGCCAATTACAAGATTTACACAGGGAGCAGGAGGGTGCTTTTGGAGGATTTTTGCGCCTTTCACGGGAGATGTTAAACATTTCAAAGCACCGCTTACAGAGAAACAATAGGGCCAAAAATAATAAAAGTGCTGTAGATTTTCATTTTGAGTTTGGAGCGTTCATACTGCAGAGCAGTTGCTGTTTAATCAGATAACATTGTTTTTCCACAGTATTTACAATGGTGCCAAGAAAACAGTGGCTGTTTCAGACTTTTTTGTTCCTGCATGTTTGCAGTTGAGTCATTAAAAAGGTCTTGGTAAATGGAACCAAGCTTAATGATCAGTTTGATCAGGGAAGCTTTGCTTCGGGTAATTGGTGTCACTGTCAACCACAAAGACATTGCTCTCATTAAGGGAAAAGCATCATGGGATAAATATGGCTACTTAAAAATGTTATGTTATTGATTTAAGGTCACTATTAATGGTTGGGTTACTATATTTGATTTCACGCTGAGGAAATCCAACACTGTTAATGCAGAACTACCAACTTAAAATCTTCAGTTTGCAATGACTGTATTTTATTCATGGCTGAATATCTGATTTCAGCCACTTCTCAAAAATAAGATCAGAGTGTGAATTATACAATGGCAATGGGGGGGTGTCAACATTTTCTCCAGGGTGTAAAGGGAACCCAGTACAGCGCAGGTGTGTGCTTCAGTGAACAGAAGTCTTACAATCCTTACAGTATCTTACTTGTCTGACAAAATGTCTGCAGTCTGTAGTTGATGATAAGCCATATTTTACGCCAAAGAGGAAGGCAGATGTGTTACCATGCAGGCTCTAGACCTGTGCCTGACTAACATGAAAGGCATAGTCCACACAATAATCATGTGTCAGCTGTTTTCTTACTATTAGAAAATAGTCTAATAGTAAAAATAAAGCAACATTCCACATTGTAGCTCCTGTACTGGTCCCAATATTGAAATGAATGGATAAGATAGGACTCACTCTATAGGCTCAGGAGCCTGGGCTAGAGTGACTCTCATCTTTTCCATTCAGAAGTGAGAAACATATGGATCCTGTAGAAAAAGGATTTATTTTTCTATTAGACTATTAGCTAATGTTAATCCATTGTCTCACTGCTTGACTGAGCACCAGTGTAAGCTCACATTCACATGAAATATGATATCTTACAAGCCATAGACACACGTTAGCATTCATCTGTAGTCTAGACACCTGACACAATATAATTCTGAAACTCTGAAAGCGAAGAAAGCAAAGTGTATTAAACTGGCTAGATAGCCACTTACATTCATTTACAGCATTGCGTAAATGTGGCACAAAGTCTTTTTCTTTTTCTTTTTTTTTCTTTTTTTGATGCACCAACAAACTCCCCCGTAATTCATACTATGAATACAATCTCATAAAACCTTCAATTATCTACCAAAGCTTAATTGTGATAAAGCCTAATATCACAAATCACAATTTGCCTCACAGGGCTTTACAGCATACAACATCCCTCTGTCCTTAGGACCCTCACAGCGTATAAGGAAAAACTCCCCAAAAAAACCTTTAACGGGGGAAAAAAAGGGTAGAAACCTCAGGAAGAGCAACTGAGGAGGGATCCCTCTTCCAGGACGGACAGACGTGTAATAGTATAGTTAGCACATCACTAATATAAAATATTTAACACTTTTCCTCAGATGTCAGAGGAAAAGGTAATTAATTAAATTAATTTATTATGAGTAGTAGTAGTAGTAGTAATACTGGTGGTAGTAGTATGAGTATTATTTTTAATTTAATTAAAAAAATATTAATTTAATCAGTTTTTAAAAAAGTAAAAATGATTTAATTTTTTTTTCTTCCATTTTCGAAAAATTCATTACAGGGACATAAAAGTGCCTAAAATCAAATAATCAACCATGACTCCAAGCTATACAGAGGGGCACTTTCATAAAGCTGATATCCAGATGTGTGGAACTCACATGATTTGACTTGAGTCAGACTGAAGTTGCAAATTTGAGGACTTGAGACTCTCTTGACAAACACTGTTAAAACACTTGACTTGGCCTTGGCAATCATGACACAAAACATGACTTAGACTTGAGACAGATGACTCAAAAATACTTGACTTTTTTTTTTTTTTTTTTTTAATATTTGCATCAAGTTACCTTTTGTTTCTCAGATGTGATTGGGTGACTTATACAGTTTGTGCTATGCACGCATACCTGGCAACCCAGCAGAGGCCAACGCATGAGGTGGCTATCAAGGAGGAAGCTAGTCCCAGAATAAAAACAATTCAGTTCAGGATATTGTTGTTCATGGTGGTACTAAAACGAGAGCAGCAATGTGAAAAGTCTACAGCTCAAAAATTAGTGACACAACCATCGCAACACCCAACTTCATCCCTCAGTGCAAAACCCACAAAGAAAGGGAGAGGAATGTGTCTTTTTGGCTAACGTATTAGCTTATTGCCTGGTTAAATGTCAGTGTTAAATGTTTTAGCTATTTTCCTTTTCACCTTGACTTGCTTGACACTTGAAGTTTAAGACTTAAGACTAATGTCATCCAATTCTCCCAGCTATCAAAGCATAAAGTTAGCTTTAGCCAGCCACCTTTGTTTCTCCTTCCTTGCTTTTTTTCCTATTAGCATCATGTCACAGAGCTAGAAATGTATCTATGGCGCCACATGTCGAGATACAGGTATTATTCCATATTTCTCTGTGTTCTTTGTGAAGCTATATATCAGTAAGTTTCCTCAAGAACTGAGCATAACATAATGCAGCTGTACTATACTTGACAAGCCTCACAATCCCAAAGCATTCAGTATACGCCGTCAAAATCAGGAGTGATCCCGCAACAGTTGACATCTCGTAGCATGGGCCATTGCACAACATCAGTCTAATTGCCCCACTTTTAGCAATCATCCAACTCTTTTGTCCTGCCTAAAAGAGCGTATATTAATATAATGCCTAAACTCAAAAAAGAAACTGTGCAATGGAAAAATTTGACAGTCAGGATAAAACTCATTCTGTGATTGAGAAAATTACTTTTTCTGCTTCAGAGAAGGGCGTCGGCAAGAAATTGAGCCCGAGATGTGGGGTGTCTCTGGGCCTGGGAAAAAGAACAATGTGCAGAAGGAGTTTTTCCAACAAGAATAACCATCTGTATTGATTCCTTTTCATGTCACATGCCCACTACTTACACACACAGGTCAGACAGGCATGCATTGTTGCACACAAATCAAGGACATACAAGTTCTCTTATTTGCCACATGTGTGCACTAAGCAATGGTTCACTAAAGTGAATAGCTTCCATATTTTTTGCCTCTTCTTCCTCTCAACACAGCCTATGTGCAGCTTCAAGAACAACCACACACACTTAAAATCTTGAGCTACATGTGTTATAAGCAAGGTTAGCTGGCCTATGAACAGTACACACAGCTACAGGCTTGTTTCCAAAGTCAAACATATTCAGCTCAAGGCTGCAGACTAAAAATCCATCAGAGGATTTGACTCTGAAGTTCAACAATCAAGCTAAGACGTGAGAGGCTGGCTGGGCCTGATTTTATTACATTGGGGTTAATGTTAGGGGCGGTTATTTCCTGAGGCAAGCCATGGCCATTTATATTTATTAATGACTAATTGTTGTGTAAAAGTCGAGGCCGAACCAGATTTTCTTGGCGAGGAACAGACTGTTGTAAGTAAGTTGTTTGGAGATTTCTTTTCCTCTCACCCTGGCCTCTTGAGCCTGCAAGCTCTGACTCATTGCACAATTGACTTGCCAGCGTTCCAAAAAGTGCAAACACTTACTCAGACGTCTTACAGGCTCTGCTGAAATGGAACATCATCATGTGAAAAATCTACAGCAAAACAGACGAGTTACACGTTCTGTCTTTTTGGTTGCAAATTACTCGCCGGGTTATTATCATCAATATCATGGGTGGTTAGTTTTTGCCTCATTCACAAAGCAGTTATGTCCAGAATTGACTCAGTTTACACCAGGGCTCCTAATGCCTTTAAATTACAATTACTCAATAATATCTGGAGTATGTTTCCTCCTCCGCAGCTGACCTAGAGGGAGGGTGATGTGTTGTTTTGGTGCCACAGAGTGGGAGTTTAGGTGCTGCTAGATCAGTTTCCACAGTCCAACTGTGATATTGCCAAAGTCAGTCAGGTATATGAGATGAGCATGCAGAGATGTGAGATTACCCACCGTAGGCAGATAGTGGCATCATAAAGGATGACTGTTGTCCAATTCTAAATGACAAGATGGCACAATTTCATTATATGACAAGGTCAGAAACAGGGCGGCGGAGGGAGAGAAAGGGCCATATAGCAAATGGATTCTCAGCATTGTAGATAAGACTGTGAGTGCTGTGTAACCGCCTATATGATTGTATTACTTTTATATCCCAATGGACTGTTTTGTGGCTTAAGATACTGTTGCCTCAGTAGGTTGTTTAAATCTGTGGCTACAGAGCAAAGCATCGAGTGTGGCTGGGCTATATTTTATAATCAAGGTGGACTGAATAGCGCAACTGCTGTGACTCAAATAGGAACTTGATTGGCAGCCTACTGTGAAAAGAGGTCAGATTTAAAACACAGCGGCCGTCATAAAGGTAAATTAGCGAATTTCAGCAATTTTCAGTCTATCCATAAGGCTGAACTGCAATTATATGAATTATTTTGGTGCCGACTGGAGGTGTCAGTACTGATCATTTAATTGTTGCAATCTTGGCACTTACATTTTTGTACTTCAGTCCCAACAGCAACACAATTAAACAGCTTGGACACAATGCTGTTAGCCATTAAGTGCGTTTCCATCAACTTCTATTCATGCACAGCTTCAGTTTCTTGTAAAAACCTCTTTTATATTCAGATAAATTTACTGGTTTGAAATGGACATTTATTAGTATTTTCTTTTGCCAGTTTCCTTCCATCTGTGAATTAAGAACTCTCTCCTACATTGCTTCATGACATTCCTACAGTACTTGGTGACTTTGTGCATTACCCTGTGTGATGATTTGAATCATGGTGTAACATATGGGGTGCTCACAGCACTACCTGGGGCAGTGAGTTTTTGCAGTCTGTTCTTTTGCCGTCACCACAACTTGATCCCTGACAGGAGAAACCCTGAGAGTGTGGGAGCTGCCATTGACCCTGCAGATGTTGAAAATGCCCCAACAAAAAGAAACATCTAGTGGGATTCAGAGCTGACTTTAGCAAATGAGCAAACTAGACTTTCTAGCTGACTTTTTTCACTGCCGTGCCATTGTTCTGATGGCCCATTATTGTCAAGTCCCAGTTTCCAAAAATCCCATTGGATCAAAGGCCAATTTGTCCAGAAGCTTCTTGTCCTGAAAACGGCCATTGATCAGAAGGCCCAATGCTACGAAAATACACTCTACCCTACAGTTGTAAAGATTAATTACCTGCAATCAGTCAGCCCCACCTCTTAATAGCCCCTTTTACACTCACAGATTTTCTGCGAATGTTGGGCCGTTTTGCTGGCAAGCTGCGAGCGTTTAGACACACAGAGCCGGATTGGGGAGTTGATCCGAGGGCCTAACTTTTTGCTTCGTAGGGTAGTCATATTTGTGGAACCCTTTTGGTTTAAATGGACCGAGGCGGCCTTCCACAATGGGAGGGGCTCTTGAAGACTTGTGGGAGGAGCTGTTGATGACGCCGCACGTGCGAGTCACTGGCAGTGGATAAACAGGAAACAGCTGATAGCAGGAATTAGCGAGTAGCTCGTAGCAAGAGGGAAACACAAACCTGACAGGAAGGACTGACCAACCACGGCTTTCCTCCCACGTCACTGTTTACGTCACGTGCTGAGCTACACGTTTTGTTACTTGCTCACACCCCCAATGCCAAGAAAAAGCTGCATCCTATATAAACAAAAAAAGGTAGGTGGCATTTTGCTGCACTCCCCGATTTTGTTTTTATACTGCCAATGCTGAAAAAAGACTGATTGGGCTTTCCTGCAAATTTGCACTTTTTTTTTTTTTTTAAGATATTTTTGGGGCATTTTTGCCTTTAATTGATAAGTGTGAAGGGGGGAGAGAAAGAGGGAATGATATGCAGCAAAGGCCCACAGGCTGGAGTCAAACCTGGGCTGCTGCAGCAACAGCCTTGTACATGGGGCGCCTGCTCTATCCACTAAGCCACTGATGCCCCTGCACAGTTCCTTGAAACTATAGTTAACTTATATTGTCGGACTTTGGTGAAAGGGAACTTTTTTTTTGCACTACTGGGGTTTTGGAATAATGTGTTGTCGGAATAGTGGACGGTTCCCACTCTTTTTCTGGTGGAAGCTAGTTAGCCTAACTTGCTAACTTCCACTGTCTTAGTGGAATACAAACTTAACAGCAAGATGGGCCTTCTCCTGTGTTGAATTTGATAAGGAGAAGGCATTATCCGTTTGTGTACAAACGTTCTTAGGCTATACAGGGCTATGATGTGCTCTAACCAGTAGCACACAGTGGAAAATGGCAAGGCATCTACTCACAACACTGTCTCTCGAAGGTTAGTCAACTGCTGCCGAGAGAAAGGTCACCCAAATGACTTTATCCTCTTTTGAAAATCTGCATCATTAAATCATTATAGCTTATATTTCCTCACACAGATGTCAAATTTCAGTTCAACTTAACATCTCTTTGTCACGTCCACAGTAGAAGTGAAGTCAAGAGTTGAAATCAATAAGAGATCATCATACTGTTAGAAGTTTAGTGAAAGAGCAGGCAATTTGCTGTTTGGCTCATGGAGTGAAAACGGTAAACACGTTGCTCACATGAAATTGGGCACTATAAAAAGCCAAGATGATAGTTTTTTTTCCAACAGTAAAGGTTACGCCTATCTACAAAGTAAATTGACATGGTTCACTTGTTTGTGAACCTTAAAAATATGGTCATATCTTTTTATGTCAAACAGTGGCTATTTTGGAGTGCAAGTCCAACTCAGTCGCAATTTTATTTTTCTGTCAGAAATGGTAGATTTGTATTTGTAGCTGAGCAGCAGGCAAAATTACTAAGCCAAAAATAATGAGAGCTTTTTGCTACCTGTCAGACATGTGATGGCCAGATGTCCACAGGAAAAAAGAAACATTCACCTTTCATTGCCTTTCATCCCAGGCTCAGCCTGTCACATTTAGACATAATGTGATGTGTCACCTCAGGCTGTCTCTCACCCAAATGTAACCAGACTTTTTCTCTTATTTTTTCCACCTGAAGCCAGAGGTACCCGGGAAAACCAAATGATATTATGTACGTGACTGACAGATGCTCGTGAGAGGTTTCTACACATGCTGATCACACTGCTGACATAGAAGCAAGAGATCATAGATGACTGAGATCTCTGATGCTCAGATGGAAGCAGTCAGTGTGAGTTATCCTGGTTTGTTATTGTTGACAATATCCAGTAGTGCATGGCCGGGAACAGGGGAGATAAATCCCCAAATAGTTTGCAATGCCAGTTCTCGAGGTGCTCGCCAGACCTCTAACTGTGAACCTCAATCTGCAGTCACACATACACTTTTTTATTTAGTTCCAACTGTGGTGCTAACATCGGCTTTGATGCACTGAAGTGGAAGCCAATTTGGCAACACGGAAGTGTGAAATAGACTGAAATAAATACTGATATTTAAAGGGTTATTTAACTTCGGTGTTATTCTTGTAGTTTTGCCCATCACCCATGATAGCATTATACCCACTGAAATAATGGCTTAGATCTTGGAACACAGACATTGCTACAACAGTGTGTGCGGGCCACACACAGCAAGTCAAGACAATCGCACAGGTTGTAAACAGTAACAGTTTAAGAGATAGTTCACCCCAAAATCAGAAATACATATTTTTCCTCTTACCTGCAGAGCTAAAAGGATTGTTTTGGTGTGAGTTGCCAAGTGTTGGAGATATCAGCTGTAGAGATGTCTGCCTTCTCTTGAATGTAATGGAACTAGATGGCACTCAGCTTGTGGTGCTCAAAGTGCCAAAAGAAACATTTGAAAAACTCAACGGCGATGTCTTTTTCCTAAAATCACGGCCCCAGTCGCTCAAGATAATCCACAGACCTTCTTGTGAGCAGTTTCATGTAGGAACTATTTCTCTTCTGAACTACACCTACCAACTGTATCACCACGTACAAGGAAACATGGAGCCTGTTCTCACTCCTAAGTCATAGGTGCTTGGGCAGTGACGTCGGCACGATACGCAGCCAGTTGTCATTATAGTTTAACAGCGCCCGGCGCCATCAGGGGGACAAGGATGAAAGTTAAGGCGCCGAAAGTTGGGTGGGCGGGAGGGGTGGTGGATGGGTCCAACAAACATCAATTTTCACCCAAGAGAGTGGTGTTCATGTCTTTTTTCCTAAATCTAACCACATGTTTTTGTTGCCTAAACCGAATCATGTGTGTTTGTTAAGGGGAAAAAAACTCAATTAGCAGTATTGTGCCAATGCAGTGCATTTATTTCCTGTGAAAACTGAAGTATATCTTGAAAGAAGACGATGCAGAACTTGACACAGTGTCCTAAAATGTACACAACCAACGCACATAGGGTGCCTTGCAGTGAGAATGTGTTGAAACGTGCATCAACTCATGGACGAGAGGCTCATGTTTGTGACAGCACCATTTAAACATCAAATGGCATCCTCCTTGGCTGAGATGTAAACTTAGCTAGCTCAGTGGTGCTAAGTGAGCTAGCAGTAGATGCACGCTTCCTTTGGCACGGTGGTATGGTTGGAAAGTGTAGTTTGGTGAGAAGAAAACAGTTCCTACATGAAACTGCTCACGACAAGGTCTGCGGATTATATTGAGTAACCAGAGCACGATTTCCAGATTTCCTTTTTTTTTTTTTTGAGTGCCAACCCATTGCACTGTATTCAAGAGAAGGCAGACATCTCTACAGCTGATATCTCCAACACTCAACATCTCACATCAAAATAATGTGGACTGATAAGTAGAACGACAGGTAAGAGTTAAAATGTGTATTTTTGATTTTTGGGTGAACTGTCCCTTTAAGTCATCTTATCTAAACCATTTTACTTAGACATAAACCAAAATGTTGGTAATAATCCTTGACTGCACAAGAAAAATATGTGTGCAAAACCTCAGCAAGTTTGGCAGGTCAAAGTTGAACAAGGATATGGGTCTGTAAATTGTTCTGGACATTTACAACATTTGGGCAGTGATTTTACCCTCCGCCTTCGTTCTCTCTTCCAAATAAATTTGATTATTTCAAAGGGGTTGTGGTGGGTTGTCTGACTGATCATGTTTCTTGCCTTGTCTGATTTCTTTTTAGGGACGTTGCTGCACTCTCAGGCCTCTGCAGTTAAGGGATAATGCTTTAGTCTGTCTCTCAATACTTAGTGACTTTCCTGGCCTGCCTTTGACAGGGTAGTTACTCAAGCAGGAGTAAATAGTGCTTTTGTTGAGGACTATTTTCAGAGCAGGATTTGGTGCGCTGGTGAGTAATTACGACGGGAGATCGGCGTATGTGTGGTTGATTAAAAATTAACTACAGTGTGTGTGTGTTCATTGTAATGAAAGGACATGACACCCAGTGCAACAGTGCGGCTCACTGATGTGTTTTAATAGGTTTTGGACAACAATGGAGCTCTCCGGCACAGAGGAATAAGACATAACAGGTTTGGGATGAACAGGTCGGAATTGTTTGACGGATCATCTCATTGTTGGTTTGGTCTTTTCATGCTCTTTCAGGATTTGTGGATAACAAGAAAAATATAATATCACGGGACTTTTTTTGTAACGTAGTGCTTTTATGAGCAGTAATATTAGGAAAGATGGCCACTTTGCCAATAAAACCGATTTATGATGAAAAGGAGTGATTCTTTCAGTCACCACATCCTACATAAAACAGGCTTACACATATCTGTTTTGTGTATAGATATATATGCTATAATTTTTATTAATATCAAAGGCAGTTCAAATCAATGTCAGATTTGCAATAATTCAGCTGCAGGTAATTGTGTGACACCCAGACAGTAGAGATTGTAGAGTGCAGGCAAATGTGAATTATTACATATTGTCTGAATAACAATGTGAACAGATATGTTTACAAATGCTGCAGCATACCCTATGTAATGAAAATGGGGTCTGATGGAATCTAATAGATACACCAGCCATACTGATTCTTATTTGTGGGGCGCTGCACAGTAATTGGATCAGTGGACAGCGATGAGCGTGGTAATGGCAAACAGAATCCACTGGACTCATATTCATACAGAATGCCTGCCATAAGTGAGCATGTGCTGGAGGAGATACCGCGGCATTAAGCAGTTTGAGGTATGATTTGCACCATATTACAGAGGCTGCAGTATCTGCCGTAGAAGAGGCGAAGTAAACAAAGGAAAAACAGCGGGGTGTGTATTTTGTGCTTCTGTTTGAGTCAAACGCTCTGCTGTTACTTTTTTTTGCAGCGTCATGCGAGGCATGGAGGCAGAGAGAGGCATGGAGCCAAGCAACAACCCCACCAACTGGAGCTGCAACACTCAATTAGACAGACATCTGTCAGGGAAATACTTCATCTCAATCGGAGATAATTTAACATGAGATATGGACAAGTGGGAAGCTCAGAGAACATATTGCCGTGGTGTTCAGCCCTGATAAAGCTGCTGGAGTAATTAGATTGTTTGATGTGTCTAACCAGTATCCCAATCCACTGTGTCAAAGGTGAAGAAGTTGGTGTAGCGTATTGCTGGCACCACATCCATTTTGTTTAAGTGGAAATGTCTTTTAAAGCACACAGCGTTTCACAGTTTAGTGCCTTAAAAATTGACAAAAAGTTTGGTCCTATTAGTTAGTGTTTCTAGATAAGCAGGGGCGCACCAAAACAAAAATGGCATGATAATGGCACACTGCAATGACAGCAATAACTAGGCTTGCGGAAGTAGCCTAGTTGCTGTCACTGGTGTTGCATGGTGTTCTCACACATAGCGATTACATTACTCCCCTCCGCCCCCCGCTCCATTGTCATTTTGCCTGTTTCCAACAATATTTAGTTGGACAACAGGCACTACAATTCTCAACTGAACGTCTTTGCTGCGTACAGAGTTGCAAGTGTCAGATTTCACTCGTCACATGACAAGACTACAAGAGTTTCCAGACAAGATAATGGCAGGGAATTCGGTGTCAAAGCCAAAAGACGAGAGCCTTGGTGGGCTTCTTTGCCTGGAGGCCCCCCACCAGTCCAGGATCGCCTCTGTTGATAATTGCAAGTACATGATTATAAAGCGAGATTTGAAATTTGGGAAACACAATCAACAATAAAAAGCAAATTACGACTACTTTTCTGTCTGCATTGATCAATATTTCATCCTAGTTGTCACTGCAAGAGGCTTATTGTTTAAGTGCATCATTTTACACAAGTAATACTTCTATTATTGTATTATCACTGCACAATAAAAGCCAACAAATCATTTGCTTGTTTCTCCAGGATTGACTGTGGCAAGCAATTACATGAACAGAATGGTAACAGGTGCTGTCTGCAAAGACACAGAAATGAAGCATTTTATGGCACGCCTTCTTTTGGTTGTGCTGTTACAAATGGTTCCTAAATTGTTGGGGGGAAAAAGTGTTTGTGCTTCTCTTATGAGCATTTTGGAAGCGATTCTTCCTCTGTTCTCCACAGCCTATAAAACTGATCTCTAACCATTTGTTGAACTCCCATGAAATCAAGTCGCTGCTGCCTGGTAACCACATCCAACCGGCATTTGCTCCACAGACCCATGCCAAACTTTCACCTCCCTGTCAGGACAAATGTTTGTGCCAGCAAAGACAGACAGCAGTAACCCCATGAGCTAGCCTCCTGCGAGTGGTCTCTCTCTCGTTCTGTGTTTCCTTCACTCTATCTTTTTCCTCTATGCATCGCCCTCTCTTTCCTTCTCCATCTGTCTGTGTTGGCAAACAAGTCTAGATGTTTTTCACCAGGAAGATCTAGCGACGGGTGAAGAGGGGCTGCCCCAGATCCTTCTCCAGACATGGATGCCGCCATCTTTTCATTACATATAAACATTTTGGCCTATTGTTTGCTCCAAACTTCTGTGGTCTGTGTGTTTATATGCCGAGATGTGCCATAATGAACTTAGCCAAGAGCTACCTCAGGGAGCCTTTTCCTCCCATCATGCCTGTTACTCTGGCTGGCTGCTCCTTCAGACGAGGATGTCAGTATAGGAAGAAGTCGGGTTTAATTCAATAGGCATGCCTCCACCAACTGTGCCCGCATGTGTTTTCTTCTCTGTAGCATGACTGTGAGCATACGGTAGTATTGGCACTTTGACAGCGTTACAGCACATACTGACACAGGGAGGTCTACGCAAATTAGATTTTTTTTCAAAGTGTCTGATGCGTGAACCGTTTGTTTGACCCAGTTATACAAATGTTAATTGAAATTTTAGGGAGGAAGCTTGGTGGCTTTTGAAACAGAGCTGACTGTTGTTATGAGGGGCTCCAGGATTCTGATGGCGGTGGTGGCAGAGTGTGACCCACATGTTCTTAGCGCTGTGTTTTGTGTAATTTCTAGATTGAGGAGAGGATTATACATTCGATTGATTTAGCTCTCCGCTGGGTTTTATGCAGTAATCAAGAGTCCAGCCCTGGAGAGAAATATTTAGTGCTTTAGTATTTATTATGACAGTCATAACACAAACACAATAGGCCGTGAGTAAATAAAAATGACACAGCATAGCCTGCATTGAAACCCATTCAGTCAGTTTCTAGTTTGTGCATTAGCTGAATGAGCCCGTGGGATCGATGTCCCTTTGAAAAAACCTTATTTATAATCATGTGACAACAAGAATAAGGATGTGTCCTAAATGACTCACTCACTACTACTAACTATTTAGTCAATAGTTTGCTTTATAGTGAGCAGTAAATTGAGATTTTGGATTATAATGCATCACTGTCATTTTGTGTCACATATTAAACATTATACCTGCTAAATATTAGCATGTTATTGTGTTAGCATTGCCATTTTGAGCTGCAAGGGTGTTAGCTTTAGCCTGAATATACTTGCATTTAGCATAAAAAATATTAGTCAGTCATTAATCAGTTAATGACATCATCCTCACTTAACAATCCAACCCTGGTGACAATGCTTTGGTGCTGATGTTTAGCAGGCATGTTTTAGATGTTGAGATATTTCATTGATTAGACTTAGACTTACTTTATTCATCCCAGAGGGAAATTCGTTTCCACTAACTGTACAGTTACAGCGATCGATCACAAATATCACAGGCACAGACATATCACAGACATCACAAAACGTTGCATGTTCATTCACAGAGGTGGACACTTTGAGTCAATGGGATCTCTTGTTCAGCGCTGCTATGGCTGCTGGCATCAGGCTCTTCCCGAGTCGAGCTTTCCTAAATTTAAGTGTCAGTACCTGCGCCCGGTACTGAAAAGATTAATAGTCAGAGGATCACCAAAGTCAGTAGGATTTATTATCTGGGCACCATGGATACTTGTACAAAATTTCATGGCGATCAGAATAGTTGTTGAGTTATTTTAGTCTGGGCCACAGTGGTGGACTCACATCGCCAAACCAAAGTCCTGATCCTGTGGTAAAAAGTCAGCTCTTATGGGCATAGTGTAAATGAGTCTTTTTGTAATATCACCCTAATTACATGACATCTCTATTCTCAACTCTTCTCCTTCTCTCTTTGTTCTTGTCATACACTTCTTCACACACAAACATCCACCCAAGGCAAGCTGATCTGAACAATTCCCGTAACCCAGACTCCTCATTCTGCATTTGTTTCCCTTTCATCACTGCGAGAGCAAGCTGGGGGGTTGGCAGTACCCTCCTGAGGAAACCACATATTCAAGTCAAAACATAGCGACCTGCATATTTACCTCAGTCAGGATATGAGCAAGAACCTTCAGAGCTTCCAAGCTGGGGTTGGCTCGGAAAACTGTGGATGAAAAGCCAAGCGTTCGCTCTGAGCTTCCCATCGGGCGCTTAGAGGCGCCAAAGCAGTGGAGAGAGTCGAAAGGAAAGCTTAATCGATCCTTGAGAATGAAATCTGAAGGCCTGGAAATCAAGCCAGCAGAGCACCCTTTCTCTCTCTGGCAGCTCCCCCTCTCGTATAAATATTCCGCAGATTCAAAAGACTACATCAAAGTGGGTCAAACCATGCAAGGAATCTCAGTGCTGGAGAAATTAACTGATCAATCAAAGAGACGCAAATCCCCGTTGGCTGATGCCTTGTCAATCCTTCAGGCATGTCTGAGTAGGCCTCGATATATGGATGTTTCTTTAATGACATATTTTAGCGATGTAAATAAGTCACTGGAGCTCAAGGGAAATTAATGACCCACTTTGGGTACCTTTAATTTCCATATGTCTTCCTCCCTCATGTTAAGCACATGCTATTAAGAGGAACCACAGAAGGAATAGGAAGAGAGATGAGACATGAACCCAAGTGGAGGAGCTTATAAGGCAGCAGAATGTTAACGTCAAGGACCTTTGGGAGAGAAGGAGGAGATAGTAAAAATATTGAGAGAGGAAAAAAAACGAAGGCAGTGCAATTATTAATTTCAGTAAGTGCAATACTTTGTACCCCAGGCAACAACAAACATCAGAGTTTAAAGCAAGTCAAAGACACAGTGTCATAAAAATGCAAAGAATGCTCACCTTTTCAATTCTGACTTCCTCCAGGCATGTAAAGCCAATATCATCTTAACAAAAATTGATTTCAAACTTCCAGAATGTCTTCACTCTCTTAATTGAGTTGTGTAAGCTAAACCAACACCTTAACTTTCAGTTTCTACCATAATATAGATTCATGGCAATGCTTTAGTGTCTGTCTCTTCTTTTGAG
Source organism: Epinephelus fuscoguttatus (assembly GCF_011397635.1). Taxonomy (NCBI): domain Eukaryota; kingdom Metazoa; phylum Chordata; class Actinopteri; order Perciformes; family Serranidae; genus Epinephelus; species Epinephelus fuscoguttatus. The sequence continues at coordinate 28,081,403 of NC_064765.1, read as the reverse complement.
GTCATAACTAGATTACTCCAGTCCAAAAATACCAGTCAAATCTGCCTGTGTGAGTCATCTTTAAAAATGCATTTAGGAGCATGTTTCAGTTCAGTCATGAAAATGCAGAAAAATAATTTAAAAAATGATTTCAGTAATGTTCAAAAATACATTCATGGACTGAAAAAAAAGACAAAAAGCACAGCAGACACAGTACAATTTAAATTTACCACCAACATACAAGGAAAAAAATAAATAAATAAAGAATGACAATACTGTTCAGCTCAGCACAGACAATAAATAACACCAGTCTCTACTGGCCCTATCTGTCAACACTGTATATCATTCTGAGAGTCAGTTATCACAACACAACAGCAACCCCCATGGATGTGCTCGAGCATCTCATTTTATACAAGAAGCAAAATGGCAGCTACATTCACATTGACATATTTGAGGAAGACCTGCCACATCTTGTTATAAGCCAGAAGGTCTTGTGCGCCTTTCTTATCTTTTTCTTGGCCAACCTGAGATTGTTGGAGCCTCACAGGGGATCCATTGAAGTAATATATTTCTCCTTGCGTAGAATGTCAAGACATTAAATGACTGTCTATGTGTATTATTGATTTGAATGCTAGGAAGGCCAGTGAGAAGAGATGCTGACTGAGTTCGAGTTCTCAACATGTTGTGGCTTTTATTCAAGACATTTTCTGTATTTTTTAACTTGTGGGACAAACATAGAACATGGGTAAGGATACCTGTGCTTGAACATTATTATATTATATTGTTATAAAAAGATTTGTTGTTAAGCTCAATGGAAAGGAGCCAGCATTTTTATATGGTTTCAAATAGGGCTGTACAACGTATTGATAATATATTGATATCATGAGACTAGATAGAGGTTTTAAAGGCTGCATTACAGTAAGAAGTTGTAATTTTGTGAACTTACCAACTCTACAATACTTGTGATTATTTATCAAAAACTCATTGTGTAATTCTTTTGTGAAATAAAGTAATAATAACAACTTTATTTAGTGCATGAAAATAAAAAATAACAATACAATATTTAAAAAAAAATGTTAAGAGCTGAGAAAAATATTGTGCACAGACGCAATAATACAACAGCTAGAACAAAGTAAAACAGCTTTCCTATAAAAAAATATGTTTTAAGCAATGGTTTAAAAAACAAGTGATGTGCTAGCCAGCGTAATCATCTCAGGCAGAGAATTGAAGGGCCTTGATGGCAAAAGCTCGGTCACCTTTAATTACCAACCTCGATCTAGGGACAACTAGTGAGGGTAGGCCTGAGGATCTCAGGTCACAACTTGGAGCATAGGTAGTCAGAAGCTCAGCTACATAAATGGGGGCTAAACCATGCTGAGCTTTAAAAGTTCTTAAAAGAATCTTAAACTCAATTCTGAAGTTAACTGGCAACCAGTGGAGAAAGGCGAGAATTGGGGTGATAGGTGACCCACGATTTGTCCCAGTTAAAATACAAGCTGCAGCATTCTGCACTAGTTGAATCTTAGCTACTGGAGATTTACTGAGGCATGTAAACAGTACATTACAGTAGTCAGGGCACGAAAATGCAAAAGTATGAATGAGCTTTTCTATGTCAGGGAAAGACACAGCTGATTTAATTTTGGTAATATTTCGCAGGTGGAAGTAGCAGGATTTAATGAGGTTATTGACATGTGGTTCAAAAGTTCACTTGAGAAGCAAAAGTGATGCCTTAATTTCTCACTGTAGATTTTATGTTTGTTATTTCTTCCCTAGATGATCAGGGCCAAAGATTATTACTCCTGTCTTGTCTGGGTTTAGCTGCAGAAAATTACAAGTCATCCGATTTTTAATAGCAGTTAGGCAGTGCATTAAAGTGCTCAGACAGCTCACATTATCAGGCTTAAAGGACAGGTTCTTTGGGTGTGGTAGGATACCCCACTAAAATGGCTGATAATACGTCCCAATGGAAGCATATAAGGTGAAAACAGAATAGAACCAAGAATAGATCCTTGTGGCACCCCACACAGAAAATTCTCTATCTGAAAGATACGATTCAAACCATTGAAGAGCAGTTCCAGATATACCTACACATCAGTTTAGTTTATTGATGAGAATGTTATGATGGCCAGTGTTGAACACAGCACTGAGGTCAAGCAGCAATAAAATAGAAACATAGTCAATCCTACAATATCATCATAATACCAATATCAAGGTATTTAGTCAGAAATATATTGATATTCGATTTTTCCATATCCCCCAGTCCAAGTTTCAAATATCTTACAACAGATTTTCTGTAATGTCTACACCCACAGCTCCCTCAGACTGTTGTGTTCCTCATAGGAAGAAAGACATGCCTCTCTATACTGAAAACATTTACATTATAATCAAACCCTGTTTTTATAAACTATGCAGCATTTGTTCAGCAGTAGCTGATAAACATATTTACAGTCAGTAATTATCTCTTTATGTGATTTCCATTGTTAGTGGCAGAGTCCACCATTCATGCACTCAATTGCGATTGCCTTCATGTGCACAAGGGATTCACAGGAAACAATCCCTGTAATCCACTGTTACTGTTTTTGTTTATATCACTGGTATCAGCCTCACTGTTTACTGTTCACACCCCTACAGTGCTGTATTAATTCACTGCTAACACTAAACCAATATTTTTGACAGCTTTACCGGCTTTTATTGTGAAAAGCCCACAGGAAACACACAATCATTCATCAAAAAAATGTGACTGCAAAACAAGACAACAGTCATTTTTGTCATTTAGTTTGAAGCATTGCAGGGAATAATGGAACAATCTGCAGCGACCACAGTGGGCTGTTAGATAAAGAGCTGCAGGCCTCCAACTCCTCAGCAAGGTAACCAACTAACCACTGTGTCCCGCTGTTGTGTGGGAAACTACTTGTGCCCTGTGCAGAATGAAATTAGACTGTGGCTGTAATTATTACTGACAGACTTCATCATTAAAACAACAAGAGTTTGTTTAGCTGAAGTATAATCAGATACACCAGTTACGCTGATGTTTGTAGCTGTAAATAAGACTTAAATCTTAAGAGTTACATCTTTATATCAGTGGACAAAGGTCTTTTTTATGTGACATAATTTCTTATCTAAAAAACCTCAAAAAGGTCTTTCTAGATATATTGTATTTTTTTTAAATAATTAATTAATGGCTGGTGTAAAATCAGGGATATGTATGTTTAAAGAGACCATTTTTACTGCTATTACTTTATGGTGTGTGTATTTGACCCCAGAAGGTTAAACATACTAGTACACAGTTATAAATAGTACAGGCAGTTGTGAAGAGAAGACATCAGCTGTAGGTTACCCTGCTCTTGCCCTCCGATGCACCTGGCTGCTTGACTGACTGAGGGCTCGAGCAAAGTCATCTTTGGGAGAGATTAAAGAAAGCGGGGGGAGGGGGGCAAAGGCTTGTCTTTGTCGTTCACATTGCACAGTAGTGCTGTGGGCATGTAACAGACGTGATGAGTGGGCGCAACAGGCGGCCCAGCAGGATATTGGGAAGACATCAACTTTGAAATCAATAGTTAACGGTATCATAATTAGAAAACATTGTATGGGTGCTCCCACTTTCACAGCATGGATTACTTTCTTGATGTATAAATCTTCTATACACCTGCGCTCACTCTCGCAGCCTGCACAGTTTCCATCTTGAGAATAAAATATACCCCAGGGGTAAAGGCTTTCGTGTTCTCGGTAAGAGGTGGAGATCATTGACTGAAAGACAGTAAAAAAAAAAAAAAAGGAACAAAATCAATGAAGCTAAATTGATTTCCCGGGCAAGTACACTTTCATATTTTTCCACTGCTAAAACTCCAGTCTTTCTTCTACATTTTATCGCTCATTGACTCACCTTTTCTCATGTGCCTTACCCTTTCCTTCTTCTTTCCACTTGATCTGGCAAAAAAGTTGCAGAGCAGGAGAATCTCTGCTCCCTTTTCCTTGCCTTCAAAGAAAAGATCTGTTTACCTCTGCTCCTTAATGTTTCCTCCTCCAATTGTCAGATTGGATTTTGCCTTTGGCAGACCTTGAGAACACTGTGGCTGAGTTCAGTGTGGAATTGTCTTCTGTTGCTGCGTGGCGCCGTCTCCTCTGCCTTTTTCAAGCCAACTTTCGCTCTATTTACATGCATGTGACTCATAGCTCGCACTGAAATGAGATTCCAGTTTCATGGACCTCTGGCAGGTGTGATGCATTATGTGATCTGCTTTATGCAATCTTATCGAGGGAAGTTTCATTTCCCCTGAACCACACCCATTTGTTTTTCACACCCGTGCACACATGTATTTTTCCTATCCACCTCCTGCCTTCGAATCCACCCTGCATTTGCTCACAGTTGAACAACATGTATCCACAGCTACATCTCATCCGCTACCCTGTATCCTTTTTGTTTCCTTTCCACACAAACACACACATATCTCCTCTGCTGCTTACTGGCAGCTCTTAGCATGTCCCTCACGTTTGGAAGTGCCGTCTGAGAAGTTCAATCAATAGTGCAGCCAGGTCTTGCAGACCTGTGTTGCTTTTGTGGACAGAATTCAGACCCGCCTTGTACTCTGCCCCCCGAAATACTGCAGCCCAAGCTCTCCACGGATCAGAGAGCAGCCTGGTTAAAAAAAGACAGCAACTACAGCCATATTCCTCTTCCCTTTCAATGAAAGCTGGGCTGTCTTCCCAATACTGATAATTACACACACACAGGTGCACATGCAGGGATGCATGTAGTTCAAATGTTCACAGGTTCATGCATTTTAGTACTCCACACACACACACACACGCACACAAACACATGCATCTTTCTTTTGACAAGCAGGCTGAGCAGTGCAATATTAAACTGAGCTGATCTGAAATCTATTACACACCCAGATCTATTGTCTGCCCTTAATGGTGGTCCTTTGTAAAAGACTATAATAGGGCACAGGTAAATGGTCCATTAGGGCACCAAAGTGCTGAAAAACACTATTTAGCTTTGTCTTCAGGCCAATTTGTACAATGGACTATCTTTATCACAGCACCAATTCACCTGATTTAACTGTCTGAAATTCATATTCACCACTTTTTGAGGAAGGCATCACGTTTACAAAGCAGCAGGAGAATAGAGGACTTTGGGTTTTATCTGTGACAAGACGGAACTATTTATCTTCTGCGTCTGCTGCTCGGTTGTGAAGAGATAGCCAATAGTCGATGTTTTTGTTGCTGTCCGTGATGCGGGGATTGATGGTGAATTTTATGCTGACTGGATTTGGTAATGAGCCTGGAATCAGGAGGTGTTGTGGCTGGTGTGCGCACACCGCATCCTGCGGTGCTGAAGGCAACTCAGAGCAGTGCAGCTGTCCATGGTGCTGAAGCTGTGTCCGGGCCAACTAACAAACTGTCCAGCTTGGGTAACTGTCCAGGGTGCTGAAATCCAGCTCTTGCAAAAGTTTGCTTCCTTCTTTTGCATTAATCCTTTCATGATTTACATTCAGGAAAGTTTCATTATGAATAACAGGTATGGAGGTCTGCTGCCTTCCTGTGCTATCACTGTCCTGCTCCCACATTAGGGCTTTGCAGGTAACGCCAGGCTAATTGGAACCATTAAATTTTGAGAACATTAATAATGTAAAAGCGAGTGATTGGTTGTTTACTCCTGTTTGCCCAGTGATGGCCTCTAAATCTGCCTCTCCCTCATTCCTGGTGCACGCTGGGATTGGCCCCAGCTCACTTTGCACAGCGCTTTATTGCAGGTGATAACTACATATCACTGTCCTGTATGAAAAGGTTGGCTGGGCCTCTTGGAACAACACCGGTGTTTATTTATTTACACAGTCCTACTTACAGTAAAGACTACCATCTATCTGCTGTGATTACACAAATTGGTTCTAAGTTATTATTTAGCTGTTATTGCTCTGTTTTTGTTTCGTTCCCAGGCTCGAATCATTCCACCATTTTATCCGAAAGTGTTTAATAAAGGTTATCAATCAGTCAGCCAGTCAAGCACAAAGTTCTGCCAGCAGAGACTTTTTGCACACACATGCAGGGGAAAGATTTTTTGGTCAGAAAGAGTGTATTTTCCTTATGTTTTATGAATATCTTCCCACTGAGGGACCAACTAAGATCAAGTCTGTTGGAACAAACACATCATGCATGCAGCCCATTCTACCCACAATATGTTCGGCCTAACCTTATTGTACCACTGCAGCTCATCTGCTGTTTGCCTGCGCTTTGCAAAGCTGGCACGTCTTCTGCTAATGGATTATTAATCACATTTTGCTTCATCTGAAACAACATTTCAGACAAAACTCCCATTGTGCTCTCAGGGTCACTCGGTGCACGCCGGGAGAATGCCTGCTTTGACGTGAGTCAGCAAATGTGACATTCTCAAGGTGCGCACCACACTTAGAGAGTGACACTGTGTATAAGAGTATTTGGCACAATTGCTTGAATGTGCGAAGACAATGTGCTATCCTGTCTCCCTCTTTTGCCTCAAAGTAAAGTGCTGCCATCTCCTGTGTTAACAGTTTGAAAGCTATTTGCATATGTTCACAAAAAAATCACTGCTAGCATCACAGCCTCTGCATAATTCTGCAATCAGACACACAGGCTTTACCTGCCATAAACACACTCCTATAACTACACATGTGAGGACCCTTTCATCATTTCTATAAAGTAAACTGGATGGATTTCTGAACATCTAAAGTCTGTAATGAGTTAGCAGTGGCAAAGTGTTATCCACTTTCTCTTCTTGATAGATATAGGACTGCACAGCAAGCATGCATACATTCACACATATATAATTACCTCCTCACAAATACCTCTGATTAGCAGAGACGCTCAGTCTTACAATAACACCACACTCGCGCTTGATGAGGTGTGTGTCTAAAGATGTGTGCATGGACACGTGTGTCAGTCAAGTGACTTAAAAAGTAGGCCACATGTCGCCACATACCCTGGGGGACTGTAGGAGTGTCTCCTTAACTGCTGGGGCGGACAAAGTCAGCACACTGTTAGCAGATGGTGATTGGCTGTCTCCATTCTTCCCGTCGTCCCAATCCACTACTGACCTGAGGCGTTGTTTTAATCACTCTTGGTATGGCACCGTGGCACAGCATGCCGCTCCACATCCACCACACGCTGTCCTCTCCACCTCTCCTCCCCACACTCGTTATCTTCCATGCCCCCTCCTCCTCCTCTCCCTCTCTCTCTCTCTCTCTCTCGCTCGCAGACACACTTGCATGCACATTACAACATGCTGTATGTACACTTACATGTGTACATGTGGTATTCACGGGTGAGGTATCACTGCAGGCAGCTGCAGTAAATATCAGGTTGGAATATGCCGCTAAACTCCCCTCTGGATCAAATGAATTATTGAAAGAAGGGCAAGCGAGAATGTCTGCACGCTGAAACAGCTGGGGCCAATTGTGTGTGTTCGCGTGTGTTTGTGTGTGTGTGTGGGCATTTGCTCCCACAGGCTGTATCTGTGTATGAATGAGAAAAAAATAGTATTCCTTTTCCTGCATTTCCATATGCATGATTTTACTTAAGATGCACATTTTGCCATAGAAACAGCTGTATTTAAGTAGGATTTTGAGTTAATGACTTGTGATGAAGTCACAACTGAATATTTTCTGTCACTGACTGACTTTTTTAAACAATGACAGAGATCTTATTGGAACACAGAGGGCGATCTACTATAATTTTAACTAATTCAGACCCCTGACTGGTCGGAGGCGTGTGCATATTAATTAGCTTTTGTCTAGTCTTTTCTTTGATCCCATGTTCGTGACCTCGTTGTCTAGCTCAGTGGTTCCCAAGTAGTGGGTTGTGGCGAAAAACCCATTTTGAATGGACGGCAAATGAGTACAGTGAATTTTTCCAGCAGAGAGCTTTTATTTTAAAGTGCCGTTTCCTGCTGTAGAGTGAGTGACTAACCAACAGCTTCTTGACAGAGACAGCAAACTAGCTCGACATGACCAAATGCAAGTATGACGCTGAATGTATTAAACTGTGTGGACCTTGAACTAGTGACTAAGGAGATATATGGACCCTGTGGCTGGACCAGTTGGGAACCACTGCTCTATCTGGCTTTAGCCACTGTACTTGTAGGCTATGTTGCTACATACCATTGCGAAATATCATGCTAGCTGAAGTTTCCTTTGCATGGTCCATGTCACTGTTCATCTTACAGGGGTTGAGTGCAGCTGAGTGCACCAGAACAATGCAACTTTTTTTCTCAAGTGAGGAAATAAAATTCCAGTCCAGAGTTGTTATTCATATACTCTTTTTTTGTTTGGCACCTGAAAATTCAATCATGACCAAAGCATATGCCATGCAAGAGAGACAAAGACAAAACAGAATTGTCAAAATTGTCATATTGGCAGTTAAGGTGTGTTGATTGATACAGGACATCAACTCATGCTTTGAGTAACATGCAAGAAAACATTCCACCTTAAAAGTTGCTGGTAGACCACATTGAACTGGACTGTACACTGTGCTTGGATCTACCAGGACACTATGTCTCTGTTGGACCTTCCCTGACCACTCATGGTCTTTACCCCATGGATGCTATCTCTCTGCCTCAACCTTCCTGTAGACACATTACAAACTGACTTAGAATTGTACTGTTTTTTCTCTAGCTGGCAGCGTGTTTTCATATATTTTATAATTTCCTATCATCATCATCATTATTATTATCATTACTTCTATTTTTATTATTATTATTTTTTAATTTTTTTTGTTGTCGTCTTTTTATTTCTTTTCTGTCCTGTATTTCTTATGTCCATGTTTGTGATTTGTTAGTGTTAAAAACTCAGTGATTAAATCTGTAAAAAACAATGCTGGTGGTAGTCTTTGAGCAGTATGGTGAATAAAATGATTTTTTTCTGACCTTTTGGAGGAGTATTTTTATTGCTGTTGTGGTATTTTTACATCAGGGTGTGTAACCAGTTCTTTATAACCCTACATTGTGCTATACAATGTAAAATACACTGGTATATTTTGCCAGGTAGTCTACTTTTTCTACTGTAAAATAATAATGCGTCATAATGCAGTAAATAACAGCTTTAAATAGTGGCCTGAATCTGTAAACAAATCAGTCCTAAGACTGATATTATGATGACATTTGCCTGCATTTCACAAGGTGAAAACTGGCGTGTATCTGTACACAACCTGTACACATATTACATGCATTCCTTATCAGCATCAGTATACTGTAACCACCGTCACCTCATTTGTCACATTTTCCATCGTCATCATCATCTCCCAGAAACTATCATCACCTAATCCATGTAAATCCATAATGTGTCCACCGGCCAGCCATGAATGTGTGGGTGTAAATGATAGCTGGATTATACAGATAATACTCTGGCTGCTGGATGACGGTCTTGCATTGACTGGTTGAAGACTGTGATGAGAGCTTTTCATCACATTTCTCCCACTCTGTCTCTCTCTTCTGTCACTCTCCACTTTTCACACTCCCTCAGCATCTGATCATGGTTGTACCTGTAAGCTTGGCCTGTATACAATATGCTGCAAGTGCAAATGAGACATTTCACAATCCAGGCCCGCCTCTTTGTTGAAGCTTTTATGCTGTCGCTCCCTTTTTAAAAAAAAAAAAAAAAAAATTGCCATGTGTCTAAGGTGTCAGTCCTGCTGGAAAGGATTTTAGCTTCATATCAGCAAGACTCTGTGATGCCCAAGAGTCTATTATGCCTATCAGGGCTAATTACCGTTTGGACCAGAGGAGCTTTCTGGCTGGTTCACATGAAAAGCCTAGAAAATTCAGTATGAGACTAACGCTGAACTGAAACTCAACTCAAATGAGGAACCAGAGGAAGTTTACTCTGGGATTAGAAGCTGTCACATACTATGTGTGTCAACACTTGGTTAATATTCTCATACCTTTGGTTAAAACTTTGCCATAAGTTTACAGAATACTTACAATTAAAAGTAGCATAGACATTTAATTTTTTTATCATTTTATTTATTTAAAGGTCCAGTGTGTAAGATATATGGGGATGTATTTGCAGAAATTGAATAAAATATTCATAATTATGTTTTCATTCATGTTTACTCACCTGAAACTGTGTGAGAATGAGCCCCTCTTACATACAAAGGGAGTGGGTCCTTTTCCATGGAGTCCACCATGTTGCAGCGCCATGTTTCTACAGCAGCCCAGAATAGACAAACTAAACACTGGCTCTAGAGAGGGCCTTTTTGCATTTTCATGTTCCCTGAAGGTGATCATCTATGCTTAGAAAGAGAGGGGTGAGTGGATGGATATTTGGTTCATTGCAACCTGCAGCTTCAGTGCTAGATGCCACTAAATCCTACACGCTGGTTCTTTTAATAAGCCATCTAACAAAAACAAAAAACAAACAAAAACAAAAAAAAACACTGAGAGTCTGTAGACATGCCAGCAGCTCTGTGAGGTTGCACTTAGGCACAGCAGTAGTTTGAGCTAAATGCAAACACCATGCTGATGTTTAGCAGGTAATATTTAGCATGTGTAACATGGTGTAAGTGAGCTCAGCTAGACACCAGTGAAAGTGGCACGTTAAGCAACAGTGAGAGTGTGTTACATTGTGTGAGGTGTTTGAATGATGGACGGGGATACTGTTTTTGTGCTGCCATTTACTATCTGGATAGGAACGTAGTGGTATGTACTGGTATGATAATAATAAAAATAACTTTTAATAATAACTATTTGTATAGCACTTTTGAATATAACTAACAAAGTGCTTTACAGCATAAAATATCAGCACACACTCAATATCAACACAAATGTCCCCACAGTTTGCTCAAACTATAGACTGTATACAGATAAGGGATGTAGCCACCATGATGTCACCCATTGGTTTGTGGCTCCACTTGTGAAGCCTTGAATTTAGCATTTGGCTGTTGCCATTTTGGTTTTTGGAGTAGGAAGTGACCATATTTGGACAAGAGGGTGGAGCTGTGGAGGAGCATGGGGTGAGTCTGGCTCATAGATTGTGATGACGCCTCTCAAAAAGCTTGTCACTCAAAGTGTTAATTTAATTTGATTATGCATAATTGTATGCCTTAATAAAATGTGAACAGGTGAGGTATATAAAAATTCACACCCTGTACAGTTGTCATGAAAAGGAAATCAACATGTATATTTCTGCTGTAAAATTGGGCATTTTAACATGGGGGTCTATGGGGTGCGACTCACTTCTGGAGCCAGCCTCATGTGGCCATTCTAAGAACTGCAGTTTTTGACAGTTGCGCTCTGGCTTCATTTTTCAGTCCCAGAAGTTTCTGCTTGGCTCAAGCCCAGCACACTACTGAGAAACTAAACCGATTTATTACATATGAAATGACAAGTTTAGCTTTGTTGCTCTGTTGATGAGGACACAAAGATGAACAGTCAGAGAATCACCAGTGAGAACAATTTATCTTGATGGAGGCATGAATGTCTGAATCCAAATTCATGGCAATTCATCCAACAGTTGTTTGATATTTTACAAAGAAACAAAAATGTCAGCCTTATGATGATTCTGCAGTATAGTTTAAATGCAGCCCAGTTGTCTGAAGAAAGGGGGAGTGAAAGGGGGAAAGAGAAAGAGGGGAGATGACATGCAGCAAAGGGCCACAGGCTGGATTCGAACCCAGGCCGCTGCGGCAAACAGCCTTGTACATGTCATTGCTGCATTTCAAGACGTTTTTTCAGCAAATGCGGGTATTTATTATCGATCCATTACTGTGTTTCCAACGGGATTAGTGCCACGAAAAAGCAATTGTTTTTTTCCGAGACATTGCTGCATTTCCAGCTGGGATTGTGCTGGTATTTTAAGATAATACATGATGTCATCCTGGCCACAACCAAGTGGTTTTTGTGCCCTCAACCACAGCGTTGTTGAAACTTAAAGAAATGTAAAGTCACATATTCGCTACATAATAATGCAAACATTAAATATCTGTGGTTTGTAGAAACATACAAAGTCGACATTTATCCTGGCCCTTGAGTTGAGTATAAGTCAGGAAAACCTTTTTTTTTTTTTCTTATATAGAGATGGAATGACCCGCCGGGGAGTGAGATTGGTTAGGGTAAGAACATCAGGGCAAGCCAATCAGAGGCTGAGTAGGAGAGAGTAGAGCGGGTCATTCTGTTGCTATAGCAGGAAACAAAAATCACTAGGCTTCATCCTGTGGACACCATAATTGTTGAAACTACAACTTTTCATAGCAATCCATCCAACTGTTAGTTGAGAGATACATTTTAACAAACTATTGACATTGCCATCCCTAGAATGCCTCTAGCATGGCTAAAAAATTGTACTTACCTGGGGCACCTTTCCTCTGCCTGCTTCATCTACATCCTTCTAGCATTGGCCACTGAGCAGTGGTGTTTGAGCTGGTGCCAAGAGTGACATTGCTGATGGAGGGGAGAGCTTTACCCATTAATTTTCTGCACTCAGCAAACATGACACCTTTAAATGCCAAACAAACAGAAAACAGAGGTAGTAAACAAGCCCTATATAATGCATTTCATGGCCTTGCTGTACGTTCTTGGGTAGATTGCACCTTACGGTCACCCCTATCTCTCTGTGTTTATGGTAATGCAAATGCGTAAATGCAAATGCTGATATGCCTGTAGTGGAATTCTTTGGTTTTATAAATATCTATAGGTGACAAACAGTAGCCGCGATGTAAAGCTGATGAGAAGTCAACAATCACATCCCACACAGAGGCATGCAAGTGAGAAGCAATTCCTATGGTTGCTGAGGGCAATCACCCGCAATCATTATTTTTTTTCCAGTACGTAGAGATTTCATTCACACATTTCAGCCCTTGTGCCTTCATTGCAGCTGGAAAAAGTTCCTGTCATTGATCTGAGAGCTGCGTGAGTCATGCTCATGTAGATACCTCAAGGACATCCTTGTTTGACAATGTGTAAGTGCAAGGTTCAGTGCTGTAAAAGACAGTGTCAGTGATTGTAAGTGTGTGTAATGTGACAATGCCTGCCTGGTTCTCAGGCCTAATTGTTTTCCATCATCGTATTGTGGAATATGTAGCTGCATTCAGGAGGACACATCACAGCAGAGTCTCTGCTTGCGAGAGATTTATTGTTTGCAGCGAGAGCTCTCTGGAATGGTGGGATGGTGTGGAGGTCATTGGTATTGGAGTCCTGGCTCACGACCCCCCTTCCTGCCGCACCACCATCGCAAACTTCTACCCCACCCACCCAAGTAACCTGAGTTGTACAGAGGTCCTGCAGAACACAATGTGGCGGCAGATAAGGGAACACTGACAAATGAGTGGGAGCTTGTTTTTCTGAGTTAAAACAGAGAGCAGGGGGAGACAAAATCTCTGCTGACAGAAAAAAAGGCTTAGACGATGCTACGAGGGCACTGAAAAAGAAAAGTAAAGTACATCAGGGTGCGCTGATAGAGAGAGCACAGAGAGTGACAAATGAGATTATTTTTAAAATGGTCAATAATGTAGTGTGTGTGTATCCGGGTGTGTGCAAACCTCCTGCGTTCCCACATGTGTGAATGCATGAATATACACACTGGATGCAAGGGGTCAGAAAGAGAGAGAAACAGTAAAAGGGGACTAGGCAATTTACAAGAACACCCCTCCAGATGACAGTAAAGGAAATTGTGCAATGCGTTACCGACAGTGCTGTCATAACACATAGGTGGGGAATGTTAAGGGCATCGCTGAATGGCACCAATCAGTGGATTTATTACACTGTCCTGTAGGTCAAAGCGCTGCAGGTTAAACACAAATAAACCCCAATGCAGACACCATGATCAATAATGTGACTGAAGGCACTAGAAATAAGTCTGTTACCACCTATGTCTTTTGTCTTTTTAGAGATAGATAGATCAGTTTTCATGTAAAGAAAAATAGAGTTAATGGATGAGGTTGGTGATGTTCCATTTTTTGTTGTTGTACATATACTGTTTATAATCAATTAAATGAAAAGACCCAACCCAACAATAAACTATTTCGGTATCCAAGGCTATTTAATAGATCACATTGCTTTGTGCCATAGAGCTCCACTGTTGTCCAAAAAAATATTAAAAACACTTTGAACTGGGTTCATCATTGTGAACCCATTGTACGAATCCAGCATACACAGTCTTGCTCCCATAGTCACTAACACAACAAATGTGTATCAATCCATGACTAAAAATAATCCCCAATAAATAACTGGCTGTTTCGTAAAATTACCTAGCTTATATGAAAGGGAAAGCATATAATTGTGACCTGTTTGTAAAGAATTATGTCTTCATTAAGAACAAATGCACTCAGAGTCCCAGACGGCATTAAAGTGTGAAAGTATTAAGAGATTAAAGGTTTTGGGGATGGGTCTTCTCACAAAATTAGTTGACAATGGGAAAAATGGAGAATAATACCAACCTTGTCTTTAAGGTTTTTAATTGAAGGCAACATTACAGTTAAGCCAAAGTTACTACCAATGTTTTTCTTCTAAATAAATGCATTGTTTCAGATACATATTATTTTATAAACAGCTATCTGAAAAAGTTGAAAGTTTCTGACTTTGGCACCCCTAGTGGTGTTATCAAAGAACAAAATATGTCAGTGGACATTGGAATCTATGTAATAAAAATAACTTAAAAGATGTTATTATTACACAACAAAAATCTGCAACCAGCTAACTTAAAAGAAAAGAAAAACATTTTTGGTCATTTGAGGCCAGTGGAAACAAATGGAGACACAACACTGATATGTTTTCACTTAATAAAGGAATATGTCACACCAAATATGACCATTTGTAATCAGTTACTCACCCTGTGTTACTTGGAATTCATGAGCAAAACACAGAACACAGAATCCAAAAACTGAGAAAATTCTACTATAACTAATTAATAATAAAATTTCAGCAATAATATCACAGTTACACCAAAACCAAACAACTCGTCACAGTGTTACTTTTGTTATCACATCACTACCGACCTGAAATACAACAATCACATCAGCAAATTAATTTTCATAATCGTTGCACTGCATGTGCACGTCACGGAGCAGCAAGCTAGTTTGGAAGATGGAACAAGTTTCTGTTCCATCCACCTTGGAGTAACATAAAGAGAACCCTCCCCACAGCACACCCCTGTGATCAAACAGATTGTCTTCCACAACCACCATTCAGACTCCCATATAACCCATAGCCACATATGGTCCAAAAGATCTGCTTTTGATGGACTTCTGCATTATGCAGAGTAATTATTATCGTGCGTAAGGCCTTCAGAGTGAGACAATATTCTGAGTGAGACAACATTCCGTCCTGTCTTAAAACCTTTATGGAAGATAACACCTGCCGTCATTTCACTTACATGCATCATGCTGATGGCAGATTTACCCTTGCTGCTTAGGACAGACCTTAAGATAGATGTAAATATCCATGCAGCCCATAGCAAAGAGACACATGGATTAATAAAATGACAGCAGGTATTAAAACTACCTTTGATGGGATGTGTGATTGGTTATTATGGTCTGCTGGGAGTCCTGACTTTGCGTTAAAAAGGCCAACAACTCCAAAAAATGACAATCCTGGACTTGTATGTGTGTGAGAGAGACATATGCGGAGGATTCTGGAATAATACATCATTACTGTGTGAAAACCTTATTCACAGATTTGATGACAGTAATTACCTGTGACAGGCAGCCTTATTATCTCGCCCAGAAACCTGGACAAGAAGTTCCCTGGCACTGCAGTTTAGTTTCCTATTAACCCCTGTCGCCCTCCTTGACGGGTATGGAAGGTGGCAGTGGTCAAACTTCATCGGGTTTGCACATGACACATTACATACTGTAATTTTTTTTTTTTTTTGCACAACCTCCTTTTCTTGCAGGGGACAGAAATAGCTCAGGAATCATGACCAGACTTGTATAGGTACGGAGGATGGTGTGAACACAAAGGACAAAGAGGCAATCTAGTGGTATTTTTCTGCAGGTTTAATGGGCGGGTTATATAATGGATTCAGAATGACTGTTTTGTTTCTGATGCATAGTTCAGGAATTTCATTGTATAACGTGTGGTTGTTTACAGGAGCATTTCTCAGGTAAAAAAGCAGTGTGAAATTCAAGGAAAGCAGTCGAGGTAGCATACTGGGTTACGCGTTACCCTTGCAATCATGCTCCATGACTTGTGAGATGTAGTGATTAAACAATATTTAAAGCTGCAATAGAACAGATGCTACGGCAGAGGAGAGTGTGAGACACAAATAGCCTCACCCTGTTTATGTGTGTGTTCTCCACCCACAGGGAGTGTGTCATAAAAATAAACAGTGAAAACATCAAAATCAGAACTGTCTTCATTCCCATTGGATACAATTAAACTACAAAACCGTTCATGGGTGACTTTGCTTGCAGTGATAATTGGGCATTACAACACACGACTGTTAGAGAGTTGTCATTCTCACAAGCGGTTAACACTGACTTTTTCCTAACCGGCAACCCTATCATATTGAAGATCTCAGAATCTCTAGTCTATCAGTCATTTTGGAAGAGAAGCAGTCCTTATAATCCAGATGGCACTTTGATACACCTCTCCTTACATGTCAAAAAATGGGAGTTTTAATCAGTGATGGAATGAAACTAAGTACATTTACTCAAGTTCTATACATAAGTGGTGCTTGTACTTTACTTCAGTTTTTCTATTTAACTAATCTACTACATTTTGGAGACAAATATTGTACTTTTACTCCACGCCATTTATATGACAGCTTAAAGGTGACCTTATATGCTTATTTTTTAGTTTCATGCTTTCATTCTGAGTTTCTACAACATGTTTATATGCTTTAATAATAGAAAAACACTTCATTTTTCTCAGACTGTCTGTGTCTGAACACCTGCATTCACTCTATGTGTGAGATGTTCTGTTTTAGGGCCTGTCTCTTTAAGCCCCCCTCCTGAAAAAGCGCAGTCTGCTCTGCTTGGTTAGCATTTTCTAGTCCTCCATATCTCAGCATCTCTGAGTACTACAGCACTTCTGCCAGAAAAAAAAATCACCAACTAAAAACTCCTAAACCAAAATCTTAACAACTATACATGTTCTAGTCGCAATCTGATTTGAAATCAGAAAGACATTCAACATCAGTAAACTACAATAGATGTTTGCTGATGTTAGCATGTAGCTACATGTAGCATAGACTGTAAATAAAGAAGGAAACGCATCTCCACTCACTCATGTGGTCAAAGCCCCTTATTTCTAGCCTCAAATAACTAATTAAAACTAATCAAATACCAGAATTATCAGTAAAACAAAAACTTGAAGAAATATCAGTGTGATAAGAAGTATTTTAAATAACAGAGACCATCTTTGGCAAAAATGTATTTGATGTGAATTTTGAGTTTTTAGATTGGCTCATGTTCCATCCACTAAAATGGAGGGGTCAACCTTAATAACCTGACAGCCACCAGGGGGCGGGCAAAATGTTTTGGCTCCACTTTTGGGGAGCTGTTAATGTCGTCCATCTTTGTGTACAGTCGATGGTAGTAATGTAGGCTATATAATGTCATCATATGCAGTGGCCTGCCTGGAGCAGATGACCATATGAAGAGGTTTTTGCTCACAGTGAGTTTAATATGAACATCCGACATTGTAACATTTTATATACAGTATGACAAAAATTAATGACAGCATTAAAAGGGCCCCTTTAAAATACTAGTTACTTTGCAGATTTAGATTTTTAATACAAAATATCAATCAACCAATTAATTATGACATACTGTATAATTATAGTTTAAGCTACCTGTCATTATATAAAGAAATGGAAATTAGTCCTACATTTACCAGTGGAACATAAAAATGATTAACAAATTAATGCATCATTAATTATAAGTCAAGTAAATTAATAGCCTATACATGATTCTGAATGGGCCATTTACCATAATAATTTAAGCATATTTTGATGCTACTTTTGTACTTTTACTGAGTAAGTTTTTGAATGCAGGACAGAGTATAATAACACTGACATATTGCTACTTGTAATAAGTAAAAGAACTGAGTACTTCTTCCACTGCAGAGCTGCCCACCCACTAATAAAAGAGAGGGTGGTCATCCCTTCTAGACACAAAAGACACTCCAGAAGCCTTGCCAAGATTACATCATTGCATTACTACTGCAGTACTAAGAAGACATAGAAGTGCAAATTTTCTAGAAGAAAAAAATCCTGAATGACTTATTAATTTGACCGCAGTAATACATCTGGGGAACCGAGCGAGAACAATTCTACTTAATGAAGACCATACCACCTGAGGGAATAAATGTAACTCTCCACACCCACTCCACCAACCTACAGTATATTCAACAAAACACAAAGACATCCACTCATTTCTGAACAGTATTGATTTACAACATCTCACTGAAGAACAAGCAAGCACTCCATTTACCAATAACACCAGATGAACTCTCTACTGCACTTCATCACATGTCCAATAACAAAGCAGCAGCACCCGCAGCCTTCCTGGCTGAGTCCTATAAACACTTCTGGACTGTAGCATTATGAAACTGAAAACTGGATCTTCTCTTAAAACCCAACAAAGTACAGACCATTTGTCTTTCTAAATACAGAAAAGCCCTTTGTTAAAGTAAAGTAATGATAAATACATTTGACTTTACTCAATCCCTCATTAATGATCTACGATTACTACTACTCACCTATGGTAGTTTCTTTTAATGATGTTACATTATCAAGTTTGCACAGGGGTACGCAGGGAAGAAAATCTACAAAGTTGAATTGAGCTGAATTGTAGTCAGCTGAAGTGTCCTGGACCGAGCACATTTGGCACCCAAGATTCCCCGAGTGACAAGAACAACCAGTAATGACAAATCAATACAAAAAAAACAACTTAGCTAATGAGCAGTGATAATAAATGATACACAACTAAAGAATGTGGTATGTGCAAATTTTCATATTTCTTCCTCTTCTTTTTTCTTCTTTCATCTTTTTTTTCTGTTTTCCCTTACTTTCATTCTCTCCACATGGGCTCCAACATATCCATCAGTACTCTAGCTCAGGGGTGTCAAACTCATTTTAGCTCACTGGCCACATACAGCCCAGTTTGATCTCAAGTGGGCCAGACCAGTAACACGATATAATAACCTATAAATAACACCTCAAAAAGTTTCTCTTTCTTTTAGTGGAAAGAAGTACAATCTGAAATCCATTTACCAAACAGGAAGTCAAAAATAAGTGCAAGTCAACACATTCTCACTATGACATCTTCACATAGCGACATTTGGTCATTTGGCCAGGTACCCTGGGTGCGTTGGTTGTTGACATTCTGGGACACCCTGTCAAGTTCTCTCATTTCAAGATACACAGGAAATTTAACGTTTACATACAGTCTCTTTCAAAATAAACGTACTATGTCGGTACAATATCGTATATTGATGTTTTTTTTCCTTCAACAACAAACACACATGGTTAGGTTTAGGCTACAAAAACGCAGTTAGCTTTAGGCAACAAAAGGAAGTAGTTAGGTCTAGGAAGAACAGGGTTTGGCTTTAGAATCTTACAGGAAGCGAACACCGCTCTCTCAGGTGAAGGTTGGTGTTTATTGGACTCATCCACCACCCCACCCGGCAGCCCCATTCAGACTTTTGCTGCCTTCATTTTTTGTCTTGTCCTGCCGCATTTCCCCCTGACGTCGCTGGTCACTGTTAAACTATAACGGCAACCAGCTGCATATCATGCCGACGTTAAAGGATGCCTTTTTTTGTTGGTTTCCGACGCCACATCGCCGGATTTTGACAACTTCAAAGTGAGACCAGGCTCTGCAATTACGCCAATATGTCTCAGTTGCATGTTTCCATAAATTTCCACTCCTGTGTATTAATGCTGGCATCACCAAACTGAAGTAGAAGCTATTGAGGAAGCAGGTTAAGGAATCCAAAGTTTTGGCAGTGCCGTAGCAATAGGGTTCTGCATTTAACATGAAATGGGCTACTCACTGTTTAACTTGCTTCTTAAACCTGCACAATTTTAGCCTTCACAAATGCAACAATATTTGGTATGTGAAGTCATTCAGTGGGCCGAATAGGGCCCTTTGGTGGGTCAGTTCTGGCCCATGGGCTGTATGTTTGACACCCCTGTTCTAGCAAGACTGTGATGATTACTCCCCAATGAACACATTTAGATGATCTCTATTACCAGGATTGCTTACTGTAAGCATGAGCTCTTTGTATCATTGTAACACTATGTTCCATTTTAAAAATAAACTAAAATAGAAATATATATTTTTCTGGGTGGCACCCAAGGCAGCTCTCTACATTGCCTATAGGAAGATCCGTCTATGATTAATGCCATTTTTAGCAACCTATGTGAAGCGTTCATAACACCAACTGTATTTAAAAAGTTATGTGTCTTCAGCAGTGATCCAACATTGCACTTTCATTCGTATTCTGAAAGCATTTTTACAGTACAAAGAAATAACAGCAGCACTAACTCTGCTGATGTCTTCACTGTTTGGTTGTAATTTACATCAGCGAATTCCTCCTGTTTACAGCGAGTCCATAAAAACCATGAATGACAGTGGTAACTACTCATTCCCGGGACGACTTACATCAAAGACTGACACTTCACACACCCGCACATAGAAACTAACACAGACCTTTAAAGAGTGTGATGCAGTCAAATAAAAACAAATGGATGTAATAGACGGGCTGTTCCTGTTGGGATTCAGCTATTAGACAGGCGCAGTTCAGGTCCTCAGTGGTTTCTCAGCGGCATGTTTGAACTTGCCTTGTCAGTCTTTAATCTAATCTGTATCCCTTTGGCCCAGTTTGTGGTTGTCAGTCCCAATTTTAAATAGAAGATAGGAGATATTAAAGTGTGGTAGATAGTAGTTAAAAAGGAAACAGCAGATCATAGTAAATAGTCCACTGGTAAGTTAGGTATGACAAGCATGATAAGAGGAATGATGAGAAACGTAATGGCTGAGCAAAATGCTTTTTTTTTTTTGAGGGCTATGCTTTCAGACAGGGTCCTTCACTTCTGTTACAAAGCAGTGCCATATTTTCTCTGCATAGTGATGACAGAAAACAGCGCTGACAGAGAACATTTTGGAAAGGATACTAATGACAGGCTGGGACAGGTTTGACCCCTGTGTCTAAAAGAAATGATGGGAGGAATTCAATGAAATAAGCTCCTTCTTCACAAGAGGACAACAGCATTTCCAAGTGAATAGGTGTCGACGAGCGCTCCACTACTGTCAGTTCAAATATTTCATATTTCAACATTGTAAAGCTAAAGGTGACAGAAATGTTTTTCCAGCTGAAAAACATGACAGAAGAGAGTTTGTTACATTAAAAAGACTTCCTTTCCTTTTCCTGCGGAGCAGCTCTGTACAGACTTTTAAGTGGTATTCTGCTTTAGTACAACAATTTGATCTTTTAAACCACTTAATGTGGTGGGCCTTCATGGGCTGTAAACTGCTGGCAATTGCTGCCCCTGATGTGTTGAGTCATAATTAACGTTCTGTCTTTTTTCGGCTCTCTGTGTCCATTACTGAAAACGGGCAAATTGCTTCCAAGGAAGTCTAAAATGTGTTTGGCCAGTCAACTTTATTTTTCATATTTCCAGGGGATACTGACGAGCTTTCAGCATCAGAGCAGGGCCAAGTGAACAACATCATTACAGATACCAGGAACGACCAATTACAGATCACAGCTTGTACTGCATGCCAGGTCACTGCAAGTTGTCTTTTCATATGTACATAAAAGTGAGAAATCACTTTAAGGCTTGCTGACCCATGTCTGTGCAGAGTTGGCCCGAGCTCAAAAAAGCATCAAGACACAAATTTGTGCTTACACGGTTGGCATCGAACAGTGAGGGAGGCTAAGAGTTTATAAAGTTTCTCACAAGTACTGAACTTCTTACTTGTTTACACCAAAGGGTTCCTGCTCGATATTTCTCTTCCAACAACTGGAATTTCTCCACCCCTGACATGTATATCTGGCCCCAAGTCATAGTCACTAACAAACCCCAAACTTCAAATGTATTTCTCCTGACATCGCCGCTCGTTTTGTTGCAGCGTCTGATAGCACTGCCAAATCCCCAAATTTCCCCCCATCTCGCTTTTGATGCTTTGAAACTGTCTTCAATCATTTCGAGTTTCAAAACAATGAGCTGAGAGCTAATTTAGGGATTTGGACTCTCATGCAATTAGGAAATCTATCTTTAAAGCTGTACTCATTGATATTTTTAGAAATATAATGGCTTAAATGACCACCTGTAATATAAAGGCTCGTAGCGACAAACACAGAGAGAATTATCTATCACCTGTGGGTGTTACAACTCTGCCCCACCCCCCACCCCTCAGATTGTGCCCTGCAGCTTTATTGTTTTGGTTCACAGCAAAGCAGCCACAGCAGGGAGCAGCCAAGCAGCTCTGTTAAACTCACTGTAACAAACAAACTGTGGTGGAACAAGTTTTCAGATCCTTTACTCAAGTAAAAGTACACCGCACTCTGAAAATACTCCAATACAGTTCAAAGGAAAAGTATTCTCAACTTTACTTCAAAGTCTACATCAACCCCCAAATGACCATGTATACCAAATACTTACCCGTGTTGTAATGAATTCATAAAGAAAACTGTGTTTGAGAGTGAAAAATCCAAAAGTCTTAAAGAATTGAAGCCATAAAGGTCCACGTTTAACAACATCGAAACTTTACTATTTAATGAGTACTCCCTAACTGACAGTGTCTAAGCTTGTTACTGTTATGAAAATGAGTCACATTTGTATTCCATATAAAACTTCAAAGATTATTAATCATAAATAAATACATTTCAAACATAAAATGTGATCAGGTTTTGGACCTTGTCCACTTCTGTATCCAGATGGGCTGCAGCCTGACTTGGCAGGGATGGCGGCCATCTTGTTTTTACATGGATTAGTGTATTGTGCAAATTATCCTTCTGCATGTTCACCAACGGAAACCTTGTTATGCTTCCTCTAGATAGTAAAGTTTGATCCTCCTGGTGCTCCACCAGAGCTACTACATGGGACAAAAAAGTTTCCACAAACAACAACAACAGGTCTGAGTTAAGCAGAATAAAGTATAAGGTCAAGTAAACCTGAAATGTAATGTCCTCATATGAAGACACAGGGGGATATAACATCTGTTTACAAACTCTTATGCAGTATAATCCAAGTTTCATTAATCCAGTTTATGCAATCTTCAAAGCCAGACTCCATAGACAAAAACAGTAATTTTACCTCAATGAACATACTTGTCTACCACTGCCCTGATCAGTTTGTTTGTGTTATTGTGTAACTTTTGTGTTTTATTAAGGGTTAGTTCAGATTCACCAAAGTCACAAAATAGAACAAACAAACTACAAATGGAAGCAGTGGCAGACCAGAAGCTCCTGTGTTCAGCAAGGTAAAATTGCCGTTTTTGTCAATGGAGTCTGGCTTTGAGGAGAGCATAGATAAGTTTCAATTTCAGTTCAGTCCCCTATCAAACAGAGTTGTCTGTAGCATAAGACTGGATAAGCAAGACTTGGATTATACTGCGTAAGTTGTGTAAGAGTTTGTAAATGAATGTTGTGATAAAGTTTTGCTATTGTTGAACACGGTCCTCCAGGACTAAAATTTATCAAGAAGTTGGGGAAGTTTCTCAGTCATCCAGGTCATGGTAATTCTAAGTGCTATATCGTAAACAACTGGACTTGTTTGCGTTTCTTGAAGACGTTTAACCTCTCATCCAAGAGGCCTCTTCACTTCGAAAGGACTAGTGTAGAGTCGCAGGCTTTAAACTTCTGCCTACGATATAGCCCTTAGCAATTTTTTAAGAACTTTCTAAGAGTTTTGGATTCTTTGTCCATTAGAGACATGCAAGAAAAAGTTGCAAGTGCAAGTTTTCTTTATGAATTCAAAGTAAAACGGGGTGGGTTATTAATGTACAAATGGTCAATGTGGTCAGCCGATGAAGTATTCCCTCAAAAAAGTATAATCAGCTACATGTCCCCACAGTACTTTAAATATAAGTATAAATTGTGCAGTTAAATGTTCCCTGTCAGAGTGTTACTCTTATTTATGACGTCTGTGAATTATGACTGCTGCATTAATGCAAATGTTGCATTTTACTGCTGTGGACGTTAAAGGTTGTGCTAATTCCTTTAGATAGTGTTGGTAGTTTGATCCAAAGCAATGCATCATAGTCTATAAGATCAATTTGTAGCGTGACTGTCCTGTGAGAGCCATGTATCTCTAAAAAGTTTTCAAAGCATCAGAAAAACAGCCCTTTTATCAACTTTGTGACGATACATTTTCCAGCTGATCCAAGAGCGTTTCTGAAGAGTTTATTAAACTTAAGGAGTAGGGGAATTTTATCATCTCATAACAGAACACTTTATCCTTCAGTTTATCACAAACATTTAAAATCAGCACATCTGGAGATACGTGATTTTCACTTAAAGCTACTCTTACATTTCTGGCATTTCACACAGCACTTAGAAAAGTTTTGAGCATCCACAACTCCCGCCTTTCTCCAAAGTCCCATCCCCCTCCTCCTGCAACTCCACCTCCCTCCAAAGGCCTACTCCCCTCTCCTCCATTACGTCCTCATTACGTTTTGGTAGACGTAGGCGTTGGCAAGGTAGCGTTAGATACACAGAAGAGGGGAACGAGTGTAACGTTACAACCAAGACAGTCAAACGCAACCCTGGAGTTTTAAAACTCAACCGAGTCAGTGATGACTGATGAGTTTTAGAATAAGGTTACAGTGCTAACATTAGATAGTAGCATTAACTTTACTAGTGAGTGGAAATGCACAAGGAGGATAACGTTAATTTTTCAGAGGCTACGCTACAGTAGGCTAACGTTAGCCATTAGCAACTGGATGCTGTGTTGTCAAATAACGTTATATGTTATAGGCTATTAGAAGCAAACTAAACATAACGTTACCTGTCCTGCACAGTCAAACGCAACCCTGGAGTTTTGAAACTTACACGGGGGTCAGTGATGACTGATGAGTTTTATAATATAACGTGAACGCTAACGTTAGATAGTACTGGTGACTGGCAACAAACAAGACAGTAGGCAAACCGTTAGCAACTGGATACATTACGTTACATGGGGAAGACAGTGATTGGTCAGAGTTTTCTTAGATCCATATGAGAATGGTAGAATTATGAGTTTTCATCTCTGGTGGAATTCACATAGATTTCAGTGTGCCATCACCTTATTAATAGCATTTTAACCTAAACAAAGAAAAGTGTAAAATTTCCAAAATGTTAAGTGTTGCTTTAACAAGGAGGGAAAGAAAATCTGTAAACTGTCAGACTAATGTAAAAAGTATGAAGTAATATAAAACAGAGGTAGCAAAGTCATTTGTATTAAAGCACTGTTCATGAGTAAATGTACTTAGTGCTAGGTTGCTAGATATGGTACTCAGATATGCTTAAAACAATACTGGAGTTGTTGTTATTAAGCCCAGTGGAAAGAAGTTATTTATCCCAGAGCGCCTTAAGATCACAGCTTACTAATGATAATGCAGTGCATAAATCATAATACGAATAAATAACAATGCAAACAAGAGTGCCTCAGTTAAAGTATTCTGCTGAAAAATAGGGACACTGCCTAGTCGATCACCTTGCCAGAAAATCTTTAAGGCATCATCACTCAGCTCCGGCTGAGGCCCATTAAATCAGCTGGGTGGGATCTCCCCTCTGTCCACAGCCTGCCATGTGAAACACCACTGAGCATTAAACACCTGTTTCTTGCAGTAACCAGTTTACGCCAAAAGCCATCGCAGTTAAGACCAAAGTAGTTTAACCGTCACCTTCTTGGGGAGAAAAAAAAAGAAAAAAACTCCCTGGCCGTTAACAGCCGAAGAGAATGGAGGGATGAGGGGAAGATAGAGAGAGACAAGAGAACAGGGAGAGATGGGATCGGACAAAAGCGATGAGTTGTTACTGAGGAGGAGAAATAGATGGGGGAATGAGGTGGAGGGAGAGATGAGATTCTGGGGATGAAGAGGTCAGAGAGAAATGGACACAAATGAGAGATAGAGGGTTGAAGATCAGGTGGGATAAGATACAGAAAGTAAAATAGAATACAGCTGGAAAACAGAGGGCCAGAGGAAACGTTCAGTGAGACAAGTAGATTCGCTTTAGGGTCTTGGAGTGGTACAGTATAATGGAATGCCATCCATCTATACCATCCTTCAGGGATCTCATTAAAATGTATCAACGAATGCAGACTGGGACTCATTTGGACCATACATTAAATTCATCATGCCAGGATGGAGTAAAAACCAGCAGCTGTCTTGCTTTGAGGTCGTCCATCTTATTATTCACGCCCAATCCATGTATAGAGGTGAGAGAAATATTGTAGTTAACAAGGCAGTATAGAAAAACTCCTGTTTCCTAGCTTGCCTTAATATTGTTTCTTGAGTGTGTGCACTGCCATTACTCTGTGACCTTGTTTAAACATTTTTGATCCGCAGGGTGAAGCAGCACTATAGTCATTTGTCTTTTAACTGCTATTTTCTATCTCATCTGTGAATTCTCTGAAAAAACAATTTCCGTTCTTGACAACAACCCCTCATTTGTTTTGCAGCAGGCAATTTGTCGTAAAGGCCTGAAACAAAGCAGTGTGTGAGCGTGTTCAATTTACACAAATTGCAGCAGCTCAAGTGTGTCATTTTCTGACATAGATTACAGTACAGATACTTGCATTCAGATGAATGGCAGCAGATTGTGTCACATGTCCCCCATTTGGAAGCTATACAGTCGAGGCTCTCCGCTGCAAACACGGCAAATTGGTATCTGGGTGACTCGCGGCTGGCGGGTGCTACACGTATGGCCGCGCTTATGGTGTCTGAGCAGCAACACAGCAGTGGGGGGAAGTGGGGCACGGTGGTGGCAGTGGCGCGCGACACTCAGCTCAGCAGGCAGATTGGGGAACAGCTGCTAAGAGCAATTTGTTAGACAAGTCAGACTGTTGAGCTCTGGCGAGAAGGGCAACGGGACCGCTGTACCTACTGACTCTCACCAAGGATTCAGTCTCCGCCGCAGAGCCGCTGGACTTAAAAGGCAGTCAGATGGTGGCGGTTAGGCCTGGCGAGAGGCTGGCAGCTGGGGATGTGGCGCGGCGGCATCACGGGTGCTGGACTGTGTTCACTTCCCACCAAGGGATGCCCTCTGTTGGTGCCAAGAGCAGGGGGAAGTCAGTTGGGCATGCTTCAGTAAACACCCAGCTTGATTTAAATGCACAAAGGGAGGAGCGTTGTGTGTTGTCCTGGAGGATCTTTCTTCAAACAGAATCTGTGATTGTTTTAATGTGTCACTGGTGGGATAACTGCTTGCTCTGTCTTTTATTAGCCATGTTAGATGCTGGGTAAGCATTTGGTGCAACATAGTTCATCTGCCATGTATGTGTTGCACTCCAAAATGACTGAAGATAGCCAGTCTGTGAGCACACACACACACACGATTGTGTAAAGAATCAGTTTCATTTCTAAAGCCCTACATCTGCACGTTGTTTACTCTCAAGTTCTCGCTGATGGTGAGTAAACAGCCAGCTTTGCAAACACGCACAACTCCAAGATGGGCTTGTTTCCCCCCAAAATGCAGTCAGAATATAAATCATGCACCCAAACACATTTTGGAACAAATGTGGGTGATTAATTCCTTTCATTTTGCGAGATTCTAACACATATTTGCCTTGCAGTTGCCAGCAACTTATAGTCAACTGCTGATATCTCCCTCATTTCCACAGTTTAGTTTCACTGCTTTGCCAAAATTAGAAATTAATATGCGTTTTTCTGCCGGTGCCTCCAGTGACTTGTGTCAAAATAGATAGATGACTTAAGCTATTCAGTTTAAGAAGATTTATGCCCATTAGCTCCAAACACAATTGAAAGTTAAAAAAAAAAGCTCATATTGTGATTTTATTTTCATGAGTCGCTGTAAATGAGCCACCTAGTACTCATTGTGGGATAACTGAATAAAGGAGGAGGGTTTGATTTAATTGCTAGTTTATGTAATATTGCTTGCAGTGGTGCTCCCAGTGGGGGAACCAGGGGGGCCATGGAAAAACTAAGACTGTCTGTAAAAGGCTTTGGCACACTCATGTTTTTTTTAGCCAGCATGAAAGTAGTGGTATCTTGTGAGACTAAAAACCCTAATGCATCCATTGGTTTTAATCATATTGTCATAGCTTGAAGGGAAGGAGGCTCAAGAAGGCTTCAAAGTTAGGCTAAATTCTGGTAAGGGAACAACTGTCATGGCCATTTTCAAAGGATTCCAATGAGTTCTCACATCAAGATATCTGAATGAAAATAGGTTCTGTAGGTACCCACAAGTCTCCCCCAAACTTGAGAAGGCTTGTTTTCAGGAGACGATTTGTTCCTTATAATCAATATACTGTTTCAAATTAAATATTTAAAAGATATGTCTTTTTAAGGAGGATGCATAGAAACAGTACACATTAAAACAGGGTTGTTGTCTAGCTCAAAATGTTAACTGTACTAGTATTAGTCTATGCATATAAAATAATTAATAATAACTGTGAAATAAGAAACCAAAGTATGTCAACTCTCGATATTGATGTAGTTTTCAACTAGCCTATATACTTCAACAACAAATCCCTGAAATTTAATTATGGCTTTTGGTTTTGGTGTGCCACCCCAAGATTTCCAGTGGCCCCATATGGCCACCCTTATGGAAAAACTCTGGGTGTGCTCCTGGGGTCTTGGACATCCTTTATCAGAAGCAGTGATTTGAAAATTGCACACTCAAAACGCTATTCAAAAAGACAACAATCCTGGTTTGCCTGCTCGCCATGCCCCACTATAATAAACTCCCAAATTCCCGTGCTGACTTTGCAGTTAAAGCTTGTGATGCACAGATTTCAGAGAAGCTGTGCTGCACCCTGAAAACACAGCCAGCTAAAATGATGGAGGGACCAAAGGGGCAAAAAATAAGCATAGCCTCACAGGACATCTGGGTGTTCTTTATTATGCCTCAGCTGACCTGACTGACTGTACTTTTGTATGCAAAGTTAGCAAACAGTGCAGCTCCAAATCGGTGCACAGTTGCCGGCGGATAAAAGAGTCGAAGAGTTAAATGGTGAATGGATTAATAAATGAGGAAAGTGGGAGTCAGCATAGCAATTTATATTCCGAGTTTTCTGTATTACGTGTTAGCAACAATCTCAAGGTGTGTACATGGTGGTTTCTTTCATTTGCTATAATGCAATCTCTCTCCAGGGCACTCAGAGGAATAAAGAATCTAATAGTCCCTCATCAACAACTTAGAAAAATGTGTGCTTTAGCAGATCACTCCTGAGAAATTATGAAAATAAATCACAGAAGGTTTTGTAGAGTGCTGTTGACAGTCAGCACTGTTTACCAAGGCTTAAAGAGATATTTTTATTGTGTGAAGCCAGTTCACAGAAGCAATGCGTTTTCTATTGTAGCCTTTATTTTTTATGCATGTTGTTTTCTTTCTTAAAGTCCTGCCTATAGTTTCAGAGGAGGTTTTCAGGGGGTATTGATTTTGATTGGCTTCAAAGACAGTCTGGAGAGTCTGAAAGCATCCCTGAGAGACTCTTTGACACCAGGTCTAACGTGTTACCCTTTCCCATTCAGGGCATTAGGAGGTTCAATGTTCCCTCAGCGGTAATAGGGGAACCATTTATCCTCTGTCAGCCTAGTAATTGAAGCAGGTTAAAGGAAAAGCGCTTTGTTCTGTAGCCAGACATGTTGAGCCGTGTTATGACAGACGAGGGATCACACTTTGAAGGTGTTCTTTTGATTAGCACGTGTGTGTTGACCTCAGATGTACCAACATATAGTATGACATTCAGTGTGGGCGTTTCTGGAGTCTCTTTCTATTGGTTTTTTGGAACGTGCATGTGTTTCCAGTGGTTAACAAGCATGCGTTTGCACATTGTCACCCAGCTCATCCCCATGCCTGAGCCCTGACATGGCAGCTCACCTCAAACACGACGTTTCCCATCACTTCTCCCTCTTGACTCTTCCCCGGCTCCTGGGCAGCGCTGGCAGCTGTCAGACACAGAGTGGCATGCAGCGAGGCGTCAGGCGTCCTGGCATTTGCCCTCTCTGTGTGACAGCAGCTGACTGACAATGGCTGCCAGCCTGACAGTCTCTTATCCATCTTTCCCCGTGGCCTGGGTTCCAAATGTTATCATTACCGCGAGGAGGGATGTCATCATTTTCTTCCCTTGGAACATGGAAGCACTCACAGCGAAAGTGGCAGCAGTGCAGTGGCATTCAGCGTTGTGTGAATGACAAGATATTATAGCAGCTGTAGCGACAATGGTTCATGCACACCAGGGGCCATAAAAGTGATTCATATGCTGCCTCCCTCTGTTTCTAAGATAAATGTAGAATTATATGACTCAACCTTCATTGCCCTTTGGTTGGGGAAATAAGCACACGCCTGTAGACGGATTTTACCGTGAAAGAAAGACAGACAAAAAGCTGGAATACATAGGTGAGAGGAGAAAGCAGGGAAATAATGGGCAGGAAAATCTTTAAGGGGAATTGCTTTCTCTCTGAGAGGCAGAATAACCGAGGCCAACCCTCGCGTGCCAGCCAATCAGGAATTAATTCAGTTGTCAATATGGCCTTAATCACTGCACTGGGGCCTGGGTCGCATTTCTCTTCCTGAAATGCCAAAATTACAAATGAACTCAATGGTTAAAAGGAACTTCTCAACATATCATTTAAAAAAAAAAGAGAGACAGAGAGAGTACATATTTGATTTCAACATCGACAGAGCAATGAGGACAGATGGAGGGTGAATGCTGGATGCCGGGAGAAGAGCTCAAAGTGATTACTTTGTGAATAAAGGAGTTGAAGAAGGCGACCCACCGCCGCAAATAAAGTAGTTCAGCTGATAGTCCCCACTCTGGGACAGGCCCATATCAGATTAATGGTAAAGGGACGGACAACAACTCTGATTATTATTTCCCCTGCCCTACACTCCATTTGTCCACTTGCGTCTCACGGGTGCAAGTCTGCAGAATAGACTACCAATGTCCCTGATTACCTGCTTTCAATTTGCTCTCCTTTCCATTGTGCTGAAGCTGCACTGCTCATGAGTCAGACACACACATGGGATTGCAGAGCACCTTGTCTTTTGTTGACTGCGACCCGACGAAAATTGCCACCTGAGGAGAGGAGCTAAGGATGTGGCACTCGATGGAGAGTGCTGTTCAGTGTTAAATTCACTGGTGTGGAAGGACTTGCAGCTTTGTTTTGTTTTGGCTTGGTTTGTGTGTGTATGTGCTTGTGTGTGTTTTTGGACACTTTCTATGTGCTGCCGTAGTGTGGCATGGTTATTTTAACTGTCTCCTCAATCACAACACAGCAGGGGAGGCAGGGAAGGACACTTGTCGCGCTATAAGACAGTTTACGCCGGGTGAAATATTGCTCCGCTACCTTGCTTACATATAGATAAATGTACAAGTATGCATGCACACGCCCAGATACTTCAACCCTCACTGACATTGACTGACATTCACACACCCAGGCTTACACACACACACACACACACACACACAGTCCTTTACTCCTCTCCTCTCTTACTCTTGCACACTCTCTCAAATATCCACACACACACACACACACACACACACACACACACTGGCACTCAGGCTGTGTTTGCTATGAGCAGAGAGAGAGCGAAAAAAGATGAAAAATGAGCCAAATAATGTCAGACCGAAGGCAGCACCTATCAAACGCATCAATGGGTCCAAGGTGTGCAAGGACGGGCTGGAGGTTTTATGACTGCTGCCTAACATAAATACTAGCTGGATGCCTGTGGCGGAAAGATCTCTGCGGGGCAAAGAAACGCACATTTTGCAGAAAATAAATGTAAATGCTCCAAAGCCCAATTCGGGTTCTATCAGGTTTTTATCTGCATCCAAAGCTCTCACTAAACCATCTCCTTTAAAGTGGTATCCATTTGTGAACATGCTGTACACAAACCAAACATGACATACACACACTGCTGGGTTAACCCGCTGGGGTGCCCCGCGGCGGAAAAAAAAAAGAGCCTCTGGGTCCCTACTAGGAAGCCCCCCTCCCCCCCACTAGTGTCACCATCTGTGCAATGTGGGCGGTGTTCCTTTGCTGGAATGCCACCTGTGGTCATATTATTTAACACATTAATTCAGGATTATGTAAAATATAAGTAAACTGAAACAACAGAGGTCTTAAAGGAGCTTTTGTGACTTTCAGAGCACTAATGTAGCAGCATCCAGCTATTTGCTATGTAAATATACAGTGAAGTAAAGGCATCCTGGGCAGAGTATTAAGTCATGCACCCTCTGTGTGTTTTAATCTAAGCTTCTCTGTGGGTTGTTTTGGTAGCCAGTTGAGTCTCTGTGTGTTTATTCCACCTGTTAGCTAATAGCCGCCGCTCTGCCCTGCACTCATATAGTCAGTAATGCTGTTATGAGGACGGCATCATTGCAGAAGAGTAGCACTTACCCTCCAGTTTCCCCCAAAGTCAACACTGATAGCTCTGTCAGCACTGTTGCTATTGTTTAGTGCTGTTTGCGGAGTTAGCACCATTCGCTACAATGCCAGCTTAGCCACCTCCATGTTGAGAACCATGTGCAGACTCTGACTTATGAGCCCCTTTTACGCTGCCAGATTTTCCGCGAATGTTGGGCCGTTTTGCCGGCAAGCTGCGAGCGTTTAGACACAAAGAGCCAGACTGGCGAGTTGATCCGAGGCACCTATTTTTCCGCCTCGTAGGGTAGTCATATTGGCGGAACCCTTTTAGTTTAAAAAGACCAAGGAGGCCTTCCACAACGGGAGGGACTGTTGAAGACTTGTGGGAGGAGCTGTTGATGACGCTGCACGTGCGACCCACTGGTGGTGGATAAACAGGAAACAGCTGATAGCAGGAATTAGTGAGCAGCTAGTAGCAAGAGGGAAACGCAAACCTGACAGACACTGTAAAGATGAGCAACTGGGGAGACAAGGAATTGTGCGCCCTCCTTGCACTCGCAAACGAAGAGGCCATTAACCGATGAAGGGAACGGTGAAGGACGGGCCGACTTATGAGAGAATCGCCGAAGGACGGACCAGCCGTGGCTTCCCTCCCACGTCACTGTTTACGTCACACATTGAGCTACACATTTTGTTACTTGCTCACACCCCCCATTGCCCTGAAAAAGGCACATTCTGTATAAACAAAAGTAGGTAGGCGTCATTTTGCTGCACTCCCCGATGTTGTTTTTATACTGCCAATGCTGAAAAAAGACTGATTGGGCTTTCCTGCAAATTTGCACAATTCCTGTTTAAAAAGGGCTACAGATATGCTCTAGCTCCTTTAAAACTCCAGATTTTGACACAGGGACTTGAGGTCTTCATGGGTCATGTGCATGAATTATTATTTTTGATCTGGAGGGAATCCAAGTGTCAAGTCAGACCTAATCTAAACAGACTCTGGGCCAATTAGATGCGATCCAAAATGCTTTCAGCCCAAACCAAACA
Organism: Epinephelus fuscoguttatus; assembly: GCF_011397635.1. NCBI lineage: Eukaryota > Metazoa > Chordata > Actinopteri > Perciformes > Serranidae > Epinephelus > Epinephelus fuscoguttatus. The sequence continues at coordinate 28,047,926 of NC_064765.1, read as the reverse complement.
GATCCAAACAGAGAGAGAGAGCACCAGCTCCTGAAGCAGCATATCAATTTAACAATCATAAATTTAATAACAATGTCCTGAAAACTAAATGTTTTTATGCTTGAAAGATTCATTTATAGAAATAATTGAAAGCGACTTTTTCACCTCCCGAACCAACAACTCAAATGTGAAATGCTTCTAAAACATGGCTCACTGAACAATGAAATAATTAAGTTTCCTGAGTTTTATTTTTTCTTTTAAAAAGCAAATAAAAAAACTGCCAGCATAATGAGAGTAGTTCGACCTCTTTTTCAATGCAAATTAATTTGTTTCAGCCATTTTCTAAAATTGACTTTTTAATCAGTCTATTTCAGCAACCTCACGTCTCCCCTCTTGTCCTAAATGATAGTCATTTTTTAAACATTTTTAACAAGTTGATTTTGAAATATTCTTGCTGCGCTGCTGAATGTGTTTTTCAGAGGTACTGACAGAAATATTTTCACAAGTTTGAGAATTTTGCAGATTAATTAAAGACAACATGACGCTTGTTTGATGGTTAAAATCAGCTGCACCCTTACCGAAATAAATGCCACTCACACATTCATGCATCAAAATAGTCCTGTAACCATTCTGCTTAATGAGTGCTTTTACTTTTGATACTTTAAGTTTAATTTGTACTTGTAACTGAATATTTTTTTAGGTTGGTTTATGTTAGATGTAGTAGATGGGTCAGAGAACTACACAACAAAGCACAATGATTACTCAGTGAACTCATCAGTCAGGGAACAAAGTACTTCCCTGTGACATTTTGAAAGAATAAATATAATCCTGACACACTGTTTGTGTTGAATAAATATATTTTGAAGTGGGTCATCTGTGGTCAGGTTTGCTTAAAATTTTGTGGCACACATGGTCACAGTCTAGTTTTTGATCCAAAACCAGCATCCCAGTTTGATGCCTTGAAATGATTCACTTCAGCAATTGTTTCCATCCAACAGGGGGAGCTGCTGCTCATCCTCAGCCTGTCTGATTCCTTGGGGCTACTGCTCTCTCACTCACACACACACACCATACATGTACCTACTTGCCACTGTTTGGCATCAATTCTCACAGATATTGATCTGTGCAGGCCGTACCCTTGGGCAAGGTGATTTTACACTTATCTCCCCCCACTTCTCCAGCTCCCCAATCACAGCTCAGTGTCGCATTCAATGCGCTCTGGGGGTGAGGAGGGATCCCACTGGATTTGTCTCTGACTGCTTGTCAGTATTGCTATTGCCAGTGCGTGATTGATGTATTAGGTCACTTGTGCATACACATGGAAGACACACATATATAAGCCTAATCTCTCTCCCTCTCACACACACAAGTAGACATGGGCATACATGTTCAATCATGGGCAATTTTCCCCTGAAAATAACCCCAATCATGGCCCGTGTGAAGATATTGATCAAAGGATCCCTGTGACGCCTTCTCATCTGTTTCCTTCACAAACCCCCTTGTTTAAGGGAAACTCACGAGAGACACTTAAAGTCCCTGCGTGTGAGCAGATATTTTAACAAAAGATCATTTAACCCTTTGCTGTATTCAATAGCTCTAGAGCTATTGTACACAAGGGATGAAGATAAAAACACAGTATTTATCAGACACCCCTCAAAGCACCTCGCAACCTCCTGTATAATTTTATTTCACTTAAGCGCCATAATGAAAATAGTCCAACGCTTGAATCTTAAAGAATAAAGAAAACCTGAGAAAAAATATTTTATTACAGCGTACCATTATCTCATATCCAAAACATTCATATTCTAACAGCTGAACATTGTTGTCAGACTTTTGATACATAATGTAAAATCACACTCAAATTACGCTGTCATCCATCTGAAATGGCACCTTTTCTAAGTAGCTGCGACAAGAAGATTTCTGCAGCACGGCAAAGTGCGACGGCATCCAGCCAATTATCATGTTGAGAAACACTTCAGAAAGACTTGAGGAACTAAATGCACAAGACCGTCTGATGTACGAGCTTCAGCAGCTCTGGCAAGAGCAGGAAATGTGAAGTTATAAATAAGGATCCAGCGAGCTAATATGCTGACTCATTTGATAATCCGGACCCGTATGAGTGCAACAAATAAATCATCAAACAACAGCTCGGGGGGAACTTCTAAAAGTTAGGTTATCAAAGGCTTTATTTCCTGCTTTCGGGTGACTTTTCATTTGAAGTAAACCACTTAAACACTGTGCACCATCTGCCTCTTTTAATGACCTGTAAAGTATTAACAAGTGGGCTTGAATGACGAAGAAAGAAAGGATTTAATGGCAGTTTTGCGCATGCATGCTGAGTGGAAATGATGAAGCCATGTCTTGATCTCACATCGTAAGACATTCTCTTGCCTAAATCAAATAAGTCTCTCATTAAGAAAGGGGTATTGTTCTTAATGTAAGGCTGCTGCACTGACTCCCAGCTTTAAGACAAACAGCACTTCAGCCTGCCTAATGCAGTAATAACTGTTGTAGGCATAGAAGCTGACACATCAAGACCAGCTTTGCGATGGCTATTTGTGCTGCTGCTGCTGCCGGCAACTACATTAGTATTAAGAGTGAGAAAGTCCATATAGGGCGGACAGGAGGGGAGGTGATAGGACAAACAAACACCAGACTGTCACTTGGGAGCCCAGTGTCACAGTGTCATCCTGTCAAATGATGTATGTCATGTGACATAACATAATATTAGTAGGAACCACACTTATTGTAAGCCTTGATTTGGGTTGCTTTTTTTTGCGTGGTGCAGTGGTTAGCACTGTCGTCTCACAGCAAGTGGGTTCCAGGTTCAAACCCAGGGTGGGGGAGCCCCTCTGTGCGCAGTTTGCATGTTCTCCCCGTGCCAGCGTGAGTTTTCTCCGGGTAGTCCAGCGTCCTCCCACAGTCCAAAGACACGCAAGAAGGTTAATTGGTGACTCTTGATTGCCCGTAGGTGTGAATGTCAGTGTGAATGGTTGTCTGTCTCTATGTGTCAGCTTTGCGATAGTCTGGTGACTGTCCAGAGTGTACCCCGCCTCTCGCCCAACGTCAGCTGGGATAGGCGCCAGCATCCCCACAACACCAACAACACAACATTTAGGTCCACTGACAAACTGGTGGTATTTGATGAGTTGGGATGAGAACAAGTTGGCTACCCAGAGGGGGTGAAGGGCCAAATTCTCCCCTACCTAACCACAACTATTTTTTTAAACCTTCAAAAAATAACTGGAAATGATGGAGTGAAGAATATGTGGGGAGATTTAGAGTAAGAAAATGTAAGGCAAAAACAAGAAGAGGGTGACATTAGCACATACCATTTAATGGTTGTTTTTTTTATCATTATTGTTTGTTAGCTAAGTTGTTTATTTAAATATACAAGACTATATATTTATACATGTAGGTTTTTGGGCAATAAGGGTCACTCCTGCAGCCGAATTTGCCCTCATATTGGGTTAAACAAACCTGCTCACCCTGGATACACTGGCTGAACACTTCAGCATCTACACCGTCAGCAGCCAGGTGCAGTGATTTGTGTGATGTTGACAATGGGGTTGTTGAGAGGGACATGAAGGTGGTGTAGATTGCTTCGAGTGGGGTCAGCATGATGGTAATGACAGTGGGACGCTCTAAATCTGGAGGGTGACAGGGGGGAGAGAGAGAAGAGGCAAACATTGGAAGTTAGTGGCTTCTGCATGGGCGATAATGCGTTGTGTTTGTGTGTGCGCGAGTGAGCTGATGTGTGCAAATATAGAGTGAGCGAGCTCACATGCAGACAGATGGAGGCAAGGTAATTGTGTTTCACCCTGCCTAGTCTCTTCTCTGATGAGCTGCTACACACGGCGTCTGACCAGCGGGTGGGTGGAGGGAACCACAGGAATTAGAGAAGTAGCAGGATACCATTTAAACATCACAGTGTGTCTGGAGAGGACTGCGTGGTTTAAGCCTCCTGTTGTTTTTGTGGCCTGTTAGCCCTCATTTTGCCATTTCCTGGGCGCTGCGTGAGTCACTCCTTTGTGTACATACAAGTGTGTGTTTTTCATAAATAGTAAGCACTGCGTATGGACATGGTGCATCACAGCCTGATTCCTGTCTGATGCTGATCTTTGGCTCGTAGAGTCGGTCACCAATATAACCTCAAAATTCACCTCCCTCTAAATCTAATAAAAAAATCAGGTTGGCTTTGCAATGTCAATACAAAACCACATCAATCATTCAAATACAATCACAAGTAGCTCTCTTATTGTTATTGGCAGATAAATCTTTAGGGTTTTTTTTTTTTTATTTTCTTCCTGTCTTGTGTTGTCAGGACTCTCTGTCTGGGGAAAATGGATTGCCTCATATTTGTGTTTGATGGCACTTGACACTAATGGGGGAGTTTGCGCAAGGGCGGCCGCACCCTGCCAGCCATGGAAGTCCTATCATTTCAGCTGTATATTCAGTCAGTGTTAATGTGAGAGGCATGGCGCAGGAGGCCGCAGGACTGATCAATAACAGGGAGGTTGCAAGGAGAGACTGATAAACACACATACATACATATGAAATATCCCACTTACACTGACTACACACACACACAGCTCTTTGGGAGTTCTTGGGGAAGGTAATGGGATTGTGGATCAATGCAGACTTGTAAAGGCTGAAGCAACCCTCTGATCTGACAAAGACAGTATTTCCTAGTATGTGGCAGCGGTGATATTTCTGTGTGGTGTATCATAATAACCGAATTAGCCGTGGTATGTTAATCATGCTGTTTTCCCACAGAGAACATGATACTGTACATGCCATTGTGGTTTTCACTGAGTGTACACACAGACACGAGTCCAAACAACAGATGTTGACTGAAGTTCTTCACAGAGAAATTTAAAATACAGTGGCGCAATTAAAATTATGAAACACAGTAAACTGCACACTCACAGCAAAGCATGTTGAACAAAGATTTTTACAGAGAAATTCAAAACATAGTTAGATGATTTAAATGAAAATAAAAAGATAAGTAAATGCAGACACATAAAACTAAATATTGCTCAATTATAATATAATAACAAGGATTTCTAAACTGTTACATCATTCTTTAGCTTTCTTATTATTATGACTGATGTAACCAAGGCAACGCCATCCAGCACTTGACCCAAATTAAGCAGCCCCATAACAGAGTCACACAAACTGCAGGGATGTTTGGGCAAGTTAGCTAAAACTGATATTTATGGCCACACTTACTGTTATGCAGTATAGGTGTAAATTAATTGTCTGGCATCATAATTCCCCATGCAACAAGTTTATTACTTTTGGGTGGTGTCTGATGTGATGCCCGCAGCATAAATTGAGGGCATATTGTTGATAGTCCAACACCTCTTCCTAACAAACAGTGAGTGAGTGAACTCTGGTGGATGAAGCCCAAAAAAATGTGATATATTATAAGCAATGCCGCAGTATAAGGAAGGGATGAGATTTTTTTCTCATCTGTGTGATTTCTCCGTCTGCAAGTGAGTGAGCATCTGAGTTATTTATTGTTAAAGGGAAATTTTGGTTTATTTCAACCTGTCTCCTATCATCCTAAATTTGTTTCAAGTGACTAGTGACATAAAAATAATGGTTAGCATGTTAGCCGTTAGCCTAGATACAGCCAGGCGCATAGTAGCGTCAGACCTGTTAAAACATAAGTGAACGGGCATACTTCAAGTGCAATGTTAGTCCACTAAACAAGCTTTTTTTCCACAAAGACCGCCTCATATATATGTCAGAGAACATATAGAAAACAACATGTAAATGTGTTGTCTTACCTTACCGGTGTGGTGCCATGTTTGTTTATCATCTAGCTCTGCTTCCCAAAGCGCGGCCGAAATATCGCAGAACAAGCAGCGATCTCATACCGTGCCTGAAATCTCGTGAGAACAAGCAGCAACAGCTAGAAGGCTGAACCAGACAGTAGCCTGAAAGGTTCATTCATTTATGTTATGAAAGATTTATAGAATAATGGCTGACTTTTTGCCAGACTTCGACTTTGTGGAGGAGGAATTTGATTTTACAGAGTTTGATGGCCGCCCTTATTTATTTGAGCCAGAATACGAAGAGCTCTGTGAAATTGAAGAACGGAGGAGGAGAGAGAGAGGCGCAACAGGTAGAGGACGAGAGAGGAGGAATGGCTGCTGCAAAGCTGCGTAGCTCTGAAGATTGGTGGTGTACCTGTGGATGCTGTGCCCCAGTGCCCACAGAAGAGGAATGCCTCTGTTGCAAGGAATGGGACCGGTTGCAGCCTTATTTTCAAGGTCTGGATGTGACCAAGGATGAGACACCTCCACCTGGAGTAGTATCCAGCTGGGCTTTATCTAGAGCTCGTGAGATTTCAGGCACGGTATGAGATCGCTGCTTGTTCTCACGATATTTCGGCTGCGCTTTGGAAAGCAGAGCTAGATGGTAAACAAACATGGCAGCACACCGGTAAGGTAAGACAACACATTTACATGTCGTTTTTCTATATGTTCTCTGACATTTATCCTAACGACATGAGGAGGTCTTTGTGGAAAAAAAGCTTGTTTAGTGGACTAACTTTGCAATTGAAGGTATGCCTGTTCACTTACGTTTTAACAGGTCTGATGCTACTAATGCGCCCCGGCTGTATCTAGGCTAACGGCTAACATGCTAACCATTATTTTTATGTCACTAGAAACAAATTTAGGACAATAGGAGACCCTTTAATTGTCATTTTCTTAAGTTATATTCATTTCCTTAACCTCTCAGATGAGTCTCTCTTCATCCATGTTGACGGAAGGACAATGGAAACAAAAACATCAAGGCCATCAGCATAGATTTTGACCATTCACTGTATAATCTGCATATTTTGATCAACAGTCTAGGACTGACCAATGGAAACAGGTTTAAGGTGGGGCAAGTGTGCCAAACTTTGCAAAAGTAGAGCCAGGATGAGAAGTTATTCAAACATGGCAGGCATCACATCGCTTTGCCCATTTACTGATGCAGGGAGCAGGTTAGGACTTTCTCATTGGAAAAAAACTGAAACAATGTGATGTTTGCTTGTTTGTATGGCATAAGAGGGAAGACTTACTAAAAGCAAACAGATTGTACAGCGCATCTCTTGCCTGTTGTTATTGGCTTGTTGACACCGGCCTCCAGGAACACAGAGATATTCACATCAGGATGGAAAGGATGAAGGGCCACTGCATATGTTGCTGAGTAAAATTTTAGATTTGGCAGGTTTAAACAGCTTTTATATATTCAGAATCTAGAGCTGTCAAAATAAGGCGTTAGTTATGATTACAGTAATAAATCACAGATATAGTAACGCATTAAGAAAATTAGCGCCGATTAATCGCATTCAGCAGGGACCTTTGACCTGATGTGTCATTGAAGGCCACAGTAGCTTTGTCACAAGATGGAGGCAGATGAGATGACACTGCCTGGCCCTGTGAATGAAACATTTACTTTTAAAAAAAAAATGCCCAGATGGAACTGTTGATAGAAGCACGGTCTCTGCAATTTGTGCAGTAAGTAATTTTCATACCACTGGAGTACTTCAAGTCTGAAACATCACCGCAACACAAGGTATTTCGCAGTGAACGTGGAGGTCCACTAGCACAGGCTCCAATGCTAGCGCTAGCAGCCAGCCTCGTCAAGCCACACTTGACCAGGCGTTCTGATACAGAGTAAGTCTACCTGTGACCAACTTACTAACTTTCTTGCAAAATGGATTGCAATGGACTGCAGACTAGTTTCGGTGACAGAGGACAGGGGGACAAATGTGTCCAAAATGCAGCAGCAACACATCTGCCAAAATTCATTTGAATTGAATTCTTAAAATACTTTCACAGCAAAAGTTGATGTATGCGATTCATTTGGATTAGTTTATCACAGAGCATGTAATTAACTAGATTAATTTTTTAATCGCTTCACAGCCCTATCGGAATCAGTCACATTTACTATATCACCAGGAGAAAATCTTTGCTGCTGATCTTTTGTTCCCTCTTCGGTAACACTAACATTCTTGGTGGATGGTTCACATCTTATTTCAAACCCCAAAGAGGAACAGGCAGAGTACCAATGTCTTGTCAGAAAGCTCCAACTGGACCAAGCAATGTTCCAGCCAATACTTCAGACTTGATGCAGCTCAGTTTGAAGAGCTTTTGTCCTCAGATTTAAAAGAAGAGCACCAATTTTCAGAAACAATTGGTCTGACAGAATGCCTTGATATCTGTCTCTGGTAAGCAAGCATCACTTTGTTCGGCCTTTACACCTCTATTCATTTGAAATTAAACATATTGGCCATACATAACATACGTTTTTGTAGCACTGTGGCCAGTATGTATTTTGCCATTTCCACCCTCGTCCTATGTTTGGCTGAAATGTCTGTTGTTAAAAATGTAACCCATCAAGGTTTTAATGTAATAGTTTGTTCCAATTTAAATCCCATTCATGGTAATTAACATTTTGTCTCACTTGTGCTTCACTGACAGATTTACTGGTTTACTGCTTACCACAAAACCATAATTTTGAAAGCTAAAATTGATTGCACCTGCAATAAAAGAATACATACAAATTATGTAATTGTGTCACTTGACAGGCAGTAGTTTATCAGGACTTTAGGCCTTGATTACTGCCGCTTCTTTTAAATCCTTTTATTTGTCTTCAATGGATAAATTGCCACTGACAATCTCACTCTGTTACCAAGTTGATAGGTCCACTGTTGCCTGGATTGTTTCTGCCACTGAGGCAATCTTTGACTGACCAGTGGGGGAGGTCATGCTTTAACACACTGAGCAAGCCATTGCTGGATGCTTTTGGGCACAGAGGACATTACCTTAGTTCCACTGATGAGAAACATGTGGTGATCAGAGCTCCTCAGAGTTCTCGTGGTTCCACAGTTATAAGGGGACCTTCTCAATTGTCCTTATGGCTGTTGTGGCCGCATATTACCTGCTCCACGTAATCAACATGAGGAGACATGGAAGGACCAGTAATGGTGGGATAAGAGTCTTGTCGGCACCCTTGACTTCCCCCCTGATGAAATAATCCCCAGAGCGGAGCATCAAGGGAAAGTCCTCTCTGTTCCGGCAGGTGATGAGACCTTCCCACTGAGGAGGTGTTTGATTTGCAGCTACCGTCTGATTCATGCCAGGTTAACAACTGAGTGTGGTTCTGGCATTTTGTCCGCAGAGCGGTGGATGTATCATTTATCTTGATTCAGAGAAAGTGGAGAAGTGTGTCACCAGATTGTTGTGCCTGCCCAGAGGGACATCAGTTCAGGCAGAAGGGAAGCGTTGACGGTGACAGAAGCCTACGAATCTGACGTCAGTGAAGGGAAAGCTGTACCATGGCAGGATCGTGTGGTGTAGGCTGTTGTCAGCACTGAGAAAATAAAGACTGGTTTAAGAGCCATCCATATTTTCTCTTTAGATCGAATCCAATTCCATGAACGTGTGTCTGAAAATGTGGGAATTTACATAAATTGTCACAGACCGTGTCAAACCCATGTCAATGCTTGAAAATCAATTTGTGACCTTTTATGATATGTTTTCTTTGTGTGTGTGTGTGTGTGTGTGTGTGTGTGTGTGTGTGTGTGCGTGTGTGTGCGTGTGTGTGTGCATGTTTGAATTTATGCATTTTGCATTTCAATGTGGCTTTGATGCCTCTTCCCTGTCATACTGTTAGAATAATGGATGGCCCTGATGAAGAGGCGATATCATGATGGTTCACCAGGTAGCGTTCTCTCACAAGCTGTCAGAATGAGTGTTATATGTAGCTGTTATATAATGTGGCATATCAACACTTTAAATTTCTATACTAACAGTGCAGGTTCAGCTATCATGCAGTGTCGACACTACAGGGTAGATGCGTCTTCCCTTGTTTAAGCTGTGATTTGGGTAAATTTCACATTGTGTATGTCAGATTCGACCTCTGTATACTGATTAGAATATTTGCCTTGTGATAACCACAGCAGGCCTGAAGTGGACAGCAAAATAATCCATATCGCTAATGTCAACCTAGAAAAGAATGTAAATTGTCTTGACTTTACTCCATTTATTTCTGTGGACATGTACAAAATAAAAAAAAAATCAATGTAGTGTTAAGGAACAAATCGCATCAAGTCCAGAAAGTGCACTATTTGTAAAATACAAAATCAAGAAAAAAAAAAAATTAAAACTTGCATTGCAGGTCTTACCCATTCTTTTGCTTAGAATACTCACAAAAATGTGACATACATGTCAATAAATTAATTGTAGTAACTTATGGTGAGTAATCGTAGTCCATATTATTCATCATGGTTTTGTACCTTTCATACTTAACCACAGTTATGATGCAACAGGTATTACAATGAACTTGATGAATGCTGCATTAAACTGAGGTGTAAATACTGTATGTCTGAAAGCAAAAACAAACCATAACTTCAGTTTAACAAAGCACCTTCTGTAAGAGTAAATATATGTTTCAAAAACAGCTCAGAAATACTGCATCGTAAATTAAGTCCAGTTTTATTCCAGGAACAAAATGCAAATTATTTTGGGAACAGATCAAAATGCATAACTCCAATAGACGAATGCAGTTTCAGTTCCAGTCCAGATGTTCAGCCCAGGCAACTTCGGAGCAGATAGCAAACTTCAACAGTGTATCACTGAAGTTAAACCAAATGCCCAGTACTTCATGTCCTGCTTTGAATATCAGCTGATGAATTTTAACTTGATAAAGCTCATGATATCTGGAAGGAATTTCTTCATCTTCTTCATCTGAGTATTGGCATCTATCTGGAGAGTATTGATGGGCCCACTGCTAATTTCGTGTTGCCTCTTAATCCTCATCGGGAGACCCTCTGCTGTTTGGGAAAAGCCTTCAGTTGCAGACTGGCTGGTCATTATTGGAGGATGACACTGGCAAGAGGTTGGCCTAATGTGCCTTATGGCCTAATGTTAGTGCACGTCTCTCAGTTTTCAATAAATGGAGCAAGTAAGCCCACAACGACATTAAAATGCTACGGTTGCCCGTAAGAGGCTCCTAATCCACTTCTTTTGCATTGATTTCTTTTTTTACTTCTTTTGCAGAAATCTTCTGTTGGGAAAAATAGACACAAATAATGGGGCAACTTTTTTTAACTCTCCTCATGAGTAAATAGTAACAGATTACAAGACTGCACAAGTTAATAATATTCATTCATTGAGTAAATACAGAGTGCCCCTCCACAGCACACACTGTTACAGCCCACTGAAGGATTAATGTAGCTCTGAGAGAGATTTTTTTAGAAACCCTTCAGAGGTTAAACCATGTATCCCATGCTTTACTTGTTTGCCATTTAGTCGCATATACTGGTGATCAAGGGCACGTTCAGTCTAAAAACAGTATGCACTGTTTTGCTGAGGGTTCCAGGTTGAATGATACGTTTCCTTGAAATGTTAGCCCCTTTTACGCTGCCAGATTTCCCACGAATGTTGGGCCGTTTTGCCGTTTTGAGCGTTTATACACACAGAGCCGGACTGGCGAGTTGATCCGAGGGGCCCAATTTTCCGCCTCGTAGGGTAGTCATATTGGTGGAGCCCTCATAGTTTAAACAGACTGAGGCGGCCTTCCGCAACAGGAGGGGCTGTTGAAGACTTGTGGGAGGGGCTGTTGAAGACGCCGCACGTGCGTCCCGCTGGCGGTGGATAAACAGGAAACGGCTGATAGCAGGAATTAGCCAGCAGCTAGTAGCAAGAGGGAAACGCAAACCTGACAGACACGATGCACAACTGGGGAGACAAGGAATTGCGCGCCCTCCTTGTCCCGGAAACGAAGAGGCCATTAACTGTCGGATGACGGGGACGGTGAGGAACAGGCCGACTTACGAGAGAATTGCCGAAGGCCTGACCAGCCACAGCTTCCCTCCCACGTCACTGTTTATGTCACACGCTGAGCGACACGTTTTGTTACTCGCTCACGCTCCCCATTGCCCCGAAAATTGCAGATTCTGTATAAACAAAAGTGGGTAGGCAGCATTTTGCCGCACTTCCCGATTTGCACAATTCCTATCTAAAAAGGGCTGTTGTGAAACAGTGTGCAACAGGCTGTGAGGTACGTTTTGTGTGTTTGGTAGGTGTGTCAAAGGTGTACCAATCAGCAGCGACATGTATAGATAGCAAATACTAATAGATCTTTACCTATTGTACATGCAGTTTTTGTTTGGTTTCTTTTACTTGCTTTGGTGATGTTAAATATACATTTTGCAACATTTTGTCAGAGCGGAACGCAGCCCAGGTGAACTGTTTCAGGTCAGCTGTTTCTTCCAGGATCACAGGTGTAAGACTCAAAGGAAAGAGAATTGTTTGAGATGGAAAGAAAAAGAAATGTTTTAAAAGGTAGACTGAAGAAGGAGCAGGGCAGCCTTCAGTCGAGAGGGGAGAGCATCTGGTTCTTTTTATTAGTAGTACCTCATCCATCTGAAGCTAACAAGTAAATCAGTGAGATTTGAGGACAATAACTATATTGAGCTGAGGACTGGAAATCAAGCAAGGCCAGGTTACAAATTCTCAATACTGCATCTGATGGGTTTGATTCATTTGGGTTTCTTTTGAAATGCATTGCTTTTCCTGGTTTGTGTTATCTTTGAAGGAAGGACATACTATTTTTTCGATTTTTGTTCTTTGGACATTATGGTCGTTCTATGCTGTCTTTATATGGATTTGTTCAAGCCTTGTGGACGTTCAAGTGGACATGACAGTTAGTCTGTGACAAACTGCTATGAGTGTCTGTAAAAAAGAAAAAAACAACTGAATAGGTGCCGGTAATGTAGGTGTTTATTGGTCAAGCATGACGTCTGTCGAGTATAATTCATCGTAGTTAGACGGTAGCACTTGGGCTTATTGACAAGTTGACAGAAATTATTGTTTAGCTTTAAACACCTATGACACGCTAAAAGGCAGCTGTGAAAAAGGCTTACGGGACTTTCTTTTGTGGTTTCATGAGTGAGTCATGCAAATAACCAGTCACAGGTACCCATTACGCATTTTATTTTTTTCTGTTTTATATATAATGTTACAATGATGGCTGCAGTACCGGTTCACCCAATACGCACACTACGCGCGTTGCGTAGGGCCTCGCAAACCAATGGAGGCCCCGTTACCTCGGCAACGTTGACGCGGGGAGAAAAAAAAAAAAGACGAGGTGACCGTCCGCAGCGTGCGTGTGTCTCTCCGCATTCCCAGCGCACAAAAGGGACAGGCCACGATGAAGCGCAGTTTCCCTTCTGGATATGAAAAGAGGAAAAAGAAACTGCATGACAATGAGCTTCGGGAGCAGCAGTCAGGTAACTTCCCTCTCTGTGTGAGAGAGTGGGAGGGAAAGGGACACTTTTAATGGTGAGTTAACTATGTAGGTTGTATCAATACACATCCTTTTCTATTATGACTATATGTGATGTGTAAATGTGTCCATCTATCTATTGACCTTCAGTCTTTGTGCTCTTGTGTGTGTAGACGCTGTTACTTTGATTTAGATTACTTAGATTGTTTGTTTACACATTAAATTTGATTTGATTTGTTCTAATTTGTTCTGATTTTATTCTTAGTTAGACCAACAGGTGGCGTCGTGGTGACAGTGTAATATGTTTAAAGGGGGGATGAGTGGAAGCACTGCGGTGTCAGGTGCTGTTGAATTCAGTGAGGAGGGCCCCTTTGCAGAATTTTGCCTAGGGCCCCATGGAGGTCTGAACCGGCTCTGGATGGCTGATATCAAATGTGGCCAAACTTTCAAATAATGAGGTAAAAGTATAATCCCTGTGAGCAAAAACATCAGGCTGCAGATCATTACCGTCACTAATACTCGGTTCTCAGCTGTTTTTTTCCCATTTTTGAGTCAAGCTGGCAGCTTGTGATGGATTTCTTTATATGGTCATCTATTCCAGGCATGCTATTGCAAGTGTTTACATTATATACACTGCGATATGCAGCTACGCGCTAAAGTCAGTAACGTAATCTTGGTTGCTGATGTTCATTTCCCTCTGATTTCGGATCATATTGCTGCTGGAACATGTCTGCTTGTAAAGATTTTAGTTAAAAAGCTTTTATCTGTTATTATTAGTCTTACTATTTATTGTGATAAATGCCACTTGTCTGTTATAGTCATTCCCCAGGCTGCAATGACATTGATATGGAAGACCCAGAAATGCTGGCTAATTAAAGCAGACTGGGCTTTTCGGGAGGGAGGGCTTAAAGAGACAGGTGCTTAAACAGAGCGTCTCACACAGACGGTGAATACAGATGTTCCAGTACTGACAGTATGAGGACAATAAAGTGTTTTTTGAAGATTTAACTATGTAAAAATGTTCTTGGAGAAACCCCAAACAAAAGTATGCACCTAAAAATTTGCATAATAGGTCCCCTTTAATATTGTGACAAGCTTATTTGTTAGTAAGTAATTTGTTATAAGTTGTTACTTTGAATGAAACAACAATGAAACAAATGAAGTCTCAATGCAAATGATGTATGAAAACGTGCCCATCAGGAAATCAATGCTGTATTTGCTCGTGCTGTTTTCGACTGTAAGCATGTCTGAGGAAGCAATGTGCGAATCAACAGTTCACCACTTTCTCCGACAACTTGCATGGAATTACCTGGAATCTCACAATGCCTTGCAAAAAGATTAACTTGTGTCCTGTAGTAAATGGGGATCGCATCATGCTGCCTTCAGTGGGTCTTTACAGCAACAGTGGTGTAATGTAGTTCCAGTTTGTAGCTGTCAGGTATTACCATGTGTAATCAGGTGGGTATGCTGCGCCTTAGAGACAGCACTTCTCCCCACCAACTGTGATACACCCATCAGGCTAAAGTCTAGTAACAAACATCTTTCCTGCGTAGTTAATGTCATATATTACATGAAAGATTGTAACATAATGCTTTGATCTACAAGGAGGTATTTCCACCTATTTTAGGTAATAAAAGGCTACTCTACATTCCCTTACTCAGAGGTGGGTGTTTGCTGTGCTCCTCTGTAGCCCAGTGTTTTTTGTTAAATGGAATGAGTGTTGCGCTGCTCTGCTTTTGATGGTTGTTGTAATTATATTATGTAGAGATTCTGTTGCATGCACAGGCTGCCAGCTACAGCCAGTCTATAGAAATGGAGTTGCCAAGCTTAACATTTGGATTTGAAGAGCTGGTCATGCTTTTTTGCTCTCGGTCGACGTGACATTGTTCCGCTGCTGCAGCACTAAGCTTCTCCTGTCATTTCCTGTGCACAGATATTTTTTTTTGGTGGTGACCATTTGCAAAAGCAGAATTGCATTCAGATTTTCTTCCTTCTAAATCTTAATGAGAGCAGCTAAAAACAAATAGATAAGCAGAGAAAGTCATTAAATGATAAAGTAATCAAACTGAGTAACCTACAAGTAGTTTGGCTTTTAGAATAATATTTCAGTGTGTGTCCAGAAGTCCTTCACTGCTACCTCACCATGTCACCAAAGAAAGTCCAAAAAGGGCTTTTAAACATACAAGCACAAAGACATCAGGGCACAGTGCCTGCACACAAGAACACTCTCTCCTGAATCCTCCAGCTGCTGAACCACCGCTCTCCTAGCAGACATCACAGACACACTCCCACTCAGATCAGCAAGAATGTAGCACAAAGTAGGCCTAACAACAGGCCAGCACAGTGAGCAAATTCAACTGTCGTGTTTCCATGTGAAATGGATGTTTGTATCAATGTTTCATGCAGAGTGGAGGCATCTTGCAAGCTTAACCAGATGCAGCAGGGGGACAATCACATTGTGATAAGAGAGTTTTTGAGAGACTGGGCCCCCGGTCCATTCAAATGATTAAAGCAAAGGATGAAAGCATTGACACTAAAACTCTTAGTTTGTCCATTATAGATTTCTTAACACTGCACTCCACTGTAACACTTGGTCATACATTATGTCAAGCTCTAGCGGGCAACATAATCTTTTAAACAAAAAACTGCAGTTTTGTAATGTAGATAAGTCAAAGATACCAACCTAATCATCAGGAAAAGTGTTGGCACTGTACGCCTCTGCAAATCGCAGATACATTATATTTGCACTTTATTAATGTATGTAGCAGATATGTTAAAATTTTACATTTCAGCATACCTGTGGTTAAGGTGTGGTTCGTTTTAGGCACAAAAAACACTTCTGGGGGCATAATACCAGAAAGAAAAGCTAAGGAATTTCAATTTAAAAAAAAAGTTTACATCACAATATCCCTGTTGACGTGTCACTACAAAACACCTATGTTTGGAGCCTAAAAGTCCAATGGAAAGATAAAGATGGGGTCGCTAGAAAACACCCATGTTTGCAGTCTAAAAAGCCCCAGGAAAAACACAGACAGGTAGCTACAAAACACCCACATTTGGAGCCTAAAAGTCCAATGGAAAGATAAAGATGGGGTCGCTAGAAAACACCCATGTTTGCAGTCTAAAAAGCCAGTGGAAAAACACAGACAGGTTGCTACAAAACACCTATGTGTGGAGCCTAAAAAGCCACCGGAAGAACATGGATAGATCGTTGCATAACACCCGTGTTTGGAGCCAAAAATGCTGATGGATACACACAGACGGGTCGCAACAAAAAATCCATGGTGGGGCCTAAAAAGCCCCTGGAAAAACACAGACAGGTTGCTACAAAAAAAAGAAACATGTTGGAGCCTAAAAGGTCCCTGGAAAAACAAAGATCGGGTCGCTAGAAAACACCAATTTTTGCAGTCTAAAAAGCCGATGGAAAAACACAGAGAGGTTGCTACAGAATACCTAAGTTCAGAGCCTAAAAAGTCAATGGAAGAACTGACAGGTTGCTACAAAACACTCAAGATTTGAAGCCTAAAAAGCCACTGGAAAAACATTGGTTGCTAGGAAAAGTGGTTTGCAGTAGTCTGCATTTTGGCAGCTGTCTCACTTAGGGGAAGACTGCCTATATGTTAACTCGCTTTGGCAATGTTGATATAATATGTATAAAATGTGAAAATGTAACATATTTGTGGTTTGCAGAAATACATAATGCCAAGATTTTCATCTGGTGACTGACATGAATATACACAAAATATGAAGGAAATATAAGTCACTTCTTCCTTTCAGTAGCAAGCTGAGGCAACAAGAGACTGTGTGGAAGTAAAACCATTGCACAGCTCCTGAATACATTACTCAACTGAGCTGTACTTTTGAAAGGAAACCTGCCTACACCAATTGTATTGAGTTATGAGTAATTACTCCATTTTAATCCACCCACTATTCTATAACCAAATATATATTTATATTCCTACAATAAAAGGTCATTTTTCTTATGCCAGCATGGAGAAGGAAAGAGAATAATCTACAGGGAATGATTGGATTTTTTAAATGCTCATTTCCTAACAAGTCAGGAAACAGATTGATCTACAGGACTGCCTTTTAATAGTCTTTACATATTACTATCCCATTGTTAATATTGCGCTGTTACAATACTACAATAAAATAGTGTGTAGTCCCTGCAATTCAACATGAAAATATTGCATCATGATTGCATGTTTTTACTGTATCGAGTGAATACATTCTCAGATCACACACTAAAAACAACACGGAGTATGTGTGTTTAAAGTAGGCAGAGGGCAGTGTGGGACACCCACTTACACAAAGCTCCACTGAAGAGACATCAAGGGGCAAACTATTGAGAGGCAACAGAGATGATTTACTACTAGTGGCTGTCCTCTCTGTAGTGGAGGGGAATCACACAGAATAAGGAGCAGGTAAGAGTCAGATTTCATGGCGAAAGAAAGACTGCTGGTGTGAAGAGGCAGCTGGAAGGACTGACTGCCACAAAGGAGGGATATTATGTGTGCGTGTGGGAAAGAGAGAGGGCAAACAAGCAGAAACCGGTGAAAACAAGAGAGGAAAGAAGGATGGCAGGTCAAGAGACGGGCCAGATTTATAGAGTACCATTTCAGTTTTTAAAAGCCTGCCCGCATTACATTAACTCAAGTGATTATAGGGGGAGTGGGGAGGCGTTGCGGTAAATCATGTCCACTTTCATACAGCGGCAGCTCTTTCTTGATGGATTGTGTTTGTTAGTGGTGCCTCGTGCAGAATGCATGCGACATAGCCAAGATATTGCAAAATTCCAAGGGGCAAAGGGGGAGAGGCTGTATGTCTGTGGATATTGTGTGGCAGTATTTGATTTGTGGCTTCACTTCGCTGTAGTTCTGAGAGACTGTCAGGCCAGGCAGCTGAGTGTCTCCTCTTGAATAATGTTTTCTCTCTTGATCTGTGACTTTGCAGCAAAGACGTCAAAACTGTCAAAGCTGTCTAAGAATGTGTTTGCCAGCATGTTACAAATGTTCTCACTGTTCTGTAATGCAGTTTCACCGACATGCACACAGAACTTCTGCAGGAATGTGAGAGCGAATATTCTAAATTAGAGGGAGGACATGAGAGAGGAAATGTGTAGGTGTTTCAAGGAGTGAATTTAACATTTGGCACATTACCTCTTCAAAACAAATACCAGAATAGCACACTTGCTTTCTTACAGAAGAAAGCTGCAATTTTACTGACTACTTGATTTACAGTTTCCTTATTTTGCTGAGAAAAAAAATCCTCTATGCACAAAGCAGAATAT
This sequence comes from Epinephelus fuscoguttatus, assembly GCF_011397635.1. NCBI lineage: Eukaryota > Metazoa > Chordata > Actinopteri > Perciformes > Serranidae > Epinephelus > Epinephelus fuscoguttatus. The sequence continues at coordinate 28,029,364 of NC_064765.1, read as the reverse complement.
GCAAAGAACATTCAAGTGTGTAATGATTATGCTGACCTCAGCACATTTCACTTCTTAAACCTTTACAAGAGAAAATTATACTCAATTATTTTGAAAGAATGTGCTCAGAATAAACCTCTGCTTTCTGTAGCTCAGTATTGAAACTTCAGGTTATGGTTTTTCTTTCTTCAGTCGCTTCAAATGTTATCACTCTATTAAAGTCGGGGTAAAATAAAATCTGATATTTATATCTAAACACATTATACATGGTAGAGATGGGCTGTTTCCACGGTCACTTTTGGCTGTGCCGAGTCAGGCCATGCCACAACGATTTGCGTTTCCATTATCAGTTTATAAGCGCTGTGCCACACCTAGCTGCGCCAGAGATAGTCCCTCCCCAGAGTAGGAGGCCAGGCCACCCACCTGAAAGTGGGTAGCGGTGATGTCTCGCCGATCGCAGCCAACCTCCGACGACCCCGCTTCTTCCCCTCAGACAAGCCGTGTGCGTTGCGAGACTCTATTCACCTCTGCCTGCCGGAGATCAGAGAGAAAGGCATTTTTAAAGGTCTCTGTGTGTTCAGCTCTCAGTACTTTCATAGCTTCTAACTGAATCTCTGGACTCTAATTTCTCTCCTCTGTCCCTGTTTGTACTTCAGATATCTGCTTTATTTTACTGTTTCATGTTCGCTTTCAGCTGTATTAGAAGTTAAGTGAAGTTGCTGCTCCTTTTGCTGCTTCAAAATTAAAAAAATTACATAATAAAATAATGGGGGACTTTTATTGTGAAGAATCTGTAGGAAATTGAATTAAATGTTGAACTGAATGTTTACCATTGAATTAGTGGAACTTGGTCTGAGGCTTTTCTTCAGTAAAGGCCAGTCTAAAAATGCGGCCACAGTGAGATGTTGCTGAAGAGCACCTCTGCAAACAGTTCAACAGGTTAACTTCTTTTACCTGCCCTATAGCAGGGGACTTTAGCCATGCATCAGCCCGCTGTTATTAAACGTCATCACTTAAGACACGCCATAATCACTTATAGACACACCTTCAAGAAGGTAGCCCTGTTGTTCTGGAAATGCAAATCTCCGCTGCACTGGGCTGACGGCCCAAACCAAACTAAGCCAAGCCAAGCCAGCCCATGACTGTTGAAAAGAGGTACTACTGGCAGGATCAGAGGACCAGTATCAGGCCATTAATGTGCAGTGTTTTAAGTTAGGATGTAACAATTATGACAGGGGCAGAGGAGGAAGTATGGTGATGTAATGTTAGTACAAAGAACAAGAAATTCAGGGTGGTGGATGGTTCAAACAAACATAGGACTTTGTACCAGGACACTGGTGTTTGTATTCCAAGTATTGTTACATGCCGATACAACCAAAGTATCACCACCTAAACTTGCTTTCTTTTGAGCAGTGACATGTGTCAAGTAGTGCTTTGTATTTAAACAAATTACAATATCACCACCAATCCTAGTGCTCTTAAAGCAATACTGATACCAGAAGAGTACTTAATTTGATACCCATAATGTGAATGGAGGCATTGAGTTGCGTGAAATGCCACCACCATTTGGTGATATCTCATCATGCTAAACTGCCAGCTGCGTCAAATACACCATGCTTAACTTGAACAAACTGTAGACTGTAAGTGTTGTTGCTCCTGTGGTAGTGAGCCAATCACACGTCGCATTAAGTCGAAGAATGTCTGTGGGAATTGGCTGCAAGCAAAACCATACAGTCACTAATTTTTTCTAGATCTGGGTACAAATAGGATTGAATGCAGGGAGGAGAAAAATTTTTGATACTACATGGTACAAGGTTTCTTCAGTAGATACCTTAAAGGTACTGAGCAGTGTTACCCACACCTAGTGTCCAGTGTGCCAGTCATATGATACTGACATATGTCTCGTCACAGCTCTCAGCCTAATCATTGTTACCATGATTATGCGTTCACTGCTGATGCTGTTGCAACCAACTGCTAAACATCAAGAAATGAGTCCCTCTGATCCCTCTGACGCACACTGTCATGCTGGAGACATGCAGCTGCCACTCTTTGGCTAGTGGGCTCCTTTGTTAAACTATGATGGAGGAGAAAGTTTGATGAAACGGTTGATTGTTTGAAATGATTTACTGCAAAGCCCCCAAGGAAAGAAGAGGGTGACATTGACTGGGTGATTTCTCATTCCCTAAATAGTAGCTGACAACACTAAGGAGAGGATCGTGTCAACAATGATGTATAAAAATGATGATGTGCAATCACTGGTTTGGAAGAAATTCCACTGACACCGCAGGTAAAAAAATCTGCTCTCAGATAGAAGTAACATCCTTATCAGTTGTCAAATGCATCAGCTGCAACCAATATCAACACTGGCATGACAAATTGGTTTCATAACTGATTTGAAAAAATAAAGAAAATAATGATAAGTGCTTGTTTTTCTTTTATTAGTCACTAGGCCAACACTGTGGCACTGACGCATCATCCCTGATTGAGTCACAATGCTGCTGATTGGTTAATTGCATGCCACATTGTCCGTGCAGCCTCTGTTACATACAACAGAGAGACATGAGACAAGCAAGATGCTTTTTTTTACCACAGTGTGCTTGCTTCCTGGGTGTGACGGTGTGTCTCCCTCTAACGTTGTTGCCTGGTTACAGAGCAGAGAGCAGGAGGATGCTGGAAATCAAAGTGAAATTTAAAAATGACCTCATCCTGATCTTCAAGCAACTCCTATAGAATGCAACAGACTGGAAAAACGTGGAGTCTGAAACTGAGTATCCATGTCCTCAATGGAGCATTGCAAAATGTGTTGTGGATTACGGAGAAGCGTCTGAGCATGTTTTGGGAACACTGTTAAAGGGAGAAGGAACAGAGACACATGCAGATATGCCATAATTTTTAACACAACAGGCATTGCCTTGAAGATATGCACTGGGATAGCACTTTAAATATTTATAAGCATAAAGCCGGGTTTAAGATGTCTGTCTGTCATTATGAAAATGATATCTTTATAGTCTGGTGCACACAGCTGGCTTCACTCAGTAGGAGTGATTCTTGCACTACAGTGAGTCATAACATTTATTTGCCAAGTTATACTTTGATAGTTTGAATTTATTTGCATAAATTATTGATGTTTACAAACTATTATTTGAGATCCACCTGCCCGTCTCCTACAGTTTAATCTGGCGACTTGTTCCACCTTTTCTAACCTGAGTGAGAGTGGCAGCTCTCCCTCTCTCTTCAGTGTGCTCCCTCTGACATGACGTGGGTGTAGCGTCAGCTGTTGTAGCTGCGGGTGATTGATTGGTAAGCAGGCTGTGGCGTCTGCAGAGACTCTGCCCCCTCGATCGCTTTGCCCCTCAGGTACAAATGAATAATTAATAGTCATAATTATTTCCAGCATTGTTTTGTTATTATTCTAATGTTCATTATTGTGACAAAGCCTGCCAACATGTCACCATCTTTAGAGGTGCCTTTGTCTGCACTCTTGCCCCCGACACCTTTCTTCTTTGTGCATGACTGAACATGAACCTTTTTTATATGTTGGTGTCACTCACTATCTGTCCCTTTTCCCCAGCCATATTCCTTTTTCCCTAGGGCCCTCTTATGCCATTTTCTGTCCATCCACCAGATGCCCTCGGACTTTCTCTCCTATTTCCATCAGCTGACTGCCAAACCCAATCACCAGAATAAATATAGGCATTGTACATGTCTACAAACCCCAGATAGTATGTGACCTTTGTACTAGGGTCGAGCCGAGGACTTAGATAAAAAGGAGTATCTGGTATGAATAATGTACTTTATACGAGCACAAGAATCATCCAAGTAAAATGTACTCATTAAGAGGGAAGCTCTCATTTGGGCAGCTAAATAATTCTCTCACTCTTGTGATCAAAAATGTTCTGAAGCTCACTTCTGAGGCTGATCTGTCAATAGTTTTCCAATAAATAATAAATGTGAAAACATCTGATAAATCCATGTCAGTGTCAGACTTAAAATATCAAGTCCCACTTGCTTCCTTTTTAAACCACGCCCACATTTAGTTTAAACTCCGCCCACTCTGAGTAGAGATACAGATGCAGATATTGAGTTGGTTGATACAGAGAATGGTGTGCTCGCTCTTCTCCTGTTTTGTACACTGTTATGTAGCACAGTCATTTTTAAGGCCAAGGAACCTTTAGCTGAAAGAAAGACGGAGCAAGGACTCCCCATAGCGTATATTCAATTGAGTTGCATATTAATCTGGGCCTCCAATAACATGGAAGATGGCCCAAATTGCCGTGTAATAACATATGGTGCACACAATACTAAGCTATGAAAATGACAGTTATGGGCAGATTCGTATACGTATCCTCCTGAGACCTGCACTTTTTTGGTCTGTATTTTTACTTTTTATTTGGGATCAGTAGGACCAATAGGTGTAAAAGACTAAACACTGTCATCGATTATAAATTCCTAATATCCTCAAAGGAGATGATCCCGATGTCCTTTAATGAGATGATATTAAAGTCCCAATGTCCTCCAACAAACTGATGATAAATTCCCAATGTCTTCAAACAAGCACTTTCTAATTAACAGTGTCTTAGCTTGTTACCATTGCCAAAACTGCCCCTGCAATAACTCTGAGGACCCCCTAGGGGTTGCGGACCCCCTGTTGTAGACCCATGATGTAATGGATATGCTGACACTTTACATTTGGTGCCACATCCATCTTCCCTAGGTTTCATTCCTTCCACCATCCCCTCCATCTCCCAATGACAAAGTCAGCTCATATACTGTACATGTAATCTGAATTACATCACTTTAGAAACACTGATATGATCCATAATAATGTACAAATGCAATCTGTAGTTTGCATAAATATACAGTACCAATATTTGAGCCACAGGGCTGGACTGACTTCCCATCTACACACCAGGTCCTGCTTCCCTCATCTACCCTGCAGTTATCTGACCCTTCCCTCCAACATGCTCACCTGCATTTCATCCCTTAATCGGCGTCTCAGTTTATATACCAGCCCAGCTCCAACTAAGGTTATATGGCTGTTTAATAAGTACTCGGTTTTAATTTAACTTCTGGAAGCTGTAGTTGTGTTTGGATATTTGGTCAGCATGTTATGACTGCTGGATTTGAACCCATGTGATGTGTTTGAGGATGTGAAATGTTCAGCGATCATAATATAGAATTCCTTCAGAAGCATTCCTCCCATACTGAGGGAAATATTTATCACTTGTTTCATTGCGTTACATTAGACAGCATGGAGTTTGTCTTGAGTTGACTGGGGACACGTCAGCTTATTCATGTTCAAAGTTTACGGTGACAGAGCACTGAAGGAGACATATAGACTAGCACATTTCACTTTCTCATCCAGGAGAATTATTCTGTGTGTTTTGTTCATGGTTCATCTCTACATTTGGTTGCTTTGAGATTTGCAAGAAAAAACCTGTAGTAAGGAATGAGGAGCACTGCATGGGAAATAGCTAGCTTAGAGCAAAGAGCAGAGCAGTGGTGCATTGTTCTGCAGTGCTGCTATATTTACTTCATCATGCATAAAACACTAGCTAAAGACAATTTTCCAGTTCCCATGTCTGTGTAATTTTAACCTCGTATTGTTTTAACTCTCATAGCATACATGTTTGGGATCTTGTGCCCCAGAGAGAGGTAATAGCTCAGCCAGTAAAACTACAGGAATTTCACCTTTATGATGATCACCTCTTGTGCACAGAGTGGGCTTTGAAACTTGCTCTTTGATGAATGATTCATACTGTATGTGCATGAAATATCAAACTAGCCATTCATTATACTCTCACACACTAACGTGTTAGTTGTCTTCCGGGTAATAGAGGAGCTTCTAATCAATGCCTCAGTCATTGAGTAAGGCCAACTCAGATCTTGCTCCGTGTTGCTTTGATGATGTAATGAAACAAACAGCCCGACATCATGGTCAAACACTTTGAAGTCAAGAAAGACTTGATGAGCTCTGTTATCTGTTAGCTCAAACAGCAGGTTCAAAAAGTAAAGTTTCCCCATACGCACTTTGTTTACTGGCCATCACATTTGAAACTTAACTGTATAGACCCAGCATGAGCTATATTTACCAGAGGCTAGTCAGTCTGAGTTCCACATTGTTGGAGGAAAACTGTTTTGTCCCTGAGTTGCATTTAAAGGACTACATTACCCACAGGCTTATATAACAGCTAAGTTATGGTTGTGACTTAAACATTACATGCTGCAGACTTGTGCTCAGCCTGAGGCCACTGTTGATTTTATATTTGGAGAAAAAAATGTGACAAAAAGTCACTTCTATAATGCATCATATCAGGTATGTTATTTAAAGGAAATTGATGACTTACATTGCTGTAGGTATATTTTTCTTTAGACCATTAAAATTGTTATTTAAAGGTCCAGTGTGTAGGAGTTAGTGGCATCTAGCAGTGAGGTTGCAAAACTGAAACTACTTCTGTGTTCCAAGTGTGTGGGGAAAACAACGGAATTTGGCAAACTCTGGGGAAGAGGACCCGCTCCATATGTAGATCTGAACTGTTCATTCTAAGGTTACAAAAACACAACAATTCTTATTTTCAGGTAAATAAAACTAATGAAAACATAATATTACATAGGCCTACCATTTCTGCCAATAGATGCCCTTAAATCCAACACACTGGACCTTTAAAAATATGATTAGAATTTTTTATATATTTATATTTGAGAACAAATGGTTTGGCAAATGTACACCTGAGAGGCATGATCCCAGTAGTACTCTTTCAGGTAGGGGTTTTTTAGAGTCTGACACTATGACCCCCATCAGAAAAACATATATTTATGTATTAATATGCTGAGTTAGGATGTCAGTTTCGTTTTATAGCCAGACTGGTAACTAGTTTTTAAGAAGAAGAAAAAAGCAGAATGACATAAAATACAAGAGGCCCTTCCTCAAAGTCTGGCACTCCTTTGACTCAGTGTGTGCTTTAGTGCATTTCAGCGCTATCCATTTATAGGCGGTGAAATTTTAATGTATTGTGATGTAGATTTATTGCCTTTGAATTTATTTTCTGTTAGCTTGGCTGACAAAAAGCTAGCCATGTTAACATGTGGAAACAGAGCCCATTTCCCACCCTCCTGGTTAGCTAACGTTAGCCATGGCTGCACTGCGCTCTGCCCTACCTGGGTCAGGTGGGAGCTAGCTAGCATGTTAGCCACCCCCTGTCTCCCCCCAGGTAGCCCCAGTGAGTAGCTGCTTCATCTTGAGCCACAAAACCCCTTTAACATTGTTTACTATGTTACCACCACTAGCTGTGCTGACACTGCTAACGGTGCTAACAGTGATAATAGTAGCAAAATTAAGCTTTGGACTGACATATATAACTGGTCAAAGATATTCTCTGCGGTTAACTGATTAGTGGTTAATGGATGACATCCCTATTGCTGTATTGGCTAATTGTAGTTCTTTGCAATGGGTTTACAGAACTATCACTGGATTACTGTGACAATGAAGAAAATTTAATGTGATAATTCACAGGAAAGTTGTGGAGTTAAAAGGAGCGCATTTTTTCTACTATATTGTTAGCACATTTATAGATGCTTTTTGCAATGGACATCAGAGATATCATCAAGATGGATCACACTGATTCTAAGAATATATGTATCACATCTGTGTGTTCAGATTTGACTGACTTTAATTTATGAGTTTGAAAAGTGGCTGATGCACCTTAAACGTGAACTTACATACATAAATGTTATTCCTATGGTCTAAGATGCTAAAAAAAAATTATAAGTGAACATAAACAATTCTACCAAATCAAAAAACTAGAGTGCTAAATCCCAAACTAGATGTTATCAAGTATAAAGTCTGCAACTGCATCATAAACAATAGATTGGGAAAGATGTTCTCGATGACACTGAGAGCACCCAGGGGAATGTTTTGTGTATATGGGTACATTTTCTGTTTCAGAGCCGAGAGCGCTACAATAAAATAAAGCTCATTTGGGTATGAAAAAGGAACAAAATCAGGCTCCCATTCATTGTCTGTGGAGCAGCTCCAGACTTTATACTTGATGACATCACAAGTTTGAGACTTACTTCTCTGGTTTCTGGCTTTGAGAGAGAGTCACTCATGTTCACAAATATTGATTGAACCTTCCTGGGCCATGGGAATAACATATTGGAATTTAGTTTGTGTTCCCCTTTGATTGCCTCCATGAGCTGTGTGTCACAACCGAAAATTAGTGGGCCGAATATAATGATAACTTACCCTCTGTTGTTTTCACAACTCAGGCACGCACCTGTCCCTCTCACTTCATGCGGTATCTTTGGCTCATGTCTCTCCCTCTTTGGAAATCATTGGCTTTGTTAAAGCAGCTGTAGTCCCACGTTGACATATCTTAGCACGAATAAAAGGTCTGCTTGAAACCACCATCATTATGTGATGGCTGAAAACAGAATACTGAGCATGCTGTGAGTATGACTCAGTGTGTCAGAAGACATCTTGCCTCAGCGGTGGTGCTGCAGCCTAAACTAATATGAAGGGACTATTTTCTTTGCCAGATCCTTGCTGTCCTACAGCTGGAAATGCAGGAGCTTACTTTGGGCTGTGCACAGTAAACATATAGATAAAAGGGGAAACATCTTACATAATTAATTAAATTAGTCCCTCCATCATTAAATCAGACACCCTGTGGCCACAAACTATTTTACGAAGCATAGCAAATGAGGCTGCAGAACTTTTTCTGCAACTTCAGATGTCCCTCTGTTTCTGTGAACGAGTCATTTTTATGCATTATTTGTGAATACTGGGCCGCCTGCAACGTTAATAGTTGTTGCTGTATGTTTGAAAGCACAACTGCTGTAGCAAAGCCTCAAAAGAAAAAAAGGCATCAGTGTACAACAGCAAAATCATTTTCTTTAATGAGCATCACTGAAGCCCAGTTGACATCTTCATTGTCACTGCTCAGCCCTTTCTTCCCCCGGATAATGCTTTCAGACTGAAGCCTTATGATCCATTTCTTTGATAAAATTATTTGGTGTTCGCCTTGAGAGACAAAACAGCGCTTGATCTTGCTCTGAATTCCGGGTACACATGTCAAATGAACATGCATTACTTAGGGGAGCGTCTTAAGTGCTGTCAGAAGGCATTCCTGTGATGCTGTTTCAGCTGTTGGTGTTTGGCATAGCTGCTATTTCATCATATGTTGTGAAACTGTCTGCACATTGCGAGGTCTACTGCATTAGCAGCTCATTTACACACGCTGCATGTTTCATCTAAAGCAAACAGTTAGCAGTTCATGTATCACTTTTCATGACCTCTATTCAGTAAGAGGAGAACATTTAAAGGGACAGTTCACCCCCGAAATAAAAATACATATTTTTCCTGATATGTAAGAAGATAATGGCCATAGAGATGTCAGCCTTCTCTCAAATATAATGGAATTAGATGGCACTCAGCTTGTGGTGCTCAAAGCATAAAAACATCCATGTATTAAACACGACAGCAATGTCTCCTTCCAGAAATCACAAGCAGTTTTTATACTTCTGCGCCAAATCAATGCTGTACCTACAGCAGGCTCTGCCTTGATGTAGAGCCTACACCGCACCCTATGTCACAGCCTGACGTGCACCTCCCCCATAAATGTAACTACACGTATTTTTGTAAGCTCAGACCCTTTCCCTCAGTGGAAACAAAGCTTTTATTTACTTTTATTTAACAGATTAGAAACATTAAATTGTGAGGACAATAAAGCCTCCACAAAATAGCATGTTAAGTCTTTTGTATGATTATCCAGGCTTCGTATGAGAAGAGAAAATCTCCACTGCTCCCTAGGCTAATTTATACAATGGAAAATGCCATTAGCTTGTGCTAATAATGTTAGCATGTTATATCGGTTTGGAAAATGTGTTTAGTGTAAGACAGTTGTTTTGTTGGTGAACCTTGTGAGTTTTAATGGAACTGAACTTTGTAACATTACCTTTGTTAAATGTTCTTCTTCATATGAGTAGAGGAAAAGTCCGCTAACTGCTAGGCTAATTCATACAATGGAAAATGCCATAGGTTTGTGCTAAAAACCTTAGTATGTTGTATTTGTGGGGAAAATGTGTGTTTTAAATCACTATTAAGCCATGTTAAATGTGTGCTTTGAACCAACTGAACTTTACAGCACTCCACAGAAACCCCACTGCCAACTAGTGGTTTAGAGGTGTAATTTCAGAGTGACACACAGCTAACCACCACACAAGTATAAATGCTTGCAACAGCGCAGGCAACGTGCATAGGCTATTGTGTGGGCTCTGCATAGAGCTGACGCACAGGTATAATTCCCACTTTACTCAGGATAATCCACAGACTTTGCTGTGAGCAGTTTGATGTAGGAACTATTTTCTTTCTACCGAAATACACCCGCCAACTGTATCTCCGCACACAAGGAAGCATGCATCCTCTGCTAGCTCACCTACAACCCCTAAGTTAGCTAACACTATATCTCAGCTGAAGAGGCCACCATTGATGTTTACATCTCGCACTGTCACAGGTTCTCGTTCACAAGCATGGGTGCAGATCCAGGGGGGATGGGGGGGACATGTCCCCCCCAAATTCTGAAAAACACAAATTGTCCCCCCCAATTCTAAATAGCTTAAATGATTGAAATTGAACAAATGTATACAGTAGTCCTATATACTGGGAGAAAGGGAAGATGATGAGGAGAAATGGGAATCTGTGAGAGGCGAGAGATGAGAATGTGAGTGGACATAACATGCCTGAGACCCTGAAACTAGAAGTAGCATTAACTAACAGCGAAGCAGTGAAAAGGAGGGTAATGGCTGGTTCCATGTACTACTGGCTGTTTAAGAGAAATAAACAGTAAAGGTAAGCATATGATTCTCTTTGTAGTGCTTTTTGAATGACTTGGTGATGGTGATGAGCCTCTATGAAATCGTGAAATATGCTGGCAATCTCAAGCGCTCTGTGGGCATGATTTGCACGCGTGCAATTGAAAAAAAAAAATCACAATTGATTGTGTCCCCCCCAAACTTGTCATCAGATCTGCACCCATGTTCACAAGTAGATGCCCACTTTCTTCTGTGCGGCACAAGTGTAGCTTGGTGGAAAGAAAGTAGTTCCTGCATGAATTTGCTCACAACAAAGTTTGCTGATTATCTTGCATAATCGGGTCATGATTTCTGAACAGAGACATCACTGTTGATTTTTCTGGCGCTTTGAGCACTACAAGCCAAGTGCCATCCAGTTCCATTATATTGGAGAGGCTGTGGACACCTCTGTGGCCAATATCTCCAACACGTGTGATATTCAACAACCAAAACAATGTAGACTGATAAACAGCGCTACAGGTAAGAGGAAAATTATGTATTTTTGATTTGGGGTTAAATGTCCCTTTTAAAAAATTAAACTCATGTTTATAGTACTTTGTTGGACTCACTAGAATTAGTCTTTTAAAGATTTAGTTCTAAAATGTGTCCATCACTGCTCATTATGTCAGACATTTCTACTTTCTGCAGGTTTTAATCCATGCTGTCGTCTTGCTTTTAAAACCCAGTGACAGCAGAGGTGAGTTTGCTGAGATACAGTAGTCCCTTCCTGCAGAGAAGAGGTTGCACTATTGGAGGCCTTAAGTCAGGGTTTACGGGCAACACTCTGAGTTAATAAGCTGCATCCTACAGTTGAATCAAAATCCTCACTTGTTTACAAGACGGGGTTTATGCCAAAAAAAATTCATGTTCCGACATCTTGTGACAAATGCAGAAAGCCTCTTAGAAACAACTTATCCCCCTCTTAAAGCTAACAACAAGCGTGGATGGTGGCATATTAACACGAACACTTTAAATCTGCCTCCTCTATTTAACCCTGTTTAACCTTGGATGCTAGCTGTTAGAATGAGACTTTAAGAATTAGAAATACTTGACACCTCTATTAATGCAGATGAGACATTTATGAATTATTTACTGTCACCACACTCTTGTTTAAAGACTGTTTAATTGGAGAAGTGGTTACCGCGACGGCTCTGTTGGTAGAGGTCTCCGGTGGGAAGTGTGATCAGGAGAGAAGTGTGTGTGTGAGATTGACTGGGTACACACATACGCAGGTTTTGGGGGTTGACAACGTGTGTAGAATTCTGTGAAGGTCTTAATGAAAGTCGGAGTGCTTAGTGGACATGAGGGCTCCTCTGATGGAAATCAATGCAGTCTTTTGTGGCAGAGAGAGAGCAGCCAATTCCAGGGCCTCAGCTGCCTGATGTGGTGCTGGCAGACTTTGACGAGCATTTAATGACGCGTCACTGAGCCGGACAGGTAATCAATTTATTTAGGCAGTAATGTATGTATCCCAAGGTAAATCTTTAATTAAGGGGCAAAAAGAAGAGGACAATTGTGATGCAGAAGGCCAAGGAGTATGAAAATGCAACAGCGTAAATGGGCGGCTTCCTCATTTCCCTTTTAATTAGCTGTAATGGCTTGATACTCCAGCTGTGTTTTGTCACATTTCCATATGCCTTTTGTTAAGTTTGATCTTCTCACCCCAGCAAATCATAAGCATACATATTAAAAACATCTCTTTAACCTGCAAACATTTCAGAGTCAACCCAGTGCCAGAAGACCACAGCAGTTGCCAGCTCTTGCTTAGACCTACAGATACACCACCTGTACACTTCCCCTCCCACACTTTTTCACGGGTAATTGGCTCCATTTCTGGATCATTGCACTAGCGTGAAACAAAGCCCACAAGCACCACATACATCATGTACAGCACTGTCCCTTCCAAAGGCTTCCTCTACTACCTTGCAAGCTGTCCTATATGTCTCTCCCTTGCGCTTCAGTGCCCCATATTTGTACGGATTTTGCCACAACCATCCACTTCAGTTTCACTAAGACAAAATATATGTTGACATGGACGTTTGAGTGATTGAGAGTCAAACAGAGACAGGCTGAGAGAGATGTACGGCATGTCCGTGCACAGTCATGTTTAAGTGACAGGTTGAGTCAAGCCTCATTGATTAATCCACTAAGCATTTGAAGGATTTCACAGTGTGGGTGGGACGGAATTAGACTGTTCACTGAGCTGAGTTAACTCTCGGCTGTAGTGGTGAATTGCACATGGGCGACTGGCTGTGTGCACAAGAGTATATGTGTTTGTTATGCACATATTTGTGTGGGGGATAGGGTTGCCAAAAGTAATGTTTTCCATGAGTACATCTTAAACAACATTATCACAGCAAGGAATTTTAATTGGCACCAAATACAAAAAAACAGACGGATAAATTATTGAAGACACAAGGGAAAACAAATCTTAATATATAGTTGTGTTGGCATGCTACCTTTTGACATTAAGCATTAAAAAAAGTTGAATTAAAGATGCACCTGTCCTGATATATTAAACTTTCCTCATAATGAGCTCAGATTCACTCACCTGCTACGCTTTTATTAAATTGTCACAACACACCCAACGAGCTGTGATCTGATTACTAAATTAGGATTCATCTGTGGAAACAACAATCTGACACACCAGTCTCCTTATTATTTCTAATTGACAAACTAAATTCTCTACTATTATAGGAAATTCCATTAATATTATTTTTTGGTTTGTTGGAGCTCAAACTGTAGCACTTAGTTGGCCACACATAAGATTTCAATAGGCAGAGAAGATCTGGCTCAGCTTTGCATATTCATATTCGACTTTCGCCAGGAAAACTTTTATATTTGGAATCGGTTTGTGAAAGCAAACTTGGATCAGATTAGGGCTTTATTTTACATGACATTCATTTCCACAGTCAACGAAGAGCGTCAAACCATCACAAAAGAAACTCAGCCAAAATAAGAAGACTTCTCTTAATTGCACATTGTACATTCATGTAGAAAATTAAATAGAATGGCATTTACAGCATTTTTCTAACAGTAGCCTGCACAATAGTACTGATTTGTCAGATTAAAAAGTGCATAACTGCCTCTAACTCATTGTGCACTCATCATTATGTGTATAGATGCAAAGTTGTGTTAGCTGTGTTCTACATATTCCCTCCCCATGGCTTGTTGTTTGTAGTCAAATGAAAGACATCAACAGACTTTCCAGAAACAAAGTCAGCAGTGAGACCCGTCAAATTCACTCTCCCAGGGTTTGTTACGTGTTCAATTCATATCACTGTGCTAAACATCAAGGTTACTTTGGTTTAAAGGTCCATTCACCCACCTGCACAGTTTGTGTACAAATACTGGCAAGAATTCAACTGCAGTTACTGCCAATTTGTTTTTATGCCTCCACCTGGTGACACCCATACCCAGAGGTATCGTGTGTTTAGGATGTCCGTATGTCTGTGTATAAATCCCATAATCGTGGACACACAATATCTCAAGAATTCCTTGAGGGAATTTCCTAGAATTTGGCACAAACGTCCACTTGGACTTGAGGATGAGCTGATTAGATTTTGGTGCTTAAATGTCACTGTGACCTTATAAAACACATTTTTGGCCATAACTCAGGAATTCAAACTCTAGTTATGACAAATTTTACGAAAATGTCTAATATGATAAAAAGATGAAGTGATATCCAAAAGGTCAAAGATTAGCTTCACTGTGACTTCACTGTGACATCATAATGTTATGCAAAACACTTTTCTGACCATTAGTCAACATTGTAACTCAGGAATAGAAAGGGAGACATTTGATTAGACACTGAATTGGTGACACTAATCTTATGTGTCTACCTTGAAACTGTGGTGATTGTATAGATCTTCTACTCTGAAGGCTTGAAGATATGTGAGGCATCCAAGTTTAGAATTTGAAGCTTCTTTGCAGCAACATCATGTCTGAAGTATTGTTTACTGTCATGGCTACATATATGTCTGGACAGGCATGGATGGAAACTAAAGTTTGACTGGTTGGCAGAGGCGTACACCCTCAAGGTTTCATTTGACTCTTTGTTTGTCAACAGTTAGAATTCATCACAAAATGACAAATCCAATTTAAATGCAAATCTATCTTTTGTTCTCTCACCATGTTGGAGTTGTACTCGACAAAGCAAGGTAACATAGACTTCCTCCTTTCCATCAGCATCCTCCAGCTCTTTCTGGGCCTTCTGATGTGTTTCCAGGCCAGCCAAGATACAGTAGGCTATAAATTCCCTCCAGCATGTTCTAGGTCTGCCCTGGTGTCTCCTCCCCAGTTGCAGAAGTCCAAAAATAGCATCTCCAGAAGACACATCCTGCTGAGACACCTAAACCACCCTAACTGGCTCCTTTTAAATGCAAAGTTGGTTCTTTTCTGAGCTCCCTTTAGATGTCTGATCTCCTCATCCTGTGAGGGTGAGCTAATGCACCCTGTCAGAGGCTCATTTTGACCACTTGTATTGACAGTTTAATTATTTCATTCAGTGAGTGATGTTTGGGACGTAGATTGACTGGTAGCCTAAATAAAGACCTTCATGTTGAGGCTCATGTCTGCCTCAGGTCTTTTTGACCTGGTTATATCAGATGCCACTCCTGTGATATCCACTCCTGTGATGCCCACTCAGCCAGCCAGCTTTTCCAGTCCCAGCTGTCAGTCAGTCAGTCAGTCAGTCAGAAAGCTAGCCACCTCTCACAACAA
Organism: Epinephelus fuscoguttatus; assembly: GCF_011397635.1. Taxonomy (NCBI): domain Eukaryota; kingdom Metazoa; phylum Chordata; class Actinopteri; order Perciformes; family Serranidae; genus Epinephelus; species Epinephelus fuscoguttatus. The sequence goes on along the minus strand of NC_064765.1, from coordinate 28,013,812 downwards.
CCAGTCCCCCCAGTGGATTTTCACTTGATGTGAAAGCTCTTCAGCCAATCAGCAACTACAGCTATCAGGCAGCCGACCAGCCGGTCAGCTCTAGCAGCAGCCTGCCAGCTCATGTAGTATCTCACCAGCCAGCCAGTTCCCCCTGCAGCGACAGCTGTTGACCCTTAATCAGGCATTCTGTATGGGCCAGTGTCCGCTCCTCTCGCCTCGCCATCGATGGGGAAAAGAAGCATGTGGTCATGTCCACCTTTTGAGAGGAGAAAGGCTCATCCAGGGTTATCAGCCTCATTTCAAGAAGTCACATTGAAAGCAGCTCAGTTTTAGGCTGGGAAAGGAACTACTCAGCACTATAAGTCATTTCATTAATTTTATTGTGATTCAGTTGTACCAGTTGCCAATTATTGATACTTGCCTCTTGACCCTGTAATAAACCCTTTATTTTGTGCCTGTCATTATAGCCGCAATGCAACTGCACAGACAGGACGATTGGATGTTTCATTATCCACTCCTGTTGACTTGTAAATAATATGACTTCACAGTAAAACAGACAAATGTGCTTGACCCCTCTTCAATCTTGCCCACATGGCTTTTTTCTCAGACATTCAGATCATATTCATATGCTGTTCAGGTAGTCTCATTTCCAGAGTTAGGAGTTGGTTTTTCCGACTTTGGTGTGTGTTCATGAGCTTTAAGTTACAGTGTGGAAACAAAATGGATGCCTCAAAGAAGACGTGTTGTCTTTTATTGCTTAGAGTTAAAGTTAAAAAACACATCTAGAAAAGTTGAAACTTTAAATTACAAAGTGATTGTGCACCAGTGCATTCTGCAGAACGACTTAAATATCGATTTACCTAAAAAAAAATGACATAAAATATGTGAATTAATTAAAATTTCATTGTCGTAAAACGGAACATTTACTTTCGTCTGCCATGTTTCTGCATTTGGTAACTCGTGTGCCAAAAGTTTTGCCAATTTTCTGAGTTGTTGTTCGGACTTGAGTGGACGTCCACGTGAATTTCCCAGTCTGAAACTCATTTTTCCGATTATTGTGACACCACTTGAATGCAGGGTATGATTCAGAGGCTAAGTTGCACACGGCTCTAAACATACAGGTGACTGAGCTGACGGTTGGCGGCTAGCGGTAGTAACGGCGCAAAATACGCTAATAACAGCGACCGTGCTGACAGAACTCGCGGTGTTAACCGTGGCGGACCCCCGAGTGTGGGTGCTTCACTTTTGCGGCGACGTCGTGGATCGGGACGGCGTAATTAGCGGTAACCACCGTGTGAACGCAGTGCAGAGCGGCTAAGTTACCGTTAGCAAGCAAGCGGGATACAGCTTGGAGCCGATGCAGCAACATGCACGTGCCAAGGTCTACCACGACAATAAATAGAGAAACTCGGATTTCAGCGCACCCAGAGGTAGCTAATTCTTTGCTCAGGAAGCCATTACTCCATTTTGTATTTAACATTACATAGCAAATTGTTATTAGTTGCTATATCTGTGCTGCAAATGCGGTGTAACGTTAATGTTTCAACTCCAAGCTGTAAACGTCCTGATGTAAACACATTTTACGTCACAGTTTCTAATATCAGAAGCAGGCAGCCATCGCTTTTAAAAGGTAAAATGACTTATGTTTAAACATGTCACTTATGCTTGTTACTAACTCACATTTCTCTTCTCATCGAGTACTGAACATTTTAAGCATTCATAGTGTAGGACTGACATGTACCAGTTGTGCAGGTGGACACTTTATCATGCATAAAGGCTTACTTATAGTATTGCATATCTCAGGGGGAAAGTCAGCAGAAGAGACTCAATCTAAGTCCTTAGATTATAACAGTATTATCTCTTATTTATGACAATACTTAGCTTTTGCTACAAATGCAGCTTTTGTCTAACATAATTCAGACAATGGAGATGGTCCTTAAATAAAAATAAGAGCCATCTTCAGGTCATCTGCTGTATGTCAGTGGAAGACAAGCTAATGAAGAACAAACCATGAATAGTGTGTGCCTGCTTTGGCTAAAACCAAAGTGTGCTCTGTTCATTGCCATGAAAGGCAGCGTTTACGATTAATCGCTCTTTAAGGCTCATTTAAAATGACTGCAGGATTTATGTAGGAGCCTCCTTCCCAAGCAGTGGTGTATTGGTCTGTGACTGTGTACTAATTATCCATGGACTAAGGACAAAGTGAGAAAGATGGTGCACGTGTGTGTGTGTGATGGCAGTGTCGGGGCACAGAAGAATAAGAGAAAGTTGTTGCATCTACTTTACAGTAACAGACTTCTGTTCGATCTTGCAATAATTAGTCTGAGTTTAGAAGGTGAGGACAGAGTCAAACAAAATTGGGCAAACTTGTCCTCGGGTAATTATGCAGCCTATCGATATCCAATAACCAATTCATATGGGTCCTTGGAGTTTTTTTTTTTTTTTAAACTATAAATCAAGTTCATTGTGTCACTGCTTGAGTTTTCCTGCTATTAATCTGCAGTACCAATACTGTGGATGCTTTATTGATTTAGAAATACTGAAAGTTGATAATGTTTTATCTTAACTTTTGAGCAATAAGGTGAAACGTAACATTTTAAAATTATAAAGCAGGTGGAGCCATGAGTGAGTTGGGCTATCAAATTAATGGGATCTCAGCATGGATGCCCAATTAATGGCAACCATTCAGCCCAAATAAACACAGCAAGGAGTAATTGCTTATTCATTGAATGCCTTAACATTTTAATAGCAACATGTGCTCTGAAAGTTAAAATGTGGATTTGTTGTCTTTGCAGGTGAGCCATTGGCTGGTAGACCTGCTGGCATTCCTAGAGGGTACTGGAGCTTCTCCTGGGTAGCAGAGGACGACTTGAGCTTTCCCAACGACTCCGTGCCCATATCAGGTGAGTTGGACATTGTCAGCCCCCCTCAGACAGACGGACAGGCTAAGGCGCCTCTGTCCTCCAAACATCCTCTGCTCCCAATTGGCCATGACACCTGGCATCAGCTCTCCATCAGCACACATAAACGTCTCTGTCCCGCGTGCCCTCTAACATAAGTCCTGGCACCATCACAAAACTGGGTTTCTGTTGATCAGCCTTTTTGTGATGCACTCAAGGACCCAGATAAATAAAACTTCAGTTACAATTACAGACACATCTTGAACCTGCCACAGCGCATATAGAATTAGTCAGAATCAATTTCGACAGGGAATCGGGCTGGTTACAATGGTGAAAGTAATAAAATACATCAGGAATACAATATTACTATTTCCTTTTTCTTTACACACATATGCACAAATTCATCCACCTTTACCCACTCTCTGAAGTCACTATGTATTTAGTGTGTGTACTATGGGCCTACTGCACATCAAGTGTGTCATGGAATGATCCAGTATGTGATGCTAGAGACGTAGTTATTAAAATAATGTTGTTAAGGGAAGATTGTGGGTTTTTTGAATATAGAGCTATGCCATTGTAAAGCATAATGAAAAAATGAAGAAAACTGAAAAACAAAAAGAAGTGTCAGATCACAATGAGGGCAACAGGAAAACGGTAAAAAAATTCCTACATGTAATGTGTAATGCCATGTAAAATTTAATGTAGTCATAGCACAAAACTGATCCTGAGACGTAAAAATATGATGTAAAAATGGAAGAAGCACAATGACAACAAAGTCATGCATAAGTCTTTGAAGCGGATTAGATTTTGGATTAATTTAAATATCCATAATGCTTTAATTTAAAAAACCTAAAAAGATTCTTTTGAAGAGGCAATGTAAAATTGTGGCAAAGTTTGGCCACTTTATTTGATATTCATTTGAAATAATAAAAGTTTTCCTTTCAAATAATCCAGGCATTAAGAGCACATTTTTTTCAAGTGTTGAAAAAATATATCATTCAGTCTTCTGAAGCTGTAAGAAACATAAGAACAGATATTGCATATTCAATCAACTCTGAAAACCAAACAAAGTGAGAGACGTTGGGGAGATAATACATTAATCCTCTATAACTAAAAGTTAAGTGAGGTGTGGAATTCAGCAGTTTTCTATAGAGGATAACATCATGGATCCACTGTTATTTAAAATTACAATATTCAGGGTTTACCGGCTTTAAATATGCATCCTGACGTTTAAAATCCTTGACAGCATCAAAGCATTGTCCCTTTGATGTTCATCATACACACTGTTACACACAGAAAACTAAGTCTAAAAGCCACAATCATGCTAATAACAGATGTAGTCATGTGGGCGGCTGCTATGGGATTATACTGGCTGTTCACTCACAGTTCACTAATCTGAGTTGACTGTCAGCTGCTGGTGCAGCCATATGTCACAGAGTCAGTCACAAGCACTTTACTGCAGTTAGTAAAACAAATATTTTATTACTGCTTTTGCTCAGCTTGTAAAAAAAATAAAAAAATAAAAAATAATAATAATAGAATAATCTGTGCATAATAATAAGTTGCAGCTTCGTGTATCTGCAGTTTCACATTCAATTTTCGTTGTGTGCACAGAATTCATATTACTGATAGTTTTAACTTTGAAATTAGGATTCTGTGAAAGGATTCTGAGGGTTTTTAGGCATCTCATTCACAAGGATCATTTTCTCCGGTACCGGCTTTAATCAGCCATATTTTGCAAGATGGATTTAAGTGGATAGTTGAGCTGCAACAATCAAAGCTGTAGAAAATAATTTTGTAAAAAATAACTTTTTCATATTTGTTAATCTCACTATATATTTACACAGTCCTTAAGAAGAAAAAAAAAAAAGAAAAAAAAATCATATTTCTGTGCCTATTCTATAGCCTCGTAGCACATGTAATGGTCTTATTGCACATGAACAAAAACAACCAATCAGAGCCGAGGAGTATCTAAAGCAGCTGTCAATCATGTCAAACATGGCCGTGAACTGCTGTCAAACTGTCAAACCAGGCAGCGCTGATCAGCTATAAATCAATATTCTGTGACTGCATTGCCTGTTTCTCACCTCCAGATGTTTTCAGAAACATACTTTAAAGTGCTGTTAGGCTGTAAAATGAGAAAGTTGGTGCAGCTGTTGGGCGGTGCTTGGTACCCTGCTCAGTTGTATCCAACATGACAGCAGGGTCACAAACTTCCTCATTTTACAACTAAACAGTCACTTAAATATGTTTCTGAAAACATTTAAGGTGAGATGTATGAGATAATACTCATATTTGGGGCGGCAGTAGCTCAGTCCAGTCCATAGGGACTTGGGTTGGGAACCGGAGGGTCGCCTGTTCAAGTCCCTGTCTGGACCAAAATATGGAGTGTGGACTGATAGCTGGAGAGGTGCCAGTTCACCTCCTGGGCACTGCCGAGGTGCCCTTGAGTAAGGCACTGAACCCCCCAACTGCTCTGAGCGCCCATCATGGGCAGCCCCACTCTGGCATCTCTCCACTTAGTGCATGTATAGGTCCTGTAAGTGCATGTGTGTGTAATTGACAACAGAGTGAAAAAATTGAATTAAAATATTTAATATTTGATCAACGCTGACTAGTTTGAGAGTTTGACCACAGGTCACGAGCAGTGAATGACATGATTGACAGCTGCATCAGCTCTTACGGTGGTTTCTGGTGTGCCATGGTCAGTTCTAGCAAATGACAGTAGAGGCAATAGGAAGAGGACGAGGACAGTTGCCAATTAGAGTTAAATTTCTGTAGTCATCTTGAGGCGTCCTGTTCTACATATCTACCAAGTTTAGTAAAAATCGATTTGGCGGTCAGGCCTAGATAAGAAATTAGCTTTCTAGCACCCCCCCTTTTGTTTGATTGGGTCAATAATGGAGGGGTCCCCTCAGATTATGTGTGGTCATGTGCCTACAAAGTTGCATGGTGATCAGTGAAACCCTTGAGATATTATACACCTTTATGTGATGAGCCACGCCCTCCGCAATATTCATTGCCTTATAGAAGCTCAGTTTTAGTGAGTTTTCCAACTTTTGCCAAGAGGGAACTTTAGATATTGGTCCCTAGATTATGTTCACCGAGTTTCATGCAGATCGGTCAAACTTCCTAGGAAGAGATCGAGATTTCAAAAAATTCAAAATGATGGAAAATCTATATAACCAGAAGTTATGGGTTCTTGAGGCAAATTTGTTCCTCACAAGGAGAGGCATCTCTGTGCAAAGTTTCTGGTCTGTACGACATACAGGGCATGAGATATGCCCATTCAAAGTTTGCAATTTCAGTCGGTTGCTATAGCGCCCCCCTTTGGCCAATTGATGTAATATTGCTTCATTCACATCCTCCCGTGACCCTCTACCACTGTGCCAAATTTCACATGGATTGACCAAGTCAGTGAGGAGAAAAACGTGGAACAGACACACACCCACACACAGACATTGTCATTATATAGTAAGATATACAGGGCTCAACAATAATGATTGCCCGATTGCCCGGGGCAAGTAAAACTCAAGGTCGGGCATGTAAACTAACAACTCACTTGCCCAATCGGGCAAGTTGCCAAAAATAGTAAAAGTTAATAACTAATTGATAAAATAAATGTATTTTAAAATGTGCTCCTTCTGCTCTGATGCAGCGGTCTCTCTGCCTGAAGTCGCAGGCACACGCTGTGTAACAATGTCCTGCCCACAGTCCCCATTGATATTATTTTGCGCGATGGACGCTTCATATAATAACATAAAAATATACTATTTATGGTGTTATGTCATCGTGTCATTTCTGTCTCTACATGGTCACGCGTTAACAGTTCTCCTCTGCTCTCTGTATCGAGCACGGCGGAGTTCCGCCACACACACAGGTGAGCACGCTAGAGCAGCTCGGGCCGCATTTTCCTGACCAAACTTGACCCCGAGCCCGGTGCAGTTTGTCAGCTGACAAAGTTATTGTTATGGACACTGTGTAAATAACCATGAAGAGACTGCTGTTACGCACAGACAAACACGCTGCTCACACAGCGGTGCAGCACATCACTCGTGCTGAGCTTGTGTTGCGTTCAAGCGTTGTCACGTAAATAACAACTTCCAGCACTTAAATAGGTCATAGCACAAAACAGCAGCATGTCAAGTGACTTTTTACTTTTATTATATTCAATAAAATTGTATGTTCCTAAATCTTGAGACACCTCATATGTAAGCTAGACAGACATTTCACCTGCTCATTACTGTGCACAAATGTACTGTATGTACTTAGTGCCAGTAGATACATAGAAACATTACAGCAGGCTGTGCTTTGCAACCATACAAAAAAGTTTCACACACATGAAAATTATTTTTCATGCGTGTGCTTCACCTCCACTGCTACAACTCCATCCAAGGGGAAACACTGCTGTGTGCATTTTGTGCAACAGGTGGATGTGGTAGTCTACTGGTAGAGCAGAGAGAGAGCTAAGTAGCGTTGAAGTAGAGTAGAGCAGGGCAGAGAAATGGAAGCAAAATATATTAAACCTGGTGTTAATACAGCAGAACTGGAGAGAGGGGTGAAAAATAAATAGAGGTGGGTGTGGCTCAAGTAGGGAGCAAAATTATAGACAGAGAACAATTTGCGCCACGTCCCGCCGCAGCATGACCAATCTATATCAACACTTGAGATAGCACCGCGAAAAGTAGGAGGAAGACACAGGGAAATCACAGACTCCATAACAAACTATGTAATAACAAATGAAAAACTGAGCAAAATCTTGTTCGGGCTCGGCCCACTTGACATGCTGCTGTGTTGTGCAATAGCCTATTCACATGCTGGAATTTGTCATTTATGTGACAACGCCTGAACGCAACACAGGCTCACTCCGCTGTGTGTACAGTGCTGTGCTGTGCTGTGCTGCTGTGTGAGCAGCGTGTTTGACTGTGCGTAGCAGCAGTCTGTTGATTGTCCATAACACTAACTATATCAGGTCAGGTCAGTGCCCCCTGATATAATGTAGGGGAAACACTGAATCAAGTAAGAAGACTCATGATACCATTTATTTATTATGTTGTAATCACAGTCGCAAATTGCGATATTGTCCACCATAATCGCATTCGCACATTTTAATCAAATCGTGCAGCACTAATTTACATCTTGGATTTTATTTTGATCACAGTCTGTTTTTATAAAAGTGCATGTGACATCTCAGACTGGGCTTTGTCCTGCGACTGAACATGTAGCCTGTTTTTTGAGATATATATGTAGTTTATTGCCATTCAGCCTGAAAATACAGAGATATGAATTTTCCCATGTCGCCCAGCCCTAATTTGGACTAATGAATAAATAGGAGGTGGAAGACCATCTCACCATATACAGCTGTTTGTAGAGTAGGTAGAGAGAAAAGTGCAATAATGTTTGAAGCTGTCACGGATGAGTCAAAACTGACATCAGAAGAAAACGAAAAAGTCTGAGTGGCAAGAAAAATGATCCTGGGACTAGAGTCCAGTATTACAGCCCAGAGTATGAGCGTTTGAGTAAGTAAGCCCAGAGGCGCATGTGTACATCCGTATCACGTCAGACTCTCCAAGTCCATTCCCATCACTCGGTGGCGACAGCTCCAGTGTGATTTTTTTTGCCCCTTTCCAACCTCTTGCAGGGTGGGAGGTCATCCTGTAAGTGATGATTCAAAGTCCCGCCCGCACCAAACTGTCACCCAACTGTTTATGAAACACATCCTTGAATATGAAACCCTGGGACCCTGCTTCAGCTGCCTGTGGCTGTGACAGCCTGCAGTGAACCTCACTGTAATTGGTGTCAGTTAGACAACGGATCACCCCACCGTTTTTGAATCAATCAGCCGACTACATTTTCTGTAATTTCATTTGATGACAGCTCTGACCTCTCATCTCTAGAATGTTAGCAAACCAGAAGAGGAGAGGGTTTTTTTCTGTATGGTGATTAGTGAACCGAACATGATGTGGCTGGACTGAGAAGGATCACATCTGGGCAGTAAAAGCCAGATGACTACAAACGCTCCAGATGAATAATGGCACAGTTCAGGGAAACAAATTAAATTGCGATCACCACAAATGTGCAGTTTGCCAAAATGTTGATTGAACATACAAGAACAAATGTAAAATGTGTAACTTGTACAGTAGTGTATATTATATTGTATTCTTAATGATGCATATGTGTGGACATATTTCTGCCTTGTATTTCTATACTCTTGGGGACCAGATGTTTTCCTGAGCCAAAATGAGAAAAGCGGTTTAGAGTGAGCACATTTTGATGCTCCCTACTTCTTAAAGGGGCTTGTAAAGATTAGGTGGTGTTGCATTGTGTTAGCACAGCTTTAGAGGACGCCTAGGAAAAAGGAGAGGACAGGTCCCAACAACATGGCATGGTGAACATGGCTTTAGGCTGCGGTGATAGATCTCAGCTGTCCCTACAGCATCTGCTGTCCGTTGGCATCCATCACCTACAACAAAAGCCAACACAGACCGACTGGACTCTCGCCACCATACTCCCCCTCCTGCCCTACCGCCTCCCTGCTTCCATTAGCAGCCTTTAGCTGCAGGGGCTACACAGTAAGCCAACGTCCGTATTTGCATTTCAGTGCTGGTAAGCTGACTTCATTGCCCCTGTGTGTCAGCGATGTCAGAGCCTTCTGACCTGCCTCCTATCTACAGTGTGCATCTCCCCTTGGGGAATACCAGCAGGGTAGCCCCTTGCCATATTCTGTTTAGCATAACCCTTCCATACGCCACCTTTCTCACTCCAGACCTATTCTCCTCATCGAGATAGATTGTCCTGGTTCAGCTGTGGCTGCCAGCTGTAACAGAGGCACTCAGATGGATGCTAGCCACTTGAGGAGTTGCCGTGCTCTACAATAGAACATCTGCCTCACTCAGCTGGTAGTGCTGTTCTTGTGTAATGAGACACAGCAGTGGAATAAAACACATTTGCAAAGGCTGGGGGAGGTATAAAAGATAGAGCAGTGGTGCAGGTGCTTAAATATGGCATCCTCTTGGAGTCGCATCATTCAGCCCCTCCAACCCCTACTCATGTGCACATTGTTCCATTTGCGCAGTTTTTTCATGTTGTGCAGCCAGGATAGCTTAACTCAAGGGCCCATGAGCATTTGTTTGCATGTATTACTGGTTCAAACAAATAAGCAAAAAAGGTCTTTTCTTTTAAGGTCCAATGTGTAGGATTTAGGGGGATTTAGTGGCATCTAGCCGTGAGGATTGCAGATTGTAGCCAGCTAAAACTTCTCATAGTTAGAATTCCTTCATTGTTCATTGTTGGTTTTTACTTGCAGCCAAATTATCAGCAGAGTTCCAGGTGATTAAAACCAGTAAAAAAAAAAAGCAGTTTCACATTACAAATCATTGTTTCTCTGACACTGTTTGGCCGGTTGGAGACAAGTCGCTAGCTCAGCACCTGCTAATGTGTGCTAACCTTTCTTCTCTGATAGCATTAGATCCAGATGTACAGTAGGTTTTTACCAGAAGCCAAAATAGAAGTCTCTTTTCTCCAGTACAAACAAACTGGGTGATTTAAAACTGGTGAAAATACCGAATGAAACAGCTAACGTGAAAACACAGATGGCCCTATCCAGAGTAGAGTTTAGTTTGTCCATTATTGGCTACTGAAACATGGCAGTGTTACACAGTACACTCCATGGATGAGGACCCACTCCTTCAGGAGATATGAATGGCACAACAATTCTTAATTTCAGGTGATTGTATGAAAATATGGTAATGAACATTATATTCCATTTCTGCCAATATGTCCCCTTTATACCAGGGGTCACCAGCCTTTACTACCAAAAGAGCCATTTTTGGTCCCAAAAAATTGAATCTGTCTGGAGCTAAAAATATATTTGAGCCTTGTAATAAAGGTAACACAGGCTTATTAAGTCTAAATTAGCTTATCAACATTACTAATAGGTCTAATAATTAGTATGTTTCACCATTAGGTAGCTAATCTGTCTAGGCCCTGTTAAATTCAGTATTTTCTTTAGGCCTCAAAAATGATAAACGACAATTACAAAAAGGAGGCCCCCACATGCTTGAGCTTTACACTGCTGACTTGTATAGTCAAAACAGACATGTCCTGTGATTTTCAGCTTTCTATGATTATATTTACCCTTTACAGCAGGCACATCCTGACAGCTGAGAATATCACTGTCAGGTATTGTCCCCCCTCTATTAAATATAAAAAGGAGGCTGAAAAATCACTGGACATGTCTGTTCTGATGATACAAGTCAGCGGTCCTGAAGTGTGTGTCTATAATACAAATTCTACATCTCGGAGGCACCGTCTTTGCACATACGGGCTTCCTTTGTCTTTCGAATGGGGCAGAGCTCTGTGGGAAACAGTAGGAGAGGCACAGCCCGAGGGGGAACCGGGATCTGACACAACACCGGAGGGAGAAGCAGGTCCGTGGAGCTGTGCACTGGACGAAAAAGCAAGTGCATTGCACCAAATGCGCGCTGCTACGGCGTCGCTTTGGGTTGTGAGTGCGCATGACATGCGTCTACATTGAAAGTAATGGGTTTGTGTGCGCAAAAGACGCAACATCTGAACGTCCCCCATGCGCACACAAAAATGGCCAAAATCACCCGGCGGCCCGCCTTTGTCTTAGATAGGCAGGGAAGACCCAGACAATGTTCAAAAAAAATAAATCCATGTAGCCTAATGTTTGGTCAAAGCCACAGGGAGCCATTGGAGAGGGACTAAAGAGCCGTATGCGGCACAGGAGCCACAGGTGACCTTCCCCTGCCCTTAATCCTGGACATTGTACCTTTTAAAGGTATACTTTACAGGAATTATCGGTTACTTTGTTACTAGTATTGCCAGCAAAAGTGAAAGTGACTTTCATAGCTTCCTCTTGGATGCTTGCTGCTTATGGTCTGACACCTGGTCGCTAACTTTTTAAAACGTCCCAACTTTGCCTGCACACCTTGTCCAGGAACGTCCCAAACACACAACGGAAAGAAGAACATAAGAAAGTACAAGCAGAGGGTGGAATCTCTGTAGATAAGTACACCACTAATAAATAATAAATGATGATTGAGAGGGATTACTTTTGTAAGAGTCTATGCGTTGTTTTTGCAGGGCAAATTCATGCATAGCATACTTTAAGATGTTTTTAACATCCTGGCAATAATTGTGTATGGGGGTTGACAAAGAGCACAGATTTAATGGCATTGTTTAATGTCACATCTAAAGGCCATTAGAAATTCAAATACCACAGCATTAGTGGAACAGAGAGGACAGCAAATCTTTAACACCAATCCTCAGTGTCTCGCTTGCATTCTTCAGACATGAAGGTCTCATTAATATTACAGCATTAGTCTCACACAGTTCCCACTAAAGAGGAGATTATGTGTGACAGCTACTTTAAATGTATCAGGAATGAAATGATGAAAAATACAAAATATTGAAAATAATGGAAACATCTGCTCAGTTTTGCTGAAATCTGAGATGCACAGTTGTTAATGTGAATGAGACAACCAGCAAACAACTCACTGAGGGAAAAGTTGTATAACAGGATCTGGTACACCCTCATGTCTGAGATTCATGGGTAGCAGCTGATTGCTGTCTGTGCTGCTGAATTCAGTCTGACGCCACAGATGCTTTTCTCATTGTGCATGTATTTAGACGCTCTGGATCGTGGGATAAATTTGAAAAAGAGCTGTCTGTCTTAAATGGAGATTCAATCACCACATTAGCAGAATTTGCTGACAGGAATTTACTGCTGCTGCTTACAATGGCTCAGAGTTGCTATTGACTGGAACAACGGGAAACTATCAAACTGTTAATGGTTTGGAACGTACTGTAAGGCCAAAGTCTTTTTTTTTATGGCTTGGGGTTTTGTCAGTAGTTTTTTTTCAATATCTTCAAGGCCATAGAGGGTCTGTTGTGAAGGATTCCTCCTGACCCCCTGCCAGCGTGTGCTGCCTTTGTAGTTTTGAAGATGCCAAGGATAAGGTGAAGGAGTGAGTTCACAGGGAATAGGAAGCCTGACATTTGTCTTTGATCCCCTCTGATCTAGAATCAGAAACTGTCACGTGCACTTGAGCCACCACTCCATCTTCCATGATACTTCTAGACATCTTTCTTCTTTTTTGCTCACTTCATAAACAAATCACATTTGATCACGTACAAAAACAGCCTTTATCGCAAAAGCAGGGAGGGGATAACAAATTTAATTGCTTTGCGAAAGGGGAACACAGCTGATTAATATCAACTCATACTGGGAAAAGAAAAACAAGCTGTGAAATGAGCACTCCCTCATTAATTTGTGCGGTTGAATAAGAGTTTTAAATGTTTTTGATCAGTTCTTTACAACACCTGTCATACCTGCTGAAAAAAAAAAAAAACCCCAAACCTCAACTTTCCAGTCATCTATTCATCTGTATGTGTTTGACAGGACAGCTCCAGCTCCCTTGAGAGGAAATGAATTTGCCTGATATACCTAGGCCATAAAAAGTCGAATGGATACATAAATAAACTCAGCAAGACACAATCTCATTGTAATCAGGAAATAAACATATTCATCATCTCAGTTAAGGGCTTCATGGGGGAATTTGTCAGTGCAGTTTTCACTTGCGATCCACAAAGAGGCATACATCGTCAGATGTAATTTACTCCATGTCAAAATTGCTCTTGTGCAAATCCAACATCTCATTTTCATATATTCTTATATTCAAAATTGTGATGGCCGCAGTTGCATCTCAATGACCTTTGGCTGCATCACACAGCACATCGCTCCATCTCTGCTGTCTGATGACTGTGATCTGGGTCATATAAGTGTATAATCTGTAGTTGTGATAGGCTCGATAACCAACCGGACACCATTGTTGACACAGTGACAGCCACTGGATATAACTATATACTTTTGTTGGATGATACATTTTCCCAGAATCAGATGCGATAAATATTATTGTCATTTTGAGACCAGTTTTGCCACTGATATGATAATATTAAATCTTAATAATGCAAGTACAACCTTTCTAAGTGCAATGAACTTTTAATTCTCAAGAATTTTTTTCAAAAAAGTAATTAACACCTGTTGACAAGAAAGTATAGTAAGCTTGCCTTCATAGGAGTAGTCCAAAATGACTCAGTTTGAGACTTACCACAAGGCCAACAAAACCAAAACCAAGTGATGCCTCTTGAAACTAAAAGACAGGCTTAGCAAAGCTCCAGGAACACCGCATTTATCTCCATAATCAGGCCAGTGTGCTCCAGTAGGCTTCCTGGGCCGGACAGCCTGGGAGTCAGGCAGATTGCCGGTGGATTTACAGAGGAGAATGAATATATTGGAGGGTAAAATTACAAACTTCTGACTTTATGGCTTGTTGCCAGAGGTTGGCGAGCAAATGACCACCAGGGCTGTGCCGCTTACACTCCAAAAGTGCGGCTGCAGGCTGCCGTATAGTTACATTGTGTCATCTCTGAAGTTTTGTTTTATTTTTTCTTTGGACTCACACAAGTAGGCAGGGTTGGAGAGAAAATGGGAGAATTGCTGCATCCAAGTCTTTTAATTGTCTGGAAGACCCTGCTGTTTTTTCTGGCATCACGATGACAGAAATGTTGGTGACATTTTTGACAACATGACATGAAAACAAACATGCATGTGAATGTAACAGGCAATATTGAGGTCAGCAGAATGATCGAGGTCATATCCATACTGTACAGTAAGTCAACATAATTATTGTGACAGGCCTGGTTATTAATTCATCAGTGTTTTTACAATGAATTAATTCCTAAGCACCGGAGCACATTCATTTTATGAGCAACACCATTCACAGGCCTTGTTTACTGCACACTGATTTTTAAAATCTTGAATAACCAACTTATGCTATAAAACTAACACTGTTCACAAAGGGGAGGCTGCTCTCTTAATGACCTCAACTGCATTCACAAGTAGAGCTAATGAAATTACAAGCATGTATGAATAATCCATCAAACTACACACAGCATTGTTCACAGAAGCCTTTCATTACAATATTGACCCTGATCTTCATGTACGCAAACATAGAACGATGAGTCACAAGTAGTTATTATCATGTTGTTCTTTTTGTTTTTTTTCTCATTGTGGCCGGGTCACATTAGGTTAGTTCCAGCTTTGAATTAAGTTAATAAGCATCTTCTTTCTTTCCAAGAAATGACATGCAGGAAGCAGTAATTGGCCATTTTGAGCTTCAAAGATTTACAATCTTTAAACGCTCTCTGTAGATTTGCATCTGCGAACCCCATGATGCTTTATGGCCTCAAGCTGTCACAGTCTGAGCGTCACGCAACCAATGAGCGCCATCTCTGGGGGGGTTAGAATTTATAGATTGTCTTTAATTATCGTCAAAGCTTGAGGTGCTGAGAGCCCATTCAACTGACCTGTGAAAAACAGGGTTTGAGTAATAGATGCTCTAAAAACAGTGATGATGTGATCATAATCAATAATGTTCTATGGAAGCTTTCATAATGTATTGGGTTACAGCACTGATGGAATTACATTCGCATGAGATGACATGAAATAAAAGGTGTGTAGATTGGAGAACCTTTAGAAATAGACTTAATAGAAATAGACTCGCACATGGCAACTGGTTTGATTGAGCTTCGTTTTCTTTTCACTCGGATTGAACAAGCTGAAATATTGGATTACATAATGCTGATATAAAGCAGTGCCAATATTTCTGCTATGACAGCTTGAATTAATCACATCATTTCATAACGTCATTTATATGGCTTTTCTGGTATAAGTATTCTTGTGCAACAAATATCTATAAATGCCTGTCAGAGCCACTGAGCAGACATCATTTCATCTGGCACATAGTGTGACAAAGACAGTCAATTCTGTTTTTAGTATTAAGGCAGTCACAGAAATGTAACTTTCATTACAACTTGAACACGTCCTTGATCAAATTCTTGAGTTACAGTATGCAGTGAATTACAGCTCCTGGAGCTGGTTGAACATGTGCAGATTTTGCAGGAATCTTAGACAATCTAGACATAATCTTAATCTAGACATATGCAGTCTATTCTTTTTAGATCCCTCTGAAGGCTGCTTAGAGGCAATTAATTATTTGAAGTGGCTCAGCAACAATGAATGTGAGAGGAGGATTCTGCTTTCAGGTACAGTCACAACGCATCTTTTTCACATGAGGGGTTACATAACGGTGGTGTTTCCACTCCTCATCAGCCTCTTATCTGTTTTTTCTTTAGGTACTGACCTGAAGATAAACTTAGGTTATCTGCACTCATTGTGATGATACATAGCTATGTGAAAATTGGTGAAGTTTCCTTTTACATTAATTATTTTCCATCTTGATCACCAGGGATGTGGTGGTTCACTTTTACACTGTGATCTGTATAGTTAGGCTTTAGCTTCTAACTCTCTGCCTCTCAAGTTTTTGTAGTTCACAGATTAGTTTCCGAATTTTCATAAAACAATAAAACAGATGTATATTACATTGGACTAGTTATTCTGCAGTCACAGACATCAATTGAATTGCATAAACAAACCAGACGTCTACCAGATGCAGTTCAGTGGGCGAGTGAAATCGAGAGTAAGCGATTTTTGGTCACGGATGCCTGGAGATGTTATTTTGTCTTCTACAGAAGCCACGCATGTGCAATACCACCCCTTCCCTCCTCTTCTCCTCTCTTCACTCCACGAGCCAGTCAAGTAGGTGAACTACAAATGATGCGAGGGCCAGGTGATCACGGAAGATTTCAAAAACAGCACGTGTGTCCGCCGAACTCCGCCGTGCGCGATACAGAGAACAGAGGAGATTAGTTAATGTGCGACCATGTAGAGACAGAAATTACACTTAAACTGACATAAACTTATGTAGTATGTGTAGTTTTGTAAAGTAACTATGTAGTTTGCATAGTTAAGTAAAGTCCACAAAGTCCAGTAACCATGATGACCTTTGGGTGTCACATGGGAACATTAACAGTGGTCTCCTGGTGAGTGGGTGGGTGGATGGATGGATGGATGTTTTTCTTCTTTACATTTGTTATCCACATACTTTTACAGTATTATACATTATATACTTTTATAGGCCTGTTATACATACAAGAGCTAAAGTACATTGACATTCAAGAATATTATTCTTCAGGAAGTTTCTTCCTGCCACAAGTAGGTTTTCTAAAATAGAAGCACATAAATTCCTCTCTGCGATATTACAGTTTCACAGTGAGCACCTGGTTCAATTTCAAACAGTGTCTCCAGTAATTACTCTGTGCTTGGGGACAAATCAAATATTTAAACAAACTTTGGAGAATGGGAGAATGTTTGTCATGACCCACTCCTAATTAACAGAGCTCTGCCAAAACATTAGGGGGCAACCAAGGATCCCTTTTGGCCCTCACAAAAAGGAAAAAACTCAAACCGTGTGGGGAAATATTTTTTATGGTACCTGCCATTTCTCCAAATAGCTCCTCTAGCTGCTTTGATTAAAATGTGCAATGGTGTAATCAAAAGGTAAATGAACCCATGCTCTGTAATGCCAAAAAAAAGAATGAGATGACATATCCAGGGAATATTGAAAGAAATCAAAGATGTGATTGTGAATGAATGGGCCGTACAAGCTGTGTCCCTGGTCAGTTGGCAAGTCATCGGTCACTTTGCACATGCCTAAGGTGGGCGAAACTGGATGACGGACCCAGATCTTGCTCACCACAGTTGAATCATATCTCTCATCCCCATTTGGCAGCATACACAAGTGCTCAGCTCCTCAGTGTGCCAAGTGCGCTTCTGCATGCATGAATATTGGTATGATATCTGAGGATGGAAAAATGTGAGACGACAGCTTTGAAACTTATGTCTGTCACTTTCTGTGAGTGTGTTAAGTATGCAAATGCATGAATATAGCCAGTTTTTGTGAATATTCTACTATTTCTGGTACAGATTATAAAACAACCAACAACACAAATTATTGAAAGCCTCTATGACCCATATGTTTATTCTCATCACAAGATCAATCAATCAATAAATCAATCAATTTTATTTATAAAGCCCAATATCACAAATCACCCTGCCTCACAGGGATTTACAGCATACGACATCCCTCTGTCCTTAGGACCCTCACAGCAGATAAGGAAAAACTTCCCCCCAAAAAAACCCCTTTAACGGGGGGAAAAAAAACGGTACAAACCTCAGGAAGAGCAACTGAGGAGAGATCCCTCTTCCAGGATGGACAGACGTGCAATAGATGTCGTAGAGAACATCTATCGGTATGAGATCGCTGCTTGTTCTCGCGATATTTCGGCCGTGCTTTGGAAAGCAGAGCTAGATGGTAAACAAACATGGCACCACACTGGTAAGGTAAGACAACACATTTACATGTCATTTTCTATATGTTCTCTGACATTTATTCTAACGATATGAGGCGGTCTTTGTGGAAAAAAAGCTTGTTTAGTGGACTAACATTGCACTTGAAGTATGCCCGTTCACTTATGTTTTAACAGGTCTGACGTTTTTATGCGCCCCGGCTGTATCTAGGCTAACGGCTAACATGCTAACTATTATTTTTATGTCACTAGTCACTTGAAACAAATTTAGGATGATAGGAGACAGGTTGAAATAAACTGAAATTTCCCTTTAATTGATTACTTTCTTCTGGCTTCAGAGATAAATACAACTGTGTATCATCCGCATAACAATGGAAATTTACAGAGTGATTTCTAATGATATTACCTAAAGGAAGCATATATAGAGTAAATAGGATTGGTCAGAGCACAGAACCTTGCGGAACTCCAAACCAAACTTTAGTACGTAAGGATGAAAACGATCAGATAAATAAGATTTAAACCAGCTTAGTGCAGAACATTTTAGACCAATTAAGTGTTCCAGTCTCTGTAGCAGAATTTGATGGTTAATAGTGTCAAATGCCACACTAAGATCTAATAAAACCAGTACAGAGACAAGTCCTTTGTCTGAAGCAATCAGAAGATCATTTGTAATTTTAACTAGTGCTGTCTCAGTGCTATGATGCACTCTAAATCCTGACTGAAATTCCTCAAATAAATTATTATCATGTAGAAAATCACAGACCACAGTTGGTGTTTTTAAGCAACACTTTGGGGCAGGACTTTTGCAAGACATCGGGGGATTTGCGATGGTGGTTGTGGCGAAAAACTAAAGATGTCCTGATTCCATCAGGACATCTTTCCCGATATGGAAACCTGAACTTGCATATAAGCCTAGTGATCTATATTCTACTAACCCTATATGGATGTGAAATGATTGCTAATGTTGTATGGCATGGCTCAAGTTAAACCCTTTGTAAACCATAAAGAAATTTCTTCATTCTTTCATAAGAAATTTCTTCATTCTTTCATTCATTCTCATTCAAAAGTTTTGAGTAGTGGGACTTTCCCATGTAAATATTGATAAATTGCTGACATTCCAGTGGCTAATGTTACACTATTTACTAGAAATCAGTTCTTCTACACAGCTCTAAAACTGTAGATGCTGCTGGTTTATCTGGCTGTGACACTTAAGTTTATTAATTAACTATGTGGTATCGGATCAGTGCAAAGACTTGCACACTCACAGATTTCTAAACCAGCATCGTAGACAGTATTGGACACCTTTTGGATAATGGTATCAGATAATGGTATCAGTATTGGAGTAACTGTAGACATAATTGGGTATTTAAAGCCAAAACATTATCTTTCTCTAACGTTTTTGTGCCTAAACATTACCACACATCAACCAAAGCGTTCTTGGCTAGTAAAGAAACATATCTGCTACATGTAAAATATACAACCGTTAAATATTTGTGGTTGTAGAAATGTACAAGGCCAGCATTTATTCTGGGGACTGGGTTGATATTAGTCATATATGAGAAGAACTGTGCTGATCTCAGCTCAGTGTGACTTTAAAGCCTCCGTTCAGGTTCAAGTGAACACACTGCATCATTCCACCCAAGGAAAGCTCATTTCCACCAAAGGAAATGAGCTTTCACCGCAACCTTGGACTCCTCAGTTTCTCCACATCTCATCAGCCCTCAAGGTCCCCAGTGGCGATGAGATACAGGAATCAATATTTTTTTGCCAAACGACAAGTTTTAAGCATGGAAACCATTACCCTTACTGGCACTAAGTGGCTGGGAACGACTGCCACTGTGATTCCTCTAAAGGCAGCTGCCTCCTCAAGTGGACAGCCATGTAATTTAAGGGAAGCCTAATGCAGCCTTGATGCCACCTCATTAGGTAAAGCCCCTTTTAAGCATTCACTCCTACATCTCAATTCACTGATAACTTGCTCAGACCATGTTCTGAGTCTCATAATACATGTTAAATACTGTAGATAAGGATATTTAAGGAGATTAAGGAGATCTCTTTTAATGGAGAGAAATATTTGATAGTGCTGTGGGGAAGCTGAAAATACAGCATGTGGTATATTAGAATATTGGACAGGAATGCTTCTACTTAAACTAAGTACAGCATTTGTATGTCATGTTGCCAGAAACAACTGTTAAAGGCAGTTGGCAACAAATGACTATCAACTTTTGGTATTTATAGTAATTAGATGAAAATTTCAATAAAACAGTATAACAAGAATCAAGAGGTTAAGGCAAGTTGTTAAAGTAAGAGTCAGACTACATGCTCAGCACCACACTCAACAAAGAGAGGTGTAGGACTTACGAGGGCAGACTGCAGTAGGGCTGTAGAACTTTATGTGTGCATTGCATGTGGCACATCTGCTGTAGGGCATTATTGACTTTAGTTGGAGTAAAGTTCTCTCTCTGGTGTAGATAGTTTTTTTCTGCCATTTAGTTTTTTTCTCCTTGCCAGTGTATTTACAGCCAAAGCTCCCTATGCTGCTCTATTAAAAGTCTGCACTGCATGTCAAACTATCAAACTCAGAGATAGCCAGCCCAAGCCATGTCTTCAGCAGACTTGTTCAAACTTGAGAAGCACTGTTCTAACATTAGTTTATTAATGCAACTCAAACATGAGATCGACCGCAGCAGCCCTGCGTGACACTGGTACATGCTCTCTGTGGGCTATTAGAAATCCTTTTATCTGAAGAACAGCAGCACTGTTAACGCTGAGATAGTGCAGGCTTTGCAATGAGAAGTGTGGTATCAGGGTTTTACAGGCTAAACTAAAAATTTGAAAACAAAACTTTTACAAACACAAGAGGTGAGTGCTCTTGCTCTAAAATCAATACGTGAAATTGCTTGTGATTTCTTAGAGACAGGCACAATATGGGAAAGTTTCCAAGACCTCAGCACAGTGTGACTGTCCAACAAATGCTGAGAAAGTAAGTTTTCCCAGTTGTGGTGCCTATATAGACTGTAGCTATAGCACCCCATACCTGAACAATATAGTGATAAAAGCTGCTGGTCTAATCTGATAAAATTGGTCTGCTAGTCTTGTCAGCCTTAAATACGCCTTAAACATGACTGAACATTTCATTTTTTCATGCGATAGGTTCAGTATGTTTTTGGCAGTGCTTTGTGGACATTTTTTTACCAAGTACATTTCTAATTTATTACAGTGATTCAAATGGGTCTCACATCTCATTGTTGGCTGATAAAGTGAATACAAATTGTGAATATTGTCAAAATATTGGCTAAATTATCGTGTATATATGTACTGTATCTTCAATGTAGAACTGTAGGTATAGCCATCAGAAACCTGCTGGGTGCAGGCAGTTTTCGAATTGCACTGGGGCTTTTGGGGGAAACCCTATTTTTTGTGTGTGGGGCATAGGAGGGTACTGCACACATGCACACACATACATAAATGCCCTTGCCTCAGTGCAAAAATATACTATCAATCCATTTTAGTTCATACAGAGAATATTTAGCCATATGCAATAAGGAAACTGAAAAAGTATTCATGGTTGCAGTGTGGCTGAGAAACAATATAATACCAAAGCACAGTGGACAGGCAGTTCTTTGTATTACTTTGTTAAAGAGACCAGACCTAAGTTGCATCCCATAATGAACTCACAACCTTAAGTTTAGACAGTATACAGTGTGGGCAGGGATAGACAGCATTGTGTTTATTAGGCACAAACTGTATTATAATTGTTCTGCATAAATAAACACACACATTAACAAGTGCTTTACTATTAGCATATTATTTATTTCAGGAACCTAACTATACAGGAAAAAATATAATTATACAGGAGAAAACACCAGTGGTACCCAAAACAGTGATATTTTAGAGCTCACCCTAAATTTCTCAAATGAGGCTTTCAGGGGAGCTCATGTCTCCTTCAGGGGAGCTGAGCACCCTGTAGCTCCCCTATTTTTCAGACCCTCTGTGCAGTTGACAGGTAGACTGCCAGAATATACCTGCATTCATTTGTGAGCAGCAACTATACTGTTACAGTAATCAAAACTGTTGTAATGAATCAGCTCCATCATACTGCCTACATTTTACTGCACTGATTTTGCATTTTTATTGTTTGCAAAAGCCCACTTAGTGTGTGTTATTTATTATGTTGTCATGTAATCCATGCTGCCACATCAAGCATTCTCAACAGGTGAACCATACTGCCAAGTGAAATTAGTATTATCTTTAAATGTGACGTGACATGAATGTTCCTAACAGACATGCTTGATTTGAATTCCTAATGCCACCTGCGATCTTTAAATCCCATTTTGAATGAATCCTACAAAACACAAGAAGCACAAATGGAAGGAGGGGGTTGGGGAGGAATAGGTCAGGTTTATTGTTCTCTGCATGTATTAATACACATGGTTTCATTTATGGGCCGTAACATGATTAGTTGTAGTTATGCTGCTGTGAGGAACGTTGCATTAGTCTCACTCTGTCACCTTTGTGGTGCAGAGAATTGCTGAATTAAACCACAATATGTGTTTACTTGCACAAATTAGCTGTGCAGAAATGTTGATTGTTGATGTTACATGTACTGGTACAAACTGTATTACAATTGTTATGCATGAATAAACACACACATTAACAAGTGCTTTACTATTAGCATATTATTTATGTCAGGAACCTAACTATACAGGAAAACATATCTTTATACAGTAGAAAACACCAATGGTACCTAAAATAGTGATATTTTACTGGTGTTTTCTCCTTTATAAAAAATAAATTTTCCTGTATAGTTAGGTTCCTGAAATAAATAATATGCTAATAGTAAAGCACTTGTTAATGTGTGTGTTTATTCATGCACAACAATAGGATAGCATAACAACATAGCTTCATTGTGGTCATTATGGAAATATTAGGTAGGTACAGGGCTCGACAGTGCGAGCGTTTCACTCACATTTGCGACTAAAAATAGGTGTGTGTGAACTGTAAAAAATATTTAGGGGCACATGTGAGCATAAAAAAAATCAGCTGAAGCAGCCTATATTTTTGTCAATTAAAAAAAATATGATAATATAACCGCAAACGTTGGAGGAACTCCAGCCGCCTTCCCTCTTCCCTCTTCCCCGTGTGACACGGTTAAGAACAACACCGCCCGTGGAAGCGCCGCGAATAGCCTCGAAGCGCCGAGAAGTGAAGCCAGTTTCCTTTCGGCGCCCATGTTGTCATCCACACCGGCCGCGCTGCGCAGCTCCGCCACCGGCCCTGCAGTGATCATTTCTGCGTCTGGTCTATTTTCTGTGCGAGCCGCGAGCAAATGTGTCAAGCTGGGTAGTTACCCATGATGGAAAAGCAGCCCCAAATGTGACGGAGACAACAGCTGGGAGCAGAACCGCTTGTCGACCAGCGTGGAGAAATACGCGTCTGATGTGAACGGAAGTGCTCTGGCTCGCGGGAGAAAAATATGAATTATACAGGAGAAAACACCAGTGTGCTGCGCTTCGCAGGCAGGGCAGGCCCTGGCGTTATGGCCGGTTTTCTAAGCCACCGTTGGCACAGTGAATAGGCCTATAGTCCCACTGTCGGCAGCGTGGAAATAAGTCAAAGTGTGGAGGAGACGGACCGGGAAAAGCGGTGGACCTCCGGGGAGGCCTGCTCCGTTCTCCCTGCAGTTAGGGACCATTCGCCGTGGTACCGCTGCTGGGCAGGGTGGAAATAAGTCCTGCAGAGTTTCAGAGGACCTGGAGAATGTTTTAGGATAGTAATAACATCAGCGTTTCCGCTACATGCACCACCACTCTGAGACATCTGTGCACTTGTACAGCGCAGCAGTCATTATAGTGAGGAGAGCAGCGGTGAGGGGAGTGGGGGAAGGCTCCTATGTAGGGATGCACCGAATATATTCGGCCGAATATTGCAACAAAACACACATTCGGTATTCGGTGGAATAAGTGAAAAGCAAGGCCGAATAATAGCGGCGTGTTTTGATGACGCAATCAAACAGCGTGCGGTGACGGACAGAGTAAAATGTTGGCAGTGTGGCGATAAACAGTAATGGCGAATCCCGCCGGTTGCACATTATAACGGCTTACCGGCGAAGAAGTCCGGCTCCAGGTGAATAACTTGTTGTCATGACTGTACCAAAAGTACCTGAACAGCTGAGCCATGGCGGCATGTGGCGTATCAGAGGAGAAACTTTAGGGACTGTTCGTTACTTACGAAGGGACTTGTCAGGGGAGGAGGGTGGCTGGTTGATTTTTATTTCATTTATTTTGATCCCCCCTATGTTAATCACTTATTGATGCTGTTTTTGAAGTATGAATAAGTCAATAAGTAATTTATACCATTGAAATATCATTGATGTATCATAGAAAAGTGATTTATCTTTTTATAAATGACAAAAGGCACATCTGCCTCAGAACCATGATACTCCCCCCCCCCCCATATAATGAACATTATATAAGATAATCATATTGCAAAGATAATATATATAAGACAACATTAAAAACACAATTAAATTGCAATACTTTTTCAAAACCTGATGATTTTACCTTTCTGTATATTTTGTATACAAATTCATTCAATAATTTTTTTTCCCATTTACAAGCAAAATTAATTAAAATTCATGAAATAATTTTGCTTGTAAATGTCTATTTGCATCACGTTTATTACGGAAAACACATTATTTGATCAATTTACATTGTGCCCCTAAAGTTCTTTGTGCGCTCCTTACTTTTTCAACTTAGGAGCACATGTGCTCCTTGGGGAAAAAGTTAGCGTCAAGCCCTGAGGTAGGTAGCTTAAGAGACATATAGAGAGAAACATATTTATAGATGGATAGATAGATCCCTAAAGAGACTTATAGAGAGAAACAGATATTTATAGAGCGATAGATAAGTATAGACAGAGATAGATGTATAGGTAGGTAGGTAGATACACAGACAGACAGACAGACAGACAGACAGACACAGGTTTGTAGCTAAAGACACATCTAAAGAAAAACATGTTTATAGAGAGATAGATAGGTATAGACATAGATAGAGATGAATAGATGATAGAGGGATAGGTAGCTAAAGAGTTATTTAGAGAGAAACAGATCATTATAGAAAGATCGATAGGTAAATGTATAGAGATGGGTAGATAGGTAGGTAGGTAGGCAGGGAGACATAGAGACAAACAGATATTTATAGAGAGAGAGAGATAGGTATAGACATAGATAGAGATGGATAGAGGGATAGGTGGCCAAAGAGACACATAGAGAGAGAAATATATTTATAGGGAGAGAGATCGGTGGAGACATAGGAGAGAGATAGATGGATAGGGAAGTAGGTAGATAGATAAATACATAATAGATGGATAGGTAACACATAGAGAGATAGATAGGTATAGATGGATAGATGGATGGATGGATAACATATATACATAGCTTTTTAATGATAACAATAGAGATATAGAGCCAAAGAAAGAGAGAGGGATAGGTGGATAGCTAAAGAGATAGATATAGAGATAGATAGATTTTGACAGAGATGGATGGATAGAGAGATAAAGATAGATACGGAGGTGGGGATATAGAAGGAGACATAGAAAGATATACAGAGAGATCCATAGAGATAAATATACTGCTGGGTATATACGCTGTTTATATCAAATATATCCACCACTGTTAAACCCAGCCTGGCTCCAACCACTTTACAATAAAAAAGGCAAAACTGTGGAAGAAACTGGTAGACACAGAAAGATGGGTATACAACACTCCAGTTCCTCTCCTCCAGAGCCTAGTGTGAGAAGTCATTTGAAAGTGACCAAGCCCCCTCAAACAGCGATTTACCGAGCCACAGGGATGAGCCTACATGAGGTCTGTCCACAGGGAGGGAAGGACAGATGGAGGCAAAGATAGAGATCGAGACAGAGAGAGGATGAGTGGGAGGAGAGCTGACCCTTAATTTTCTCCCTGAGCAAATTTTTAGGGAGGGTATTACAGCAGTAATACCTTAACTCCTATTACACCCAGCCCTAGCCTTGACAGCAGCGATTTTTAAATGAACACTGCATTTGTATAACTCCCTCCATTCCTCCCAGTGAAAAAGTATGCACCATATGCACTAAGAGTGATGCTGCTATTAAAGCTGTTACTCCTGCTTCTATTTTGTGTGCCGACATAAAATGATGTTGTGCAACCAAAAGTATGAGGCCATTTAATCTGAAAATACAAAACATCCAACTGACAAGGTTCTTCCTCCTGAAGCCTGGTGTTATCGCTACTGTCGGATCTTTTAAAGTTGCAGATGAAGCTCTATATTTAGCAGATTGTGCAACAGTTTGAAAACTCCGTTTGGACTGAAGTTTTTTTTTTTTCTTCTTTTTTTGAAACTGTGGACTTTGAATCAGAAAAGACCAAAATTACAGCTGTGGCAACATTTTGTTTATTCAATTGAACACCTCCATCCCCCAGGCAGTATATGTAATTAAAAGTTTCATTTGCTAATCAAACTCAAGAAGATATTTTGAAATGCTTGGGCTGTATTTTATGTTTCCAATCATCTTTGCCTGGTATTATTGAAGCACTCATACAAACATTTTGCTAATGCCATCAGTTTTCTTCCCCCATTGGGTTTGGATTAATAAGAAGTAAGGTGGACTTTTAAGATTCACTATAGTTTGAGGATTGTTTAGTTACTACATTATGATAGTGAAACCTGTTTGGAATTATTGATACTCAAGCCCAGGCTGTAGCCATGGATTCCCCCCCCCCCCAATATATATTATAATTACTGCCTTGCAAAACGCATCTCCATGTGTAAATGCCTCTTTATTTTGTCAGATCACCGGTGCCCTGGCAATAGCAGAGCATGTGACCAGCACCAGGAGGGTATCCCAGAGTTCACATGGACCATAGTAGCTGCAGGGGATCTACGAGAGGGAAGGAATGAGAGAAGTGAAAAGAAGGCAGGAAGCCCCCAGGGGTGGGAGGAAGGTAAGAACGAAGGTATCACATTCCCCCTTTGCAGGGGAATTTCATTTTTCAACAAACTTCTTTCAGTCTTCTCATACTTTGATAATCTCTGCTCATGTTGAACTTTATAATTAAACATGACCCATTGCTTTTTGAGCATTTTTGTCATGGCAAGCTGTTTCGGCGCTGTGCATTATGGGGTGCTATTCTGTTCGCTTTAAACTACCAGCTTAATTGTATCAAAGGAGACACTAAACAGGCACTGAAACAACCTTGCTTTGAGCCAACCTCCAATTTGAATACAAAAAAGAATGATGCATTATAGCATGTTTTCTAAAGTGCTATTGAGATATTACTTTTCATAAAGTTTTCTTAGGTAAAGAGCTGAATATAGTTTACTGAGCCAGTAGTCTGCAACATCTTGTATAGGCCCCCGCCTTCAAATCTCCCATATCCTCCGGCATCATTCATTTTCATACCTTGGAAGATGAGAAAACAGTTTCTGTCGTCTTATCTCCTGAGGTGATGGTGAAATGGAGGGAGACAGAGGGGTCTATTTATTTCCTTAAATGTTTTTTTTTTCCTATCATGAGTCTGAGACCAGATGGGTGGAGTGCTGGATGAAATTGGAAAAGTGAAATATATTGACTGGTTAGAGAAAAGAGTTGGTGTGAATGGACTGGATAAATGATTGATGTCTGTCCTGTGTATCTACTTTAAGTTGTAAATGAGGTCAGAGTGTGTGTGCGTGCATGCGTGCGTGCGTGCGTGCGTGCGTGTGTGCGTGCGCATGTGTTTGTGTGTGTTGGTTCAGCTCGGTGACTAAGGCATCACTTGCAGGTTTATATAATTTAAGGTAAAAATAGAAACACTTTAACACCCAGCAGCAAATAACACAGAAGGTCCGTTGATTTGTCTTTGTCATCAAGATCAATGAAAACAAATTACTTACAGGCAATAAATTGTGTAAATTTCTTGGTGTACAATATTTCCACTATGCCATGCCTTGTTCTGACTCGGGCTGCAGCTATTGATTCTTTTAGTCATCGAGTATTCCACCAATTATTCTGGCAATTAATCGAGTAATTGCATGAGAAATACTGCATGTTTTCATGAAATTACATTAGCTTTATTTAAGGACAGCAGTAATATATAAAAGAGAAAATAAGAAAAGCCTCTGAAACGAGAGCAATGAGCAACAAATTTGTTTCCTTCTTTTGAAAATCTAACATTTCTATTGCTTTAATTGCTAAAACATTTGTCTGCAGTGTGCACTTTAACAGTTGTGACAGATCAAATGATGCATCTGCTGTCTGTAAACTCAGCTGCTTGTTCATGAACATGGTGGAACCCTCTGCACAAAGCTGTCAAAAATACAACTCTGCGACTTCCTGAAAAAGAGTAATTATTTTATTGATATTTATTACAAGGCCTTCATAAACACCATACTTAAAGTTCCTATGACTGGGTAGTTTAGACTAATTCATTATGGTCACGGGCTGCCTTACACCTGATAACTGCAATCCAAATTAATATACCTGCTCCACTCAATTTGTGCATTTAGACTCCGTATTCTACTGTGTGTGTGTCTGAGAATGATTTACAGCAGGTGTGGATGTGTGTGCGAGTGTGTGAATGAGTGTGTAATGAGTGTGAGAGTGTTAATGTGTGTGTATGTCTAACATAACATGAATGAAGCTCAGCCTTTAACAAATTGACTACAGCATTTTATTTTCCTTGGGTAGCTACTATCTCCAGCAAAACTTGGCAATACACATTTTCACATTATACATTGCCAGATAATGTTAGTCGCCGCATTGATTTCTGTTATTATTCAGCCATTATAAAGCCCTAATACATGTATGTTCTTTACATGCCTCATGAATCTCAGCTAGCAATCATTGATTAAGGTTAAATGCAATTAAATGTGATGTTAAGATTACCTTGTTGTGTTGGGTCCGATCTTCATGCATACACTGGATGTTTTCTACTTAGATGTTGTAGTGTTGAGGATGTGCTACTGTGGTATGCTAACTCTGTTTGGCAATGCACACACTGAACTATATTTTCCTTTCGTTCAACTTGTAATGATCCCACACTTGTGACACTTTATGGCGTTTTCTTTGGCGTGTCTCCTTTTGTCTCTTGCTGTTTTCGTGTCCCTCTTCCTCCACTGTTTTGCAATCCGTGCTTCACATCCATGTTACAGCTGTGTAGGCTATCAACAGCTGAAGTAATGCAAGCGTATTGTGCAACAGAAGTAACCATCCATGCGAAACACAGTGCTCTGTATAGCTGTACTGGATTTAACGAAGCCTCATCTTTATTAGTCTTTAGTAATGGAATTACTCGAGTTACTCGAGGCATTGTTTCAACCCTAGTTCTGACAGCCCAAAATTCGGAGGGCCCAATTAGTCCAAAAAAATACCCCGTTGTCCCAAAAGCCAATTTTTTGACTGCCCATTATCCCAAAAACAAATGCGTATGCACCAAAATTCAATTTGCCACACATTCACTGCAGCATTGTTGACACATGTAACGTATCTGTGGTTTGCAGAAATGAAAAATGCAAACCTTTTTTCTGGTGATTGGGTTGTTTAACCACAGGGAGTGTGTATTTAGGTAGAAACAGGACTTCGGAGCAATAGGCATTTGTTTTTGGGATAACGGGCTGTCAGAGAAATAGACTTAGAGTCTGATGGGACATTTTTCGAACTAACAGGGTTTCAGAAGTTTGGGCCATTGGAACAATAGGTAGTCTCCATTTCCACATCCTAATATAACCATAACAGACAGTTTGACCCAGAGGGGAAGCTACTTTCCAGGAAAAAGTGTCCCTGCTGGGTTTTGTGTTTGATTGGTGTATGAATATTTTCACATCACCTTTTTGGTCGTGCCTTAAAAAATAATTCTTGCTGTTTCATTACATTTCCATACATGCTTAGGATGTGGATCTATTAATTCTTTAATACGATAAGGACATATACTCTCCTAGCAACCAGGATTACTCCCCAGTTAAGAAACAAAATGATCAACAAATTTTAAAACGATTATTATTGAGTTAATCCTAAGGATGCAAAATCCTCAAGACTGGAGGGATTCAACTAAAGATATATGATTCCACACATATTAAAGAGATTATCTATGAACCAATGTAATTTAAGGGGACATCCATAACAGTCATGGTTAAAGTCACACATATATATGTGCAAAAGACAAAATTTAAAAAAAAGAAAACCAAGCTGATCATGATTGAAGGCTGGCAAGACAGAGTACAAAGGAAATATATGTGCATAATCATGTTCAAGCCCTCAGTTAGCCACAATACAGTCGGCGTGTTCTGAATAATTGAGCTGGGCGAGCTGCTGTCTCCACACATTTCACTGGCGCTTGCAATTTAAAAGGCATGGAAATAAGGGATGAATACTTAATGGCTGTGATGTGTGGAATTGCTAGAGCTGTTTCCTACAGTATCTAACTCATCAGCTGCTGTAAGATGTTCAACTTTGAAGCCTGTAAATGGACAGTGTTTCTTTTATCCAGAGATACTGGTAGTTAGCTTGAAGTTGGGCAGACGCAAACTGACAAATCACTGAGGTTATCGAGATCAGGTACAAGTCCAGCCTCCATAAACACAGGCCAATGAGCAGGCATTGGCGGGATCTGTTGTTTCAGACCTGCATACCATCTCGACATAAAAAAAAATGTAAAAGCAGAGCAGCTAGTGATAGCAGTCATAGCAGGTATATCAAAGTCCAACCTACAATGCAGTATTTCTGATATCCAATTAGTCCACTTTGACAAGTCTTGCTGGATTTAAATACTTATGAACCACAGAACAATGAATATAGCAAATAGGTGCCTGTCTTGCTGGAGGACACAATAACACGTGTAGCCGCAGGGGATAGGGAAAAATAAATTGACGGAGCGGAGATGTGTTGAATAAAATAATGTGGCTAATAATCTGCTTTGTAGTTGGAAGAAGTCATCTCAAGATAAATTAAATGTGTCACTACTCTCAAACATGGGCAGAGGCATATTCTCCTTCTTTATTACTCCTGTAACATTATCCCCATCACTCACAGTCGCTATCTTTGTCAGCTCGGCTGCCTGTTCCCCTAGTACAAACTGACTTCTGGTGGCATGCGCCTCTGTACAGCATCTCTGCATTAGTTTTAGTGCTCCCAGGACATTAAAAAAATGGAGAGATTAATTAATTATGATCTGTAATTAATTGATCTAATTAATCTCTTTTTTAATCTCATCTCAAAATTGCTGAGAAAAGCCCTCAATTTGAGGTATTTTCATTTAAATTCATTACATTATTGTGGCAGATGATCAAAAGATTGATATATATTACAAAAAGTAGTTTTATAAAGTCATAATTATTGTTTTCAACAATAACACACTTGAACACAGATGCAGTACACCTAGCCATTACATTCTATTGTTTCTGAGATTAGTCCCAATAAAGAGTGCTGCAACCTTCAGTCTTGACCACCAGGGGGGTACTTGACTGTCATGACATGTCAGCTTCATTACAAGCATAGCTGCAGATTAACGCAACAATAGATGTAAAAACACACAGAAACAATACATCTGTGATCACTTCCCTAATTTTATTTTAACAATTTTCTAAATTATTTTCCTCTTTTCCAATTTCTCGTTTTATTTCATGGAAGTGATCAATGTACGTGCACTTGTCCTTTAAACTTAATAAAAAATAAAAGCTAACAAAATAAAAGACACCTGGTACATTCATTACAGCTGTATCAGTTTATAGAACAGTTTTGAACAGTTAGAACAAGAGGCTGCACTGCAACATGCAAATCACTCCTTCTTGTGGCTGCCTGCGCTTTCCCTGTCCTTGCGGCTGCAATTTGCGCTGTCTTCTCTTCTTCAAACTACAACAACCATAATTCATGTAGGAACTGCTGCAGCCAATGTGCAGCCGGTGGGAGATGCTTGACAACCACCATGATCAGTTTTTAATGTTTTATCGGGCAATAACTACTCCAGACTCTGCTGTAGTGTAAGTTTTGGGACAATCAGGGCAGGATTCAGGACAACTGCTTGGATTTCGGGACTGCGCGGCACAGTCCCGAAATCCAAGCAGTTGTCCTGAATCCTGAATCCTGCCCTGATTGTCCCGAAAATTACACGGAGGTTGCCGGGGAGGTCAGATACTTGCGTGCTAGGGCAGACAGGTTTTCTTAGGCTCCTGAGTGAGCAGACCACCACTGCAGGGGACAGTCATCAGTGCTGATGCTGGGCTCTGCTCTGTAGCGCTGCAGCTCTCCCACAACTCAAGCACAAAGAAGCCAAATCGTACGCCTACAGATGGATTTTATAAAAGGCAACTCTGTGGCATACAGAAACAGTAAAGTTAGAGATTAAAAATGAGATTAACACGACCAAAAACAGCGCGTTAAATATGGCTGTTATTAATTATTCGCAATTAACGCTTTAGTTTATTAGAAAGAGGAGCATCTGGATTTTTGGCTGTAATGGAAATCATACTTTCTAGATTTTTAAATACCACAGTACACTGTAATAACCTTGATTCTGTCTAAGCCTACTTAACAGTGCTTTTAGTTGATGCCCTTGCAGCAGAGATGGAATGTCACTAGGTACTTGTGTATCACTTGAGTATTTCCCCCTTATGCTCCTGTATACTTCTACTCAACTTAATCTTAGAAGGAAAATATTGTATTTTCTACTCCACATTTATGCATCACTAGTCATACAACAGTAATATAAATGAACCTGAAAAGGGCCAGTCTTTATAAAGAGTACTTTCACTTTAGGTACTTAAAAGGTTTTCTCTACAACATTAAGAACATTAGCAGCAAACCACTATTTGCGATGGAACGATAAAGTGGAGAACTGGTGTCCCGAGCAGAGAATAAATGTTGTAAATGTGTGTTGTAACCTGAGCTTCTCCGTGGTTTGTTGTTGTAAGCCAGTCCGGTCCCGCATGCATGTTAGAGCATATGTGTGTGCCACTAGCAAGCTGCTTTGTATACGCTCATACGGTGGTTACCACTGATATTGGGAAGGGATTTTCGATGAAGGGCAGCACCCACCCTCCAGTTCTTCCCCTGGTTAGCACCATTAGCTCTGTCAACACTGTTGCCATTGTTTAGCGCTGCGTATGGAGTCAGCAACCTTAGCTGCTAGCAGCCAGCTCAGACACCTCCATGTTGAGAACTGTGTCTAGACAACTTAATGTACTCTGAATTTTGCATTGAGCATTGAAGCTAATACTTTGTATTTTTTCAAAAGTATGATTTTGAATAAAGATTTTTCACTTGTAACAAAGTCTTTGTCCAGTACAGTATTGCTGATTTTTACCTAAGTAAAAGATCTGAAAACATCCTCCATCACTGGTAGGCCTATATAGTGATACCCACCAATGGATAATTAATGCCCTTTATAGTGTAAAGAATAAAACATGGCATTACCACAGCTGGGACAAAGGTTTCATTCCCACTGGCTTTTTTTTATCATGTAGATCCCATTGCACGTTGGCTATGATTAAATGGCCTATTTTTTTTCTTTTTTGTGATAAATGTATGAAATTAAATGTGGCTTCAATGCAATCATTGTCAGTCATTATCATGATGTCCCCGGCCTCCTCCCCTCAGGCTGATACGTGGGGGCGGTTAGTCACATTAGTGCTCTGGGTAAAGTAAGTAATGAGAGCAGCATGAGGCAACGGTGCCCTTGGCAAGGCACTTAGCATAAAAGACAATGCTTAACATTTGGATGAAGAAAAATCAGAGCAGTAATCACGGATCAGTTTGACACATTAGCTCCCTATACTGTGAGAGTGTTTTTCTATCGTGGCTGGCTAACAGGTGGTGACACACAGCAGCAACTGCAGAGGGAGGTAAAGCTCGAGGAATACACATCTACTTAATCAAAACATGCAATAACTATCTCAAATGCTTCTTCTGTGACACTAATCGAGTTGATTGAAAGTGAGTCACCTCTGTCGAGTACAGTCTAGAGAGATTTAGAATCAGGACACTGTGGAAGAGGCGAAACAAAGACAGAAAATGATGTGAATGTATTTGGCTTCTCCTGTGTCCTCTCTGCACAGAGCGGGTCATCTCAATTCCATGTCTGCCCCCAATGTCTCCTGCCAAAAGAAAGTGTGAATATGATTACACATTGATTTCTCGCTCTCACACACAGAATAGAGAAGCATAGAGAGTTGGAGCTTGGAGCTGACTGGCAGGAAGAGATATCCAGTAGAACGCTGTTTGCTGGAGCCGTTGATTTGTTTGTTTGTAATAGAGTGGCCCCAGGGCTGTCTGTCATCTGCCAACTCAGGGAGTCATCTGGATTTTCTTAGGGGGGCTGAACATTATGGGATTCAGGATAAAAAAGGCAAAATGTAGAGGGAGCTTGGGGTAACAGAAGCTAATGTTCTTATCCTACAGTGGTTTTAATGTTAAGGCAAACACTGACGGGGTAGATTTCATTCTTTGCATTAGAACAGTAGCTTTACCAATAGTTGTAGGCTTTGAAGGTGCTACATAGGTATCATTAACGAACATTATCAGCAGACTCTGTTTTTTTTTTTTTTGTTCCTCTGTGTGTGTGTGTGTGTGTGTGTGTATATGTCCCTTTGTGATCATTCTGTGCCCCCTCATTGAATTCAGAGGTTTTTGATGGTTCTTGAAGGCAGCACAGATGGAAGCTTCAGTCGTTTTTTTTTTTTGTTTGTTTGTTTGTTTGTTTTGAGTCCAGGGGTGGAGAATTCATTAGTCAATCAGTTTGTTATTGGATTGATCAGAGCTGATCAGATCAGATCAATGGATTAGTGGGGCAGCTGCTACAGAGTAAAGTGAAAGCAAACTTTTAGACCCATTGCAGGGTGTGCAATTTTCATACACAGCCGCTTTTATTTAAAGTAGGTTGGAAAAATGACAATTCTAAAGGTGTGTTCACACCAGACCTATTTTTTTTCCCGCTAGCGACAAGTTTACATACAAAGTCAATGCAAACAGGCGATTGAGCGTATATTCGCCCAGGAGAAAAATCGCTCGGGCTCCGAGCGACAGCGACAGCGATTTTTCGCTTGTCGCTTGAGATGAGAAATCTCATCTGGAGCGGTATTTCGCTGGGTCCTGTCGCTTGCAGCTCAACGCTGATTGGCTGCCGTAACCCCGGAATCCCGGGGGTTCTTGACTGTCATGACATGTCAGCTTCATTAAAAGTATAGCTGCAAATTAAAAGCAACAATAGATGTAAAAACACACAGACACAATACATCTGTGATCAGTTCCCTAATTTAATTTTAACATTTTTTTTCAATCTTCTCCAATTTCTTGTTTTATTTTATGGAAGTGATCAATGTAAGTGCACTTGTCCTAGAGCCGCCAAGACGGTTTTCATAATGCAAATAATTCTGTTTGGATAAAACCTACAAGCTTCTCTTCCTATGACTTTTACTAAAAATGTGTCTTGTATGTTTTCTGAAGCCTTTAAGTTACAAAAATGAAACACACTACACTTCTGAGCATTTATACCTCCGACCGCAGCAGAGCGCTGCTGAAAGTTATACATTTTGATACATACAGGTAGGCTATACATATTGCAAAACTTTATTTGAAAACAAAACCATTCATATGGTCAGTAAAAAACCATTTTGTTAATAATAAAAAACGAATCTCAACAGTGACTGTGCCAGCCGGCGGGACTGCGGTTGAACCGCTTCCAATGTTCATTCATTCATTCAGTCGCGTGTTCAGTGTGTGTGTGTGTGTGCGTGTGTGTGTGTGTGTGTGTGTGTGTTAGTATGTCAGAGAGGAGGAGTATCAATAAAAAAAAAGTTTCCACTAATTATTTCGGTGTTTATTTCTTTTATTGTTATTTTTTTTTTATTAAAATGTGTAATATAGCCAACAATATTATTACCAAAAGTTAATCTAATTTATTATTGTAGAATGTACAATGACTTTGTACTCTTACAATGACTTTGTATGTGTCTTGTATGTTTTCTGAAGCCTTTGGACCCTATTTAGAGGGCCCTATTTAGATGGCCTAAAGCAGATGGCGGAGGGCGCATAATCCATGTCGCAAGTGTCATTGCTATTTAGATGCAGGCACAGTTGACATTTTCACGCCCTGCGCCCTCGTCGTCTAACTAGCTAATGAACTTGCGCTTCTCTGGGTGTATTGGTCTAAAAATGAGGAGTGGTCAGGCGCAGTCATGGCATGTTGCTAGTTAGATGACGTAAAAAGCAAATGCGCCAGTGACGAACAAAAACCTGGTCTAAAGTCAACGGCGCAGTATTTCGCTGTTAAACAAGTTAGTAATATGCGTCTCTAGGTGGGTGCACAACGCGCGTGCATTCTGCTCAGACACACACGGAGCAGCCACATATATGCAAAAGATAACAAATAAAAATATGATTACAATGTGAAAGGTTAGTATTGTGCACATTAAAATATTTATCAGAAACACGTCTTAATGGTCAGTCATTAATCAGAATGATCTAATCGCAGTAATAATGATCATCATAATCCGGGAGGTCCAAGCTGCAGTGTCCAAATATATGGAACTGCGAGCAGACCTCCACGGGCTGATGATGCATAGCCTGTAAAATGAACTTGTCTTTCCCAAATGAATTGTGATCATTTTGGCATGTAGGCTAAATCACAAAATCAAAGATGTGAAAATGTTTGATAAACTTTATTATGACATAAACACAAGAACAGAACGTAAAACTGAAGATCATCTTGTCAGGAGGAGGAGGAGGAGGAGGATGACCTCAGCTCCGCAGCCATCGTGCAGCGCAGCCAGACGGCCCGGGTGCAGCCATGGGACCAGCCCTTCCTGCACCTTCAGGCGGGGGGGTTCAGGATGCTGGAGATGGAGCTGGGCTCTCTAACCTCCTGGGTTAAAATAAAATAAATTGAATAATTTACAATTTGTTGACAGAGTTTCTCTCGTGCGCGCGCTCTCTCTCTCTCTTTCTCTCTCGCAGTCTCACTCTGTTTCTTTTCTTTTGACTTTTCTAAGATGACAGATGCTGAATATATACTCCCTCTTTGATGCTGTGGCTGTTTGTGGTTGGCTGAGAGGGATGTGAACTTATTAGATTGCAGCTGTGTTAATCAAATCAGGTTGGGTTTCCATTACGCGTGCCAAACGTGCCAAACGGTGCCAATCCCCTTTGATCTGACATCAGATGTGACGGGACAGTCGATACAGAGATACATTTATCGTCTCCTCAGCTGTAAAACGCTCACTCTTTCCAGTTGGTAGGTCCGCCATCTAACTAGCTCTCCACCGTGCACCTCTTTTAAAGGGAATGAGAGGTGACACTCTGATTGGCTTATTGAATAATACGCCCAAAACACACCCATGACTAATTCACAGAGTAAGTCCAACCCTTTTAGACTCTCCGCCATGGCGCACAGTCTGAAAATGTTTTAGACCATCTAAATAGGGCCCTTAAAGTTACAAAAATGAAACACACTAGACTTCTGAGCATTTATACCTCCGACTGCGGAAGTATAAAAATGAATAATTATAAAAAGCTGAAAATTATACATTTTGATATATAGGTAGGCTATACATATTGCAAAACTCTGTAAAAGTATACCAAAGCATACATTTTCATTTACAAATATTTTATTACACAAAAGACGAAGAAATTATGATTTTTTTTTTTTTTTTTTAACCTATTTTGGCACATACATACAAAATCCTCCCGCTCCTCGCTCCAGGCAGCTCCAACTCCACTCACATGCTCTGTCTCAGGCATCAGAGCCTCTGCGCTGCAGTGATAGATGCATTGGCGCTGTCCATGGCGCTTAAGGACCGCCAGGATTACAGCGCCCCTCCAAGCGCCGCAACATATGTAACTTCATTGTTTATGCTGCCCGTGTGCTCAGAAGCACACCAAAAATGCATCTGAATAATTTCTGACAAGTTATGATAAAATAAAAAAAAATTAGACTATAGAATAGGACTGACAACCTCTCCAGTGTCTCATGTCAATTAATTAACACTGTTTGTCAGCTTTTTATAATGCCTTTTTTTTCTTTCTTTTTGCTGCTAAGCTGCTGCTGCACTGTGTCTCCAGTTGAAAGTGGTGATTTGCTAAATACATTCTACAATAATAAATTAGATTAACTTTTGGTAATAATATTGTTGGCTATATTAGGCATTTTAATAAAAAAATAAGAATAAAAGAAATAAACACCGAAACAATTAGTGGAAACTTTTTTTTATTGATACTCCTCCTCT
This sequence comes from Epinephelus fuscoguttatus, assembly GCF_011397635.1. NCBI lineage: Eukaryota > Metazoa > Chordata > Actinopteri > Perciformes > Serranidae > Epinephelus > Epinephelus fuscoguttatus. The sequence goes on along the minus strand of NC_064765.1, from coordinate 27,975,393 downwards.
CTGACATACTAACACACACGCACACAGACACACACACACACACACACACTGAACACGCGACTGAATGAATGAATGAACATTGGAAGTGGTTCAACCGCAGTCCCGCCGGCTGGCACAGTCACTGTTGAGATTCGTTTTTTATTATTAACAAAATGGTTTTTTACTGACCGTATGAATGGTTTTGTTTTCAAATAAATACTTTTAATGAAGCTGACATATCATGACAGTCAAGAACCCCCCCCTGAAATTCCCTGATCGCTTCAATGACGTCATCAAAGCGAAAAAGAGAGTCTGTTGATTTCTGCCACATTGACGAGTGATTGCAACTGAGCGATGAAGCGATATCAAAGGGGCGAACCGAGCGACAGCGAAAAAAATAAAAAGTCCGGTGTGAACATACCTTAAAATAAGAGTGTTGATGTTCTAGGAGACAGCCTTCTTTATATGAATTAATGAATAGTTAAGTTTTATTTTCATTGCATCTGACGTTCTGCTGCTCCCTCTGTGCCCAGAGTGCAGTCTGTAGTCTGAGAATGTGATCCTCTGAATAACAAAAAGGTACATGTATTCCAACAGCGTTTCTTCTGAATGTTACAGCTCCAAAAATAGAAAATCAATAAGCGGTGGCGTCTTTTGTGACCAGGGAGAAGTGGTCAAAGTGCACAATGGATAGGGTACTACTGTATTTCCTGTATAAAACTTAAAGGTCTGTGGAACAAATGAAAACTTGGATCTATTTTTAGTGAATAGAGTTGGTGCAGTATTGTTGGCCAGATGGCAACAGTTAAAATGAGGAGGCAACAGGGTCCCTCTGGTCACCCACAATGTTGTTTGCCTTCGTCATCATTCTCTATGCATTCCATATACTTGGCAAAGTAATCCCTTACAGTTTAGCGACCGTTGTTACAGTTTTCTGACTTTTCTGTCTTTTCCTGTGCCTCAGTAGCATTGTTAAGGAAGAAGTCAAGAACTGGTCTACCTGTGACTTTCAAGACAAAATAAACAGAAAAAATGTTTTTTTCTCTGTGTTGTTTTCCTTTTTACAAGTACAGATTAGCACCTACTATGTGTATGTGCAATAAAATGTAGGGCTGTAGTCTCTTGGTAGACTGGTTGATTATTTCGTCGATATGCTCTCGTCGGACCAAATTCTCATTGGTCGAATAATCCCTGTGTTACTTTCATAAGGAGAAAAGTGATACATCAATCGCTTTCCAGGATTAATCCATTATTTCCTGTGACGGGAGGGACAGGCTAAGTTACCTGTGAAAATGGGGGTGTTTTTAAAACACCCCCTTTGTTTACACAGTGTTGAACTCGCCAACCATGCTCAGCGTCGCGGTGACGCAGACCTCCTGTCAGTTTCTGTATACTGACACCATTTCCCTCAGTGAAAACGAAGCTTGTATTTACTTGTATTTCACAGAAAAGAAACAAATTGTGAAGACAGTAAAGCCTCCACTTAAATAGCATTATAAGTCTTGTGTGTGATTTATCCTTCAGGAATTTACACTTCGGGATTTATCCAGGCTTCATATGAACAGAGGAAATCTCCGCTCATCGCTATGCTAATTTATACGTTGTAAAATGCCAATGGCTGGCGCTAATAATGTTAGCATGTCAGTATTATCTATGTACCATTTCATTTTTCATTTTCTTACCATACCCTTAAGCTGAGCAGCTAGGATGGTATTGGGTACTGAATCCCTTTTGCAGCCTTCAGTTGCTAAATTTGGTGAAAATAGATAGATAGATAGATCTTTCCGTGGTTGACAGAGCCTACACACAGGCATACAAAAACCTCCACACACAGGAAAGGTAGAACTTACTGTGTGCAGCTGGCTGGCACAAGGTCTTTTTGGCTATCTTTGCTAGCACGACTTGCTGCTGATTCCTCACCAGTTCACTTTTCAACCAACTGTGAAGTGGCACCATTGTTTTTGGCTCAGTCACGACATATCTGCTCTTTGGAAAGAAAGAGCAAGCAGCAACATGGAGCAAATGAAGGCTGCAGCTGGTGGGCACTTCAGCATAGCTGCACACAAACTTTAAAGTGCCTTTTGCAGTGCTTCAGTGAGGCCTTCTGGGAACACCCTCCTGAGCCCTTTCATAAAGGCCTGGGTTGACTGTGTCCTTGCACAGTCTAGAAGATATAAATTGGTAAAGAACACTGCAGGTGATCTGTATTTAATAGAAGCTCCACAAAAAGCTCCTCAAAGTTTCTGAGCCAAAAGAAAACTTGTGACTACTGCTTTCACCCCTACACAATGAAATTACATCTGGGCAGATCAATGGTCCACTTGCCACGCAGACATCGAAAGCCATCCAGTGCCTTTTTTCTGCACCCAGAACCCTTCTTATCTGAGCAAATAATTATGAACCATTACTTCGGATGAGAGGCAATTTGTCCTACTTATCTGTTTTGGACCTGGAACATAATAGCCCTGGCATTTGAAGCAGGACTGTGCTTTGAGATTGGCTTCTTCATCTGCAAACCTGACCTATTAAGCATGGCAAAAAACAGGACACAGGATAAAGTGGCTACCTCCCTGGCAACATACTTGGCCTGTCGAACCTGTGTTTGTCTGGGACTAAAATAAGAACAGCGAGGCATTAAGAATTGAGGAGTTGTCTTACAAGTAGGAAACAAATCTTGGCTAACCCAGACCACAGATTGAAGCAATGTAGGGAGCACTGTTTGTTAGTCGGTGAAACTTTTGACCCATGACCTTTTGTCCATAACAAGCCAATGTTTCCGAAGACATATCCTCCCTTCTGAAGGGCAAAGACATGCAGGGCATGGTTTTCAGTGTTTTGTGCAATGTTCTGTACAATAAAACATGTGGAGAGGCAGGAAGATGCTTAAAATGTGGTCTGACTCTTAATGCACAATATTTGATAATCAGGTCCATATGGAGATGGAAGAACGGCCGAAGTACTTGTAAAAAGTGCATTGATATAACTTACACACACTCTGCTCACTTCTGCATTAATATAGTAATTTAATGAAAACCTAAGGGAGCAATTCAAGCTCCAACAACTTCAAACACAACTTTGTAGGATACCAGGGATCGCAAAGACATTAGATCTTATTGCACAATCAGAAGAAAGTCAAGCTATTTGCTAGAATATTGTAAAAGTATTATAAAAGTGAAGGCTAACCGCAAACAGGAGGGAGCTAAATGTTTGTGATTTCACATCAGAGAAAATGGCAACTCATCCCACCTCTTTATCTCTACCTTTTTCCCCCCATCTTATTTAGTTCTGCTATGATTTCTGTGCTGTTTGGTGAAGAAAAATGTTTTTATTGAAACCGAGTCAGGAATAGATATTTCTTGCATCGTTGATATGTTCAGGCTTATGCTCCGTAGTCTCTCCATATATCCTCGCCACAACAGTTCCAAATCCCCCCTCGTCTCTTCTCATAACCAGGACATGCTATTAAAAGTGCTGCTCATACCTGGGGAACCAAAGGTGCTCTGAATAATGTCACTGAAGAATGTACCTACAGATATAAACACTTTAAGTTAAATGTATAATGAGGCCACTTACTTATTTCCATAGGGACAGTTTGTTGCCTTTGCCACCGGTTCACTGTGCACCCTGTGCTGTGCGTGCACATTTCAACAGTAGGGAATCAGTTAGTCATTATAAGGAGATTAGGAGGAGATAATGGACACTAACGTACAGCGCACTGTAGCTGTTTGATGCAAAGAAGGCCAGAACACCTTTTCCAGATTAAGGGTTAATGAGAGGAATGCACTTTACACTTGAAAGCCTCTTCTTCGGAGTATACCCTTAGGGAAATGCGGTTACTACAGAGGAAGCTATTCTGAGAGAGGTGATGCTCCGATTAGTATGGTAACAAGAGAACATCTCAGCTCGTGTTGAAGGTTAAGGGCCAGGTAACTAGACGGATCACTGCATTAAAACTGAATCGTGTATGGAGTAAAAGCACTGACCTCTGTGGGTGAAAATGTTCAGGTCGGTTGCACCTCTGACCAACTTGACAGTTGTTGAGGTACAGTCGGCCATATAGGACTCTATGAAATCTGTTCTAATTATTCTAGATTTGTTTTTTGTTTTTTTTAATGTGACACGCATTTTGTCATCACAAAGAGCATCTAAACACGGTGGATTCGATGAATGTAAGGTTTTGGTGGTATCACAGTGTTATGGTATATCAGTGTATTTAGAAATCCCATTGGGGGTAACACTGCAGACCATACCCTCATATATCATATACCGTGGTAAAATATTAGGAAGATATGAAGGTATTAAAATTTGATACTGCCCAAGCCTCTAATATAACGCAACATTGCTCTATTTTTTTGTCAAAGAAAGTCCTTCAGTGCAGTTATAAAACAAAACACTCCATCCTTTTGTAAAATAAAGTGCTTCACATCTGAGCTTCATATTGTTTTGCTCTAGATTTAGCTGTTAGGTCAAATTTCTGTTTCTTTAAATTTAAAAGGGTCACAGGTAACGTTACTGTAAATTAACTCTAATGAAGCTTTCTTTCACGTATTTACACTGTGTTCTCACCTAATTTTATAAAGCAGATGTAGTCATATGTGTATCGCGGGCTGTTTAAATGCATTTAAAGGTCAGCATACAAGGAACTCCAACTTTATTGGCAGTTGGTTTGACCACAGAGATGCAAGTGCCGGCTAGCTTGATGCAGAAACATCAGTCGCTGTCTCAGGACCACCTGAGAAGCAAAGGAGGATAGGATTTGATCAAGCTTGGCTGACCTAGAAAAAGACTGCAGTCTAGCTCACCATCACTGGCATCACCTTGGTCAAACCAGCCAACACTAACATTGTAGACAGTGCGGGCAGAGCAAAGTCTTGGCAGATGAGCCCGATCAGCTGGCTGATTGTATTTACTGCCCGACGTAACTTACTGGCCCCAGTATGTGTGGAGGAGCTGAGCCCTGCTGTTGGTGAAAAACCATTACAGGGAGCAGAGAACAGAGAAACAGTGTAAGCCAAAGTATTGTGACATTTTTTTTTTATGTTCATTCAGCTTCGGTGCTGTGAAAAAGCGCTTTTAAGAGTAGGAAAAACCCAAATTTTTACAAATTGATTGCAGCTCATTCCATTTTATTGTCAAGTTCCTCGATTTGTCCGTGTTTTATGCACTGTGGAATTCATAGGGCGCTCTATCTATCTGTGCTGTAACATTACACAATAGGATGTTATGAAGACTCATACTGTACTGAACAGCGTGGAGACAGAGCATGTTGTATGTTATTTTAAAAACTCTGCCCACATTGTTTGATTAGAGATTTGAATTCAGCTCATGACCTTTGTTGCACATCACCCCCTCATACACATGCTCTCCACCTACTTCAGGTCAATATAATCATTCAGCAGTATAGACGAGCCAGCGGACAACTAGTAGAGCAACAAGTGAAAGACAGCTGTGAAATGCACCTTGTTCACACATGTCAAGAGGAATGGCAAGCTCTATGTCTGAAGTTGGACCCCCAGGGCTCCCACCAGCCCTTTCGCTTTCAACCTTCATTTCTCAGAAACACCAGCTCACTTGATAACTCAGTGCTAATGAGTTGATATAGATTAACCAAGGCTGCTTTTCTCTTTAAATCAATGATGAAACCTTGAGGGCTTTTCGGAGCCTAGAAGTTACTGCACCATGGAGACCCAAGAGGTGTTGAAAGACCAGTTTTTAATACACCCTCTAACCTTGAAGCCCTGGTCCCAATTGGCTTGCTGCATTCCCTCCGTCTTTGTTGTCAAGTATCTCGTCAGACGACCAAGGCGATTGTCAATAATCCAGTGAATGGCCCGTGTTCGACCCTGCTTCTTTAATGAACTGCCCTGCACTATAAAAGCAAGGTGAGCGGAGTGCGCCGGCACTACACTTGTCTCCTCACTTTTTACATGCTGTGTTGTCTCAGTAATATATTACTACCCTGATTGTTGATGTTGCAACGTAATTACCCCGTATAACATCACAATTACCTCATCACTTCTTCATGGCTTTGAGGAGACAACAAGACATTTGTGTCTGCCTCATAAGAAGCTGTTTTTTTTTTAGAATTGTAGTTTTGTGGAGTTGCAGGCTAAATGTTACTGCTGGAAAAAAGCAAAAGAAAGTACAGTTTTTATTCACCAGGCTGCTTAGCTGGTATTTGGTTGTGCACACTTAGTCATTATATCCACAATGCTGATGATTATTTATCAGAAATCGAATTGTGTGAATATTTTGTGATAACACCAATAGTCAACCCTACAATATTCTTGTAAAACAAAGAATTGTGATATTTGATTTCTTCATATCACCCAGCCCTACCTTCATGTGTCCTTTGGTGGCCTCCGTAAATTGATCAGCTCTCAACTCCAACAGCAGCTGACACTATTCTGGGCAGGGTTTCTCCAGGGATAATAATTACCTGTGTACGCTGTGGAGACGCTGTCATTCTCTATCGTCTCACTCTCACTCATGTTTAATGAACTACAGTTAAAAGACAAATAAAACAGAAGGAAGCAATTAGAAGTACAGCATACCTTTCATAGTCAAGAAAAAAATCCTCATTATCTCATTGTTCATTCTGATGTAATTAGGATACTGTAGACTGTCCAATTAGTATTCCTTTGCTGCGTTGTTGACATCTCTCCCAAAGCGTGGCTGTAGTGTGTACGTATGTAGAATATGTATGTGTGTGTTGTTTTGTAACTGAGCCCACCTCCTGTGGTTCTGCTTGTTATAAATACCTTAAGGGGGAAAGAACATAGAATTATCCAGCCAATCTGTCTTTGCTGCCCCTTGTGATATGCATTATTAAGTCACAATAAAACGACTGCTTTGTCAGAAAAGCTGGCGCATGGTGGCAGATATCTTGATTTCTCAAGCATTACAGAACACTTGAACTGACGGTAGCATGTTGAATGAGTACTACAGAACTTCTCATTTCTGCGCCAAGCACCTTAAAATTAACCCTGTCACTCAATGACTCCTGCATTTATTTGCCATAAGGCCACAGAAATGCATTTCTTATTGGATATTAGGTGAACCTATTTTGACTGCCAGACGCCTCTCACTTAGTCTCAAGTGGATCATTGATCCTTAAAGGTCAGATCGATTGGTTTCTTGAGGGCCAGTGTCCTCCATACTCAATCCTTTACTCGTATCCCACCAGCTGCCAAGGTATCTGTCCTTACTCAATCAATCAGCATATTGATCCTGACCTGAACATGAGGGCAAAGGGATGTGTGTGTGTAATGTTGAAGTAAGTGGGCTCAGACCCTCATCCATCCACGGAATTACCTGGGCTTGGCTAAATTGTGCACTGGAGCTCAACCCATTTGTACAATTGAAGTAAACTGAAGCCAACAGCCGTTCAGAGGACTGAATTCCTGGAGGTCAAGGGGTGAAATGATGTTGGGTGGAGCGGTGGGGTGTTTCTGGGTCTTCACAGAATTTCTGTTTAGTGCTCCACCTGCGCTGCAGCTGTTACTTTTGATTAATCAGACTCTTTTGATGGTGTCTCTCTGAAGGCTCCCCAATCAGTGAGAGAGCATGCACAGGATCACACACGCATGTATTTCCACACACACACACACACACACACATACACACACACACACACACACCCTAAGATGTTATGTGTGGCAGTCAGGACTCCCTGTGGCTGTGATCAGACACTTTTCTGCTTTCACTGGGGACCTACTGAGGTGAGTGGAGGGTCTGATTCATCCTCCATCTTGGACAGGGTTCTACCTTTGCTCGTGTTCCCCTGCTGGTCTTTGAAGCGTCTTATATCAGAGACCCTCGTGTGTGTCTGAGCTTGCAGTTCTTGCACTTTGCACACTTTTTCCTCCCTCTGTTTTTCACATCAGGCATTCGAAGGAAAGATTAAGGCACATAAACCCAGTGACAAATGTTACCCCTTACCCTAGCCCATTCTTCCCTGGTTTAGTATCATTCTTACAGCAAAGCTGTTGAAGTGCCATCACTCTTTGATAGATGAAACCCAGATAAAGATATAGCTCTACATTTTTAAACCTCTCACCTCTTTTGAAGATTTATTTTGCACTATAGATCTACAGCATTACATGGAGTCCGTCCAGTGAAAACTAAACGGGAACATCTGTGCTTTTTAGTGTGTGTGTGTTTCAGTTAGAACGCTACGCACACTAAATGCATGAGAAGAAATGTGGGTGGAGGATAACAAGCTGGTGTGTTAAACACCATTGTTTCATAACATCCAACAGAATGCGAACTTAATATTTGACACCGTGATTTTGAAGATGAACATTATGGTGGATTTTCAAGCTGTATGTTAGTGTGGTTTGGGACTGTTCTGAAAACACACGGCTTCCCTTCTGGCCTTCTCGGTACATAAAGCAGTGTAATAACAACACTGATAAGAGATGCAGAGGCAGGAAGATAACAGCACCAAAAACACCACAGACAAATGTCACAAGAAGGAAGAGTAGATTTCATATGTGATTCAGCTTGTGAAGAAAGTGAGATGAAATGTGAATAGTGGGGGAATGGAAAATGATTTTGACTGCGCTAATGTTGAGGGTTTATCATATATAGCAGGCATTCCAGATGGGGAGAAGAAATATGTTAGTGAAGTGGCCAAAACGAACGAATGAATTAAGTACCATTAGCATATCAGCATTAATGACACAGCATCAGCATGACAGAAAGTACTTTAAATTAAAATCAGTTGTCAAGGAGACACAGCTCTCTCAATATTTAGAAAATGCGCATTCACCCCCCACAGTAAAAACATGAAAGTAGCAGAGGACTTTTATTTTGAAGAAATTAAAGATAAATTAAAGAGCCTTTGCTTCAGGTCCTCCTCTGTCTCTCCCCTTTCATATGTGTTTCTGTCTCTTACTAAAGCATGAAAAATGCCTAAAAATATCAATTCATGCATATATTCACATAGAAGAGGCACAAATTGAAGCATAAAAATTTACCAGAATACAGGAAATTAAGTGTTTGATGCTCAAAGTTTCCTGTAGCAGGACCCCCACATGACAGTAGACGTGAATATGTGCATCACATTCAAAGGCAGTCCATTCAATAGTTTTATTCTTAACCTCATGGTGGCGCTAGAGCAATAGTTAGGGGATTACCAGCATCATTATAGGAATCATTATTGACACACTGTTAGCATCTATTTGAGATTTAAATTCTCATGTTCATCTGAGACAAATTTTGCTAATAAAAAAATGTCAACATATGACATTTTTAACCCTATGGGCCCGAACGACGCATAGTGCGTCCAAATTCACACCCGTTCTTCTCTGTGGATTTTCTCCGCGACCGTGCGTCATAGCGAGAAGCCACGCATATCACATGAAACAGCAGAACTGTAGCTTTCCGAGAAGGCCAAGCACTTGTCAGTAGTACAGTGTTTTCACAGCTAAAAAAAAAAAATGATAAAGTTACACTAAAATGATGTATAACAGAGCTTTCATACAGCTCTGCACAGACATTACTCTTGGATGGATTACTCGCGAATGCAGGCTCGCACAGAAATGCCACGCATATCACATGAAAGCGCAGGGCTAGAGCTTTCCAGGGATACCACACACACCATTGTGCTGTCATCTCATCATGCTATAAATACAGATTGATTGTCTACAAAATAAAAACCTGACTAATTTCTTTACAATCCATAGATTTTATTATGAGTCACTTCATATAGTGAGGAATATGTGTCTTACCACGTCTTAGGCTTGCGTGTGTTTCTCCCTGTCTATCCACATTTGTAGTCCGGCTTTCAAGATGCAAATATCTCCATATTGTCCAGTTGACACTCCATCAAACTTGTATGACGAAACCAGCGCACTTCACGTTTGCGCACCCAGACAACTGCAGCCTAATTATGCATGAATGACAGGGCCGTAGTCACCATATGCATTGAGGGGGACACGTGCCCCCTCCCCCCATGCCCATTTTTTTTTTTTTTTTTAACTGCAAACAAAGTGGCAAATATTATCTTGGAGGACATCATTGCACTTGGTTGACTATTTTTCTATGATCTTAGATGTAAATATTGCATGTTTCTTTCAGATAAAACACATTTCTGACTTGTGAATGAGTCAATGTAATTTCTTGCAATAATGAAAAAATACTGGCAATCATGTCCGCCTGGCACAAACCACATGTTTTGGACAACTGTGAAGTGACAGAATGTCCCACCATCATGGTTCTTACATTGCCAGATTCCAGGGAGTCTCCCCTCTTCATATATGGCAGAGTATGTCTTCTTCCAACTTGCTAGGCTGAGATGCATGTAAAAATGTAAGAATTTAGTCACATGGATTTGTTTTTTTCATTGATATAAAAATCAATATAAAATACAGGCACATAGAAGGACATGGAATGATGGCAAATCTGGTTAGCCCAGATTTTCCTGAAAAAAAACAAGATATAGCATGTGTATGTAGCCTTTATAATGACTGTGATGTGAGCTTAAAAGTAAAGGCAGGAAAAAATACCCCAAAAATGCCTAGGGCCCAAAGGGTTAAGTGTTAAAAAATTACTTTAAATATAAATGTACTCTAATGGATTACACAGATAATCCACACAATAATAAACCATCACATGATGTTTCTCTAAACCTTTTAAACATATTACTGAGTAATTCATAAGAAATCATTCATTTAAAAACAACTGCACTCCTCGAGACATTGTAAATTATTTTTTATTGCACAATGACTCTATTGACATACTTAATTCAATAGATCCTTAATATTAATTAATTGATGGCGATATGTCAGTGGGAATTGGAATTATGTTGAATAGTAGTAGGAAGCAGGGGGGACTGTTATTTGCTAGTTTCTGAAAGTTGGTGTGTCTAATTGAAAAAAAGGAAACTTCTGGAGAGTTGTTTGTGTTTGGCATAGCAAAGGAAGGGTTTAAAACTAGTTAACAGGGAAAGGAACAACTGTTGACTTTAAAAATGCATTAACGCTGCGCTTCCTTCATTGTTGAATTACATGGTCACGGTTGAATTAATTAAAAACACGAGTTGGTGTGCATGCGCCTTTGTTTGTGTATGTGTACTGGCGCAGAATTCATTTGTCATACTTGGCTGGTTTTGTTATTCATTGTCATCAACTTCGCTACAAAAAAAAGTCAAATGCTGCCTAGAGACAGTTTTTCTTCCCTTGGAGCTCCTTTGCAGATTATTTATTAAATACCTGAATGAAAACAAAGCTTTTCTGGATGATGCACCTTTTTTGTGTTGAAGGGATCATCCTCTGTTGTGTTGGGTTCCTGCCCAGTGAATAACAGAGAATTATTTGTTACACATGGAAAAGTCCAGCTGGACTCTTAACCCTGTATACGGACATGTGCTGGGATTTGGCGCACAGAGATACAACAGGATGCCGTGTAAGGAGTGGAATCTGTGATAGGCCTACATCATTTTTGTTTTCCAAACATTTAAAAAAGCATGAAAACCTCTTAAAAGCAATATTGGATTGAATCTACGTTATACTTTTCTTCACAGTCAGTTGTGTTGGCCTATACAACAGTTGTAAAAAAGACACAGGAGAAGAAGACACTTTGCTGGTCATAAGACAACGATGATCGCTGACCACACTGGTGGTCACAATACCGTGGCCTCACAGTGCCGACAGGGCCTCTGTCATATGCTTCAGATTGTGGCTTGCAGCTGTGTCAGTGAGTTTCTATGAGTCCTTTGAGATTTACCAACAAAGTCACGTCACTGATGCTTGACAAGCATGACAAGCACATTAGATTAGGGGTTGGAGTTGGAGAAAAATATCCAAATTTAAATCTTCCTCACACACTTTGGCCCAAAACACTCTGTGTACGTCCAACTGTAAAATGTTAGATAAGGTCCCAACCATGCATTTGCATTTTGAGATTCCTGTAACCTTATAACATATCCTGATACAACGGTTCATATATCTTAGGAATTAGTGTCGGTTAGAGTAGGTGTATGAAAAGAATCACGGTTGAGTGTAATGTGACTCAGTGAGATAATGTTATGTATGTAGGTAACTTAAACTAACTTTAACAGGGTTTCTGCAGGTCATTAAAAAGCATTAAAAGTCATTAAATAGATTTTGCGAAAATTAAAGCCTTAAATGGCATTAAAAAGCATTAAATTCGATGTACAGAGGCATTAAAAAATTAAATACACTTGATGGAAAAAAAACATTGTTATTCACGATTTATTTTGATTATATAAATATTTAATAATTTTGATCGGAAGTATAATGTGATGATTGACAGGTGGAACCCTTTAATTGGCTATTGTTTACGGTCGGTGCACGAAGTCACAACACCTGATGCTTGGAATGCAGCGTGATGAGAGCGTGCTCATGCTGTGGCGAAAGAGCGGAGGGAATATTAGCGATATGTCGGAAAAATGCAATAGTGGAAAGCAGACATAACCCATGGCCCGATGGCCCGGGCCAATAAAATAGTATGTTGGTCAAGCTGATTAACAGGTCACAGGCCCGCTCGGGTCAGTGACGCTGTAAGGCTTTTTTTGTCAGGGGAACAACTCCAGCGGATTTTTATCCCACTTTTCTGGACCCTTCAGTGGATTTATTGGGCTTTTTGGCCAAAGGTGCCCTCACCTTTCCTCGTGCACTGAAACGCCGGAGGAGGGGGAAATGTGCCGGTGCGCTTGTGCGTCTTGGCCAACGCGGACACCACACACCGCTGCCATGCAGGTATATTTCTTTCCAATGTGTGTTCGCTGGCCAGTAAACTGGATGAACTTCAGCTACTGATGGTGAAAAATGAAGACTTTCTACATCTGCAGTTTTGTGCTTCACGGAGACGTGGCTGTGTGGATCGATACTGGACTCTGCGCTGCAGCTGGCAGGCTTCCAACTCTTGAGCGGATCGTAACATGGAACTCTCTGGCAAAACTAAAGGTGGAGGTATCTGTTTTTACACTAACAGCGGCTGGTGTCATGACGTGACAGTGATCCAGCAGCACTGTTCTCCTGATCTGGAATCTTTTTTCATCAACTGCAAACCTTTTTACTCCCCCTGTTAGTTTGTTTCATTCATTCTGGTCGGTGTTTACATCCCACTGCAGGCCAACGTGCAGGAGGTAGGCTACAGCGCACGCTTGCCGACCAGATAGCTACTGTGTGTGGAGCGGACTTTACCCAGACTCCTTTGTATTGTCATTGGCGACTTTAACAAAGGTAGCTTCACACATGAACTCCCCAAATAAAAACAGTTTATAAAATGTCTGACTTGAGAGAAGAATATTCTAGATCACTGTTAGACAACTGTTAACAAAGCCTATCACCCCGTCCCCTGCGCTGCACTGGGCCACTCTGACCACAACACCGTCCACCTGATTCCCTCATACAGGCAGAAGTTAAAGCTCTGTAAACCTGTTGTGAGGTCATCTAAGAAGTGGATAGAGGCGGTGCTGTATATAGACCATCAAGCACTATGGTGAGGTATAATGGAGTTAAATAAAATGAATTTAAATGAAATGAAGTTTTATAGACATTTTTTCTCTCTCTCTATTTTTTTTTTTTTTTTTACTTGGGCCAGTAAGAATATACAAGGGGCCAGTAAAACTCTGAACTACTGGCCTGGGGGGGCCAGTGGGGAAAAAATGTTATGTTGAACACTGTGCAAGTTTCATCAGAAGTGGTTGGATGAGGAACTATTCAGAACCTGGTTAAAGCCTGTCGACGATAAACCACGAGTGCCGTCAATGTGTGAAATCACACATGGTGTCAGATAGTCACAAGTCGGTGATTAAAGGCAGGCAGCAGTTAACTGTGCTGGATTTCTTTGCCATGACCAGCAACGCAACTTTTCCTTTAGCCACCACAACTGCAGCTGCTGCTGCTACCACCACCACACTTGCCGCTACGGTGACCGCCTCCGGCCTTTTCAGGTTAGAGTTAATTTTTCACATCATTCTTCAGGCTGGTTTTGTTCTTTTTGAAATGTGCAAATAAACCGTCTTGTGGGCCATCTGCAGTTTGACATGGGCATTAAATTTGTTTAAAGTGGCATAAAAAAGGGCATTAAAAAGCATTAAATTATATTTGCTGATACCTGCAGAAACCCTGTTTAAACTTTAACTAACCCTAACCCTAGGTGGCTGGGGACTAACCTGCGCCGGCCAGTGCCTTGCCTCTGTCTCCTCACACAACTATGTTGTCGTTGGTCAACATAGGGAGAGACTCTGAGTATATCCCTTCTTGCCTAACACTGACTTTTGGTTTCACATGGGACACAAACCCCAGTCTCCTAGGTCAAAGTCCAGTGTTTATGTGACCCATCCATCACCCTGAACTTTCTCCCAGATGATGGACAGCAGCCTACAGTGCATAGGTCATTTGAACGCAGCCTCTTGGCTCATGATTAAATACAGTGGGGGACTTTCCATAGGTACATGTACAAACAGTGAATGAGAACACCCTGAACCTGGTGTGAATGGCACATCTCAGTAGGCATTCAGAAATCTTACTTCGGTAAGGTATAATCACCAAAAGCTAAATTTAGTATTTAAAGAAAATGTGTTGAGTATTTAGCACAATTGTCCAAGTTATGGACCTGCAATTGTATAGCGCCTTTCTAGTCTTCCGATCTCTCAAATTGCTTTTTACACTACGAGTCATATTCACCGATTGACATACACTTTCATTCACTGGTGGCAAGGCTGCCGTACAAAGTGCCCCCTGCTAGTCAGTTTTTAACACACTCACACATCAATGCAACAGCCACCGGGAGCAAATTGTGGTTTGGTATCTTGTTCAAGGATAGTTCAACATGCAGACTGGAGGAGTGGACGACCCGCTCTATCTCTGAGCCACAGCCATTATGTATAATATTGTAGATTTATGTTTTTCAAAAAATCCTGATTTAAAAAGTCAGTAGTGACAATCAGCTGAAAAAATAAACGCAGTGAGATAAAAAGTACAATATTTTCCTCGAAATTGTGTTGACTTTTAAATATAATGTAGCAGAAAATAAAACACTGTTGGGGTACCTCAAAATCATACTTTAAGTCCCTCTCTCCTCATAAATGTGTTTCTCTGATGTTTATGTCACCTGAAATGTCTGAAAATATGACTTCTGTGCAAAGTTTTCACATTTCTCTACTGAAGGTGGCACTTCCCTAAATTCTGAGATTCAAACTCATGCTGGGCAACCTAGATTAGATACGTCACAAATTCAAAAGCCAGTCACTTTCTAATCCTGGAAACAGCGTGCAGAGTTCAACACAACACAAGCAAAGAAACCTGAAACCTTCAGCGCAGAGTGGACTTGTCAGTACAGAGAGCAAAGTTGGCATTAGCAGTTTTTGGTCATCAGACCTTGGGGTTTCCTTACGCTATCTACTAGGGTTGTGCCGATGGGTGATCCGATCGCCCATTGGCGATAGAAGGGTTGTTTTACTATGTCTTTTTTATATGACGATGCAATTGTGAGGTGTGGGGGGTGAGACAGCGCGTGTGTGGAGCATGCTGACGAGATCGAGGCTGAACGAGGCTGAGTGAGAAGAGACAGAGGGAAGCTGCTTAGTGAGAGAGCGGAGGGTGGGGGGGATCAACGCCTCCGCCCGCTCGACACAAGCATACTCGGGTGTACTATAAGCGGAGCAGACTCCACGAGGAATGTCCGCAGTCATTTGGGCTTTCATAGTCGAGCGCACTTCCGCGTTGTAGTTTCCTGTAAAAATGTGAAAAATCCCTGCGATGTGAAAAATACATGCTGAGCAGTCACTGGTGCGCGGTTGTAAAATCTGAGCTTTGCGTGCTCAGGACTTGCGGATGTCCGCTTTGAGTCCGCGCGGACTCGTATGTTCGTATGTTCCGCCCGAGTATGTTCGGGCCTTAACACGCATGTCGCGGATCGGTGAACAAAACAAACAACACAATGTCAGGAGAAATTGAAAAGATATGCCGTCTATGTAAAGTCAACGTGCTAATTAAGGAGCCGTTACATGTTCAAGAGTTTTATAAAGCTGCTCAAATGCCAAAGAGATGCTATAAGTGAACGTTTCACCTGCGACGCGTAATGACGTAATGTATGTTTTTTAACTGTTAAAGCTGTGTCAGCCACTGTCAGTTAGCCTACAAGCTAACAAGCTAACCAATACAAATAGAAGACACTAACTACACTCTGATATGTCTGCTGGTTGCCGATTTTAGTGCACAGTGGACTCCTCTTCTGAGTCTGACTCAGGCCCAAACATGTATGGCTGAATCTCTCTGATTTTTCCTGTAACACTAAAGCTAGCTGTCTTGCTCTGCTCTTTCACTGGTCAATCTAGCATGAGGAACACTGGAGAAAGCGAAAACAACACCTACCTCAAGCAGCGGTGGTGTACCTAGTGGATACCAGATCCAGAATTTGGCTGAACAGGGTCTGCTCATCTGTCCCCTGCAGATAACGAGATATATATCCTATGTATAGCCTTTTTGAGACTGAACAAAATGATATTCATACATCACTATAGGCTAAAACAAATGTTTTTAAATAAGGACAGGGCAATGAATAAACAAATTGGGTATTACTTACATTGGAAGATTGTATTCCCTCTACAGCCTATATTTCCTCTATCATGATGTGGTTGAATATAATTTTGGCCTACACAATTGAAGTAGCATTTTAATAGACCTAACTATCAATAACTGTTTTATACATTCAAAAGTTTAGATTTTTTTTTAGTCGGCAATATAGATTGAAAAAACTACAACATCATGTTAGTATTACAGTGTATTGTGGGTAATTAAATCAGTGAAGTCTAAAGTCTGCACTCCAAGCAGACTCTTTCTGGAAGTCTGCATGAAGTCTGCTTGAGGCCACTTATGGACTGGATGAATTGTGAAAATTTGGACAGCCTTCAGTACTCCCAGATTTCCCAGGAACGCGCCGGACATTTGGATTCAGCCTTCTGTAACGAGTGAGAAACAGTAGATCTGCCTCTGGCCCCTTTTCAAAGTATTGTGTGGGAAAACCATTTAGAAAAAATATTAGTATTTGTAGGCCTATATGTATTCTTTAAAGACATGTCTGGAGGGGGACTTTAAGTAGGTATTTCAGTTAATGTTTTTAGTTAAATTCTATCATGGGATAGTTGCATAATAAAAGAAAGCAGAAACAGTTAAACTTTCTGACAAAGAACATACAGTATGCACATAATGTGAAACGTGGGTGTAAGCACAGTGTAAACAGATTGTTTTAGTGCACTGCACTTATATTCTGACCTCATACCAATATTCCCAAGTGGAGCTTGCAGTGCTCTGACACCATGGGCTAAAAAAGTTTCTTAAGTAACTTTGTAAATGTATGCTACGGTATTAATCATACTCCACTCCAATCCCTCCCCATAATGAACTCAGACACACCTGTAAAAAGAGCCACAGGCTTTTTAGTAGCCACAAAGGATGGAGTTTGTTTTTGTGCTGCGATTTGTAACTTTTATCCACAGTCTCAGTATGGCTTCCCCAACAGCCTCAGTACTGTACAAGTTTCACATTACATTTACACTCCTGTGGACTTACAGTGCTTATTCAAGTGAAAGGAAGGCAGCATGGTTCCATTGCCTCTTGCTAAAATTCAGCCTCGGGCTCAAAGAATCGCTTCCTGTCTTTTGCTGTACTTCACCGTTGCACTTCAGGATTAAAGCATCCATCCATGGATATATTATTTTATTTCCTTTCTCTTGTGTTTGAAGAGGTGCTTTGAAGCCCAACTTCTGGAGATCTGCCACTAAATGTGAGACTCCAACAAATAGCTTGTTTTCTAATCACATTGACTCTAACCACAGAAGGGTCTGTGATAAACAGTTGACAATTTTAAGCCAGGGAAGTGAAGGAGATGAAATAAAAGTAAATATGAAAAACATGTCTTTTTCAATACAATAGTGCAGTTCATGCTTGTTTAAATTAAGCAGAGAAATGCTTTGTGGACTAACCACAGATTAATGTCATCTCTGTGATTATGCTGCTTTGTGTCTACTTTAAGTACTTTGTCATAGGCAAACTGAAAGTTTTAGCACAACAGTAACCCTGTAATATCTTTGGGATTTCTTGTAATATTATTAGGGCCTCTCTACATGTGCACAGATATTTTAGAAACAAATATTTTTCCCCTCGGATATTAAAAACATTCTGTCCACGCTACCTCTGTTTTACAAATGATGTCCATCCACACTAGGATGCAAAAACGACACCTACTGGACACCTATCTACTTACACCTACTGGAGATCTCATCACAGTTGATTCCCCTTTGACATAAAGATGAGGGATTTCACTTAAAGATACAAGCGCTGCTCTGGACATGTGAAAGTCTTCCTTCTACTACTTATGGACAATCTGGAATTGTCCTGCCATCTGCTGGTTTTACCGGGCTTGATCCTAAACCACCATTGGTGAACTTTAAACCAGGGACGCTAGGGTGGACCAAATAAAACTAGGAAAAGTCTGCACCTTAGAAGATGGGACCAGATGTAGACAGGCCCTTTATATCTGCCTTTTGTATGCCTGTTCGTATGTCTTGTAGGTCTCACAAGAGAGGAAAGATAATTGTGACGTATTCTCAGTAAGTCCTAATACAGCTCTGGGCACAATGGTTGCCTTACACAGATTCACACTGAGATGTAGTCAGTTTGTAAGGTGTTTTTGGCTTACTAACACCAGTATGCTGGAATTATACAATCATCAGGAGAGAGAGAGAGAGAGAGAGAGAGAGAGAGAGATGTACATAAGATCACCCTTCAGAAAAGGTAATAGTAAGTGATTTCTACCAATCCAGCAGGAATATGATGAAGCTGCCATAATAATGCAGAGTCTGCTCAGGTCAAATCGTAATTGCGTTCCTTACCATTATTTTGTGTTTATTAAAACATGTAGGGAAAAGAATTGAGGAAAAGAAGAGGCCAACCTCACCTTTTTATTCTTTGTATTATTTTCTGTTGTTTGCAAGAGAAAAGGAACTCCTTTGAGCCCTGAAATACATATGAAATCTTTCAAACATTACTGCAGGGGAGATTTTCATTATGGCTTTATGCAACTGGGCACAAAACAAGTGAGAGATGTTTCACATGCAATAATCACAACATGGTCCTCATTCATTTTCAGTTAAGTAGTAAGCAAAACAGCCTGAATCACCAAGCTATGAAGCAGGTTCAAGTTAGCACTAGTGCTGGTAATTTGTGGATTTTGTAAACACTTATTCCCGGAAAATGCACACTTACTCTTGTGATTTATACTCATTTGTTGCTAGGTTGTTGGAGTCATGTTTGGTATTTGTCCCCAAGCAGATCTGAAAATGCCACTGGCTCAGTAGTAGCTACATGTTCTGGTACAACAGTAAATGTGTAATTTGGTATGAACATCTTTGAACATCATGTTCCTTTTGAAAATAATGATGGCATCCCAAATAGGCTTTGTGTCTGAACACTGAAAGCTAACTCTGTATTATACTCACACATCCTGTGTGCATGTGTGTGTGATTGTTTGTCTGTGTGTGTGTGTGAGCGAGAGAGGAAAAGAAAAAGCAGCAGACACAGAGATGTAGAAACCCAGAATAAGAAAAAAACAGACATCAAGTGAAAAGGAGACATATCAGTGGATTGAAAGACATCCAGAGATAAAAAGAGACAGCTGCTCATCCCTGTTTCAGGGTTCTCTGAAGGATGCAACACACAAAGGTGCGTCCCTGAGAGGACCTGAAGGCCAAACTGAACTGCTTCTCCGCACAAAATGAGAGACTAACTTTATAGAGCGGAAGTACTGGTAGAATCAGGCAGCCCTTGTCATTAAGTCCAAAATGTATCAACTGTAAAATGGTGTAAACACACTGATGGACCCAGATGAAGTGGACCTATTATGCTTTCCCTATATGTGTGTGTGTGTGTGTGTGTGTGTCTATATATATATATATATATAGTACAGGCCAAAAGTTTGGACACACCTTCTCATTCAATGCATTTTCTTTATTTTCATGACTATTTACATTGTAGATTCTCACTGAAGGCATCAAAACTATGAATGAACACATGTGGAGTTATGTACTTAACAAAAAAGGTGAAATAACTGAAAACATGTTTTATATTCTAGTTTCTTCAAAATAGCCACCCTTTGCTCTGATTACTGCTTTGCACACTCTTGGCATTCTCTCCATGAGCTTCAAGAGGTAGTCACCTGAAATGGTTTCCACTTCACAGGTGTGCCTTATCAGGGTTAATTAGTGGAATTTCTTGCTTTATCAATGGGGTTGGGACCATCAGTTGTGTTGTGCAGAAGTCAGGTTAATACACAGCCGACAGCCCTATTGGACAACTGTTAAAATTCATATTATGGCAAGAACCAATCAGCTAACTAAAGAAAAACAAGTGGCCATCATTACTTTAAGAAATGAAGGTCAGTCAGTCCGGAAAATTGCAAAAACTTTAAATGTGTCCCCAAGTGGAGTCGCAAAAACCATCAAGCGCTACAACGAAACTGGCACACATGAGGACCGACCCAGGAAAGGAAGACCAAGAGTCACCTCTGCTTCTGAGAATAAGTTCATCCGAGTCACCAGCCTCAGAAATCGCAAGTTAACAGCAGCTCAGATCAGAGACCAGATGAATGCCACACAGAGTTCTAGCAGCAGACCCATCTCTAGAACAACTGTTAAGAGGAGACTGCGCGAATCAGGCCTTCATGGTCAAATAGCTGCTAGGAAACCACTGCTAAGGAGAGGCAACAAGCAGAAGAGATTTGTTTGGGCCAAGAAACACAAGGAATGGACATTAGACCAGTGGAAATCTGTGCTTTGGTCTGATGAGTCCAAATTTGAGATCTTTGGTTCCAACCGCCGTGTCTTTGTGAGACGCAGAAAAGGTGAACGGATGGATTCCACATGCCTGGTTCCCACTGTGAAGCATGGAGGAGGAGGTGTGATGGTGTGGGGGTGTTTTGCTGGTGACACTGTTGGGGATTTATTCAAAATTGAAGGCACACTGAACCAGCATGGCTACCACAGCATCCTGCAGCGACATGCCATCCCATCCGGTTTGCGTTAGTTGGACGATCATTTATTTTTCAACAGGACAATGACCCCAAACACACCTCCAGGCTGTGTAAGGGCTATTTGACCAAGAAGGAGAGTGGTGGAGTGCTGCGGCAGATGACCTGGCCTCCACAGTCACCGGACCTGAACCCAATCGAGATGGTTTGGGGTGAGCTGGACCGCAGAGTGAAGGCAAAGGGGCCAACAAGTGCTAAACACCTTTGGGAACTCCTTCAAGACTGTTGGAAAACCATTTCAGGTGACTACCTCTTGAAGCTCATTGAGAGAATGCCAAGAGTGTGCAAAGCAGTAATCAGAGCAAAGGGTGGCTGTTTTGAAGAAACTAGAATATAAAACATGTTTTCAGTTATTTCACCTTTTTTTGTTAAGTACATAACTCCACATGTGTTCATTCATAGTTTTGATGCCTTCAGTGAGAATCTACAATGTAAATAGTCATGAAAATAAAGAAAACGCATTGAATGAGAAGGTGTGTCCAAACTTTTGGCCTGTACTGTATATATATATATATATATATATATATATTAATAATGTTACAGTGTTGGATGTTCATATAAAACATGGTCAAAGTTTCGAATGATTATATAACCATATAATGTGTGAAATATTGATGAATACATCCATAGAGACTCTATGTATCTGTTACACCTGGTGATTAACAACAGGCTGAAATCAGTGGTTGCTTGCCTTGTTTTATTTACAACTTTGTGTTGTTGTTGTTGTTGCTGTTGATGTCATTTTTCATCTTTAGTTGAAGTTTCATACAATATGACCACTGCAACACAAACACCCGTAAATATAACATGGTCACGTGATGTTTTTGACCTGACAAGTTGATGTGGATCTCCTGATTGCCTCAGTGAACAGCTGACTGGCATGCTATGGATTGTGGGATACTGAGAGTTGCAAAGGAAACACTGTCAAAGAAGGTTGTATTTCTCAGCCTGTATGTGGTGAGCCTTTTACACTGGGTGGGCTTTGTTTGCCCCTCAGTGATGAGCCTAAGAGTTCAAATCAGTTTTTCCTGTTCACAAAAAAAATTGATTCAAGAATTCATATAAACATTAGTGTACATTTTACCTGGAGTATATGACCTGTGTCACAATGAGTTACTTACATATCAGTTCAGTGAGACCTAGTCCAGCTCTATGTGTGTGCATGCATGTGTGTGTTCATGTAGTCCATTTTTGCAGGCAATGACTGACCAACTCCCAGTTTTTGTTTCCACCACCTGTCACACCAAATGTGTGCCCTCTCTATGAATTATGACTGAACCTAACCTACCTAAATTATATATCATGGTCATGTCATGGATTCTGAGGAATGAGAGTATAAAATGAATAAAATAATTAGATAATCACAAGTTTAAAATCATTCTGCCTGGGTCAACAAAATAATACAGGGGAAAGTCTGGTACATGATATTTCCTAAAGATTATACTGTGTTAATATTCCTCTGTGCACTGTATGTTGCATTATTTATGAAGAGTCTGTCAACCGTAGTCTAAGCCACTCTGAATTGGTGTTAAAAAGGAGATAGGAGCATGTTTAGAGACCACTGTGCAGCACGGATCAGATGGGATCTGCTAAGATCACAGCTAATCTGGCTAGATCAGAAAAGTAGGTTTACCACGGTCCACAGTGACAGGGAGCTCTGATAGCAGGCAGTCGGCATAACCAAATGCTGTTGAGTGTGACTCACACAGACAAGCTTACACACACACACACACACACACACACACACACTCACAAACACATTAATGCGTACTCGCGATTTGATAATAAATGAAACCAATAAGAAATGTTTGCATTCAGCTGCAGATTTTGTGCCAGGGTCAAAATCTTTCATGACAAATATTCAGTTTCTCTCAGAACTGCATTTTTATCAGGTGGGAAAATAAAATGTGTTAAGAGAACATGAAACATAATATTTGTATCAGCCACACCGTGCTGAATATTTACTTAGTCTTATGCAGACATACAGAACACATTTACATAACATGGCTCTTCAACCAGGAAATACCATGCCTGCACACAGACAACATACACAGATGTAAATTCTATTAGGACAAGGTTTGCATGTATCCGTGCAGTGAAATCAGTTGATTTACTTCATTGTATTCCCATCTCTATAACCGAGCATCTCTCCCTGTAGTGTTGCAGATAATGTACATCCTCATCCCTCCAGGACTACATATTCACCAAGAGGAAATACCATCAGTACTGAGAGCTGATTCAGCTCGAAAAGCGTTTCTTTTTCAATGTTCTGTTTTTTCCTCCTCGTTTTATCTTCATTATTCATGATACCACTGCCAGCATAGTGATGGGAAATGATGGATCAGAAAAGGGCACCGTGAAGGAGGTGGAGGAGCAAGAATGCTAAAAAGATAATAAAATAATATTAAAATAAGAGAGACGCTGTCAAAGACTGAGTGAGATAAGTCTGGAAGAAGGATTAGGGGGAGTGGGGAGGGGGGGTATTCGAGGAAAAGCAAAGAGATATGATGCGCTTGAGTCGACTTCTGAAGGACCAGCTAGACCAGATGGGGAGCAGAAAAGAAATGGAGATGAGAGAGATTGTCTCTGATACCGATAGACAGAGGAGATGACAGAAAATTGTGCCTGGCATTTGATAAGCCTCATTTATATCCCCAGTAATTCGGCTCAACTTTCAGTTTTCCAACTACGAGAAGAAGTCAACCTGTTGCGGGCTTATCGACCAGCTCCACACCTGTCTTGCAGGTCTAAATCCAGTTAAACACAAGTGCTTTGTTTTGCAGTGCTCCCCTAAAACAAGCTGCTGACCGCTCAAAGAATGAAAAGGGTTTTCATAAAATGTGAATATTCTCGAGAAGTCCACTGCTAACTGTGTATGCTAACTTCATTCGTCAAACAGACCACAGCTCATTCTTCCTGCAATGTGTTGTTGGGTGTGCTCGTCTTTGTTGTCTTGTTGGCTACAAAATAAGTGTCCCCCAGCTTTTCTGTGTATTTTTCACTCAGGGACAGTCCCAGTTTGAAAGGCTAATGGGTTCTGTCTGTACCTTTGCAGCCAGAGTACAAACACAATTCTGATATCATTAGAAAGATAAGAATCTCCTCTTTCCAACAGTGTCTGGGTCTGAACCTAGGAAGAGAAAGATGACAGATGCAGTTTAGTCCTTTTGCTAACAAGGCGGATGGTGTCCCTTCCCCCTTCAAATCGCTAACTGTATGTGCCTTTAACTTGCATGCTAGCGCAAGGTATTTGTTCATAAAAGTTAGCTGGAGCTGTATTAAGTCAGTCTTTTTCTTGTCATGATGTTCCAATGAAATCAAACATGATCAATATTATCATGAGTTTTTCGTCTTGGCTCATTCAAACCGTGAAGTTCAATGACGTGAACAATGTCAGCAATCAATGTGCATTCTGTCCAGCACCAAACTGAAAGCAGGTTCATAAAATAAATAAAATGAATTGTCCCAAATGCAAATAATTGCATTTGGGACAGTGGTTTGCTAGCTAGCTATGACATAAAAGGTTTCTGTCCACTTCATTTTCTTCTCTCTTAAATTGTTACTCATGATACATTGTCTTGAGATGTGAGAGGGTGTCAGACTTAAATCTTTAAGTATTCTATGGTAAATTTTGGATTCATCTGTATTTGCTCAGTATGTTCCTTAAATCGTGACGAGTGAGGAGGGATGTATATCTCTTGCTCAGAAAGTCATTAGCTGTGCAGAACAGCTTCATTTAGTCTGCCCGCCCTCTTTTTGTGAAGATGACATACTGTATGTACATGCAGGAGATGAGTAAATATAGAGAGGAAATCTAGATAACTAAGTTTTGTGGATAGAGAGGAATACTAAGAAAGATGGATAATGGTGGCCTTTTTTCCTTCTGAGGAAAGCTTAATGACATCTTTCTGCCTTTCCTTGGTGTAAAATAATGTGACTTACTGTTCTCCGGATGGAATTTCCACATCCAGGAAGTCGATTTCAGACACTGAGGGAAATTTATGAGGCAGAAAACAAATGGATTTAAGACAGAGGGCTTGGATAGGACCGACAAACTGCGTGTATTTTGTTGAGGAAAGAAAGCAGCACCAGCTCCACAGTCAACTATATCGGTTTAGAGCGATGCAGAAAATAAATGAGTATGCAGTTGTTCTTTGAGGAGGCAGAATTGGGGTGCTTTTGTTTGCATGTTTACCGAAACAACCAGACATCAACTGACAGAGAGATAAAGAGACGGTGGCACATAATTTGGGGAGTTCAGTCAGTCTTCAGATTGGCTGGAAGAACTAATGCTTCACAAACATCTGTGTCGAAGGTTACTGAGCTAATGAGGCCTTTGCAAACAAAAGCTTTTTGCGCTCCCGTCTCCTAACTGAAAGCAGAGCCTGTCAAACTACTGAGTTAATAGACGTTGAGTGTTGTCAAAGTGTCAGTCGTTCTTCAAATCAAACTAACAATAATGGTTCTTTATTCTGTTTGTGCGCTTAATCCAGAACACATTTCAAACATAATATAACCAGTGTAGTCAGTCTTTGTTCTCTACCAGTTGATGTCCTTTGATTATAAACCGAGGGAGGAAAACACTTCTCTCCTCAGCCCTCTTCTTTTGTCCATTTGTCTGTTGAAGCAAGTGCTAGTGCAAGGTCCAATTCATTTAAACTCGTATAATATAAAGTGCATTTGCATGTCCCCTCTCAGGATGGATGTTTCATTACAGCTTACCTGTCCAGTGATTAAGCATTAATAAACCCACAATTAAAAAGTTATCAGTCTGAATTCCCTCGATGTGTTTGATGCAGCAGGTACTGACATGTGCGGTCAGGGTTAAAAATCTTCCTGCTCTCTCCGTTCTGGTTGTGGAGGTAGTCCAAATGAAGTGAAACCTAGGGGGAGTTTTGTTGAGGAATACAAATGTTCTCGCTGCTGCTTTTTAACTTAAACAGCAATCCCATGGATCTTTCAGGGATTTCCACGGTGAAATTGTAATAAGATTCAGTCTTGGGCAAAGTCTTTTTTCGGGATGGAAATTTTACCACAGCCCACCAGAGGCTGTGTAGGTCAGGATTGTTGTGCACATTTATCCAGACAAGTCACAGTTGGTGCAGTGCTTAATGTAATAACAATAATGTTTTTATGTCTGCCCACAGCTTGTTTCATTGCACAGACTACATCTTGTCTTAAAGGTCCAGTGTGTACGATTCAGAGGCATCTATTTACAGAAATGGTATATAATATTCATAACGATATTTTCATTTGTTTGTAATAACCTGAAAATAAGAATCATTGCTTATTTGTCACCTTGAAATGACTCATTTATATCCACATATGGAGCAGGTCCTCTTCCTCAAAGTCTGCCATGTTGAGTACCTATTCACATTGAATCTGTCAGTGCCAAACTTTGGTACAGAGGAGCACACCTGAGTTAGAAGACCAAGTTCAGACGGGAGGCAGAAGCACTGTGAAGGGCTCCGGTAAGACCTAGTAAGCAACCCGTGGAACTTTGTGGCTCACTTTCCGGCCTCAGGGCGCTTTGCGGTGAACACAGTAGAGCTCAGTAGAGCTGCCAGGTTCAGAAAGGAGGTCGAAACGCCGCGAAGCATCCCAAAGCCAGGAAGCCAGGCGGGGTGCTCCGTCGGCTTTTCAGCAAGCCGAAGCTATCACTGCAGTGCTGATAGTTTCAGTCTAACCAGTCTGTTTTCTTTTATTTTAGAAATAGCCTAGTACCACTGCTGTTTGTGATTGTGTTTCTTAAAGACATACTTATTCCACATATTTGTCAGTTGGGTCTAAACATGGAAAGAATGAGACGAGCAGACGCACAAACACACACATATGCACACACAAGCAAGCAGACAGACGGGAATGCTCTGTGTGTGATTAGAAAAGAGCAGTGGAGCAGAATTGCTTTCAAAAATTATGTTTTTGTTCGTAGCTCAGAGAATGAGTAAAATAACAAAAAAGGTACCGTTTGGTATTGGGACCGGTACCTTGACTTTGGGGGTCGCGGTCATTACGCGTCGCTGTGGCAAGGAGAGATGACAAGAAGAGAAGATGGCACTGGTGTCGAAGAAGAACATGACGTCGCCTATTTGGGAATATTTTGGCTTTAAACCAGATGCTAAAGGCGAGCCCTTTCTCCTGACATTATGTGGTTTGGTTTGTTCACCGCTCCACTACATGCACGTTAGTGTCGAGTGGGCGGAGGCGTTGATCCCCCCCCCCTCCCTGATGGGATTGCCCATCGGCACAATCCTAGCCACCATAGTTCTCCTACATGCTTTACAAATGGACATTTCAGTTCTGCATAATCACAGCTGCCACTAAATCCTACACACTGGACTTTAAGTGGACTTTTAAATGTATGTTGCACTGATTAACAAATACTTGCACATACATATGTTTTTCTTTCTGCGTGCAGACCCTTACAGCAAAATCAGACACATACAGCATATAATCAATATGATTACTTTACAATCACATTGCTTGCTGCTAAAGGCTGCTTGCAGCCTCAGTAACTCAGTAGGTTGGAAGGAGAAGGATGAATGGGGTTTTGTTAAGTTTTGGTTGTCATGGGGATTAATAGATAGTACTGGAATGTATCTTTTGGGGGTATACGTTTCTTCTCTTATACTTTTGCTGTATATAATAAGAAATCCTACACTTGCAGAGGCACTTAGATGGTAGTAGAGAGAGTGGTAGTAAGAGTCTCTGGAGCTGTAGTTTTTTCAGTGTTGCTGCTGTGGTGAAGCCTTCGACGTCAGCCTTCAACAGGAAGCAGTGGGGCCCTTCTTTGGCTTTAGCTAGCAGCAGCAGCTCTTTTCCTGGCCTCGACAACTGCTAATGTACTTTGCTTGTACAAGGTCACATTGTCCCAGAGTGACAGAACTGGCCCGAGCACAGAGCTCAATCCGAACGTCTGCTCTCCTCAGAACACGTTCCAGTGCCTGTCTGCTATAATCAGTGTTCGAGACAGGTCGTCCGTTTGTTGCTGGAACTTGTAACACTCAATTTGACCCATCAGCATCGCCATCAGTAACATGGATCTGCGAGTGTGTTTGGCTCAGCTCTTAATGGCATTGGCACAGGGGCCTGCGGAACATCTGGCCTTCCCATGCAGAGGTTGGGTCATGTTGATTGTTGATAGGTTTTATCGGTTTGAACACGCACAGCGCCTGACCCTGCTCACCATTGCTCATTCTGTCTCTCTTTTTCTTACTCACTAACACACACACACACACACGCACGTACACACATACAAAGTAACCCCCCCACAGTAATCCCAGCGAGGGTGGTATGGTTTCTCTCACAGTGGGCTCATCCTCCTGCTCCTGATGTGAACTGATGAGGCCTGTCAGCGCTTAGCGCACCATGCTAATCTCATCACGCTGTTTGTGGATGAGAGCCTTAGCGTCTGTGCTAGCTCAGCCGCTGGCCTCAGCCCTAATTTTATGAACTCACATAGCTATGCATCTCACCTAATGGCATTAGTGTCAAATGGTTTGATAAAGACGGGTAGCCTCCTACTTGATTAGCTCTAACTGTTACTCCCTCTTCCACCACGCACACACACACACACACACACACACACACACACACACAGACTCGACCCCACCCGCTGAGATGTAATGAACGTAATGATGCTCGTGTGAAAGGACAGGAAGACTGAAATGACCTGGTGTAGAGGAAGCGAGAAAGAAATACACCATGAGAGGCAGCTGTAGTCAAATGCCACAGTTAAATGCCATATTTTACTGCTTTGACCTTCATAGTTATTGGCTTTTCCAGCACTAAAATTGTTATTACTAAGCTATAACCACATTGTCACTGTCTGCGTATTGGTAGTTTACAACATTAAAATTGTATACATTTCCTTTTATCAGTTTGAATATTTGATTCAGGCTCATCCTCATAGCTTTTCCATTTTGCATTAGTTTTGCTAGTTCAACTACTCACAGTTATTCCAATCTGATGAAGTCAGTTTCTGTGTAGTGTCTTGTCAGTCAGCCCAATTTTAAGGTCTGTATGAAATGAGTGATTTTGCGGTGAAACATCCTCAAACAAGATAAAAACATCTCTGTGCAGAGAGGTGTATACTCTATCATCTGCGTCCTTGGATTTTCTGTTGTTGAAGGTTGTTTCTTTGTGACTTTGTGTTCTTGGTCTTGGTGCTTCTCCCGAACTAACTATTCACTTAGTCTTCCCCTGCCAAAAACATAAAATACATCACTTTTTCTGTTTTTTTGCTTTGAAGTGATCCAGGCAGCAGGTGTGTAAATATCTGTTGATTCAAGTTGGAAAGTCTGTGTTCTTCACAGCTTTTATACATGTCCGATTGATTTCTCCTTTGATTTGCAGACATTATATTCTTGTGTTATTGTGTCTGTGCTTTATTACGTTGCATCTTCCTGATTCACGGTCATTGTGAAACCGTGCACAGGTGCATGATTGATTTTGAGACACTTAGATCTCATGTAGTTTATATGCAAATACTGCTCATGACAGTAAACCAGAATATCACTACAGTCTCAAGAGACCTGCTCAAGCTTCTGCCATGTATTGACAACAAAGCAGAATATAATAACATATAATATTATGACCAGCAACAGGCTAATGGTTTAAATTATACCCCAAACTTTGGTCTTAAAACTTTTACAGTTCTGACTACTCCAAACTTTATGATAACTATGATAACTGGCATAACATTTTATTAGTGTATTACTAAAAAAACCCCTTATATATAACCAATATAAAATGACAAAAATATATGAATATTCCAGATAAATCCATACAAATCCCCTCGATTTTTAATTTTTATGTTATACCCCAGCTAATTCTTCTTCTTTTTTTCTTTTTTTTTTTAGAGATATTTTTATGGGGATTTTTTGCCTTTAATTGATAGTATAGTGAAGTGTGAAAGGGGGAGAGAGAGAGAGAGGGAGAGACATGCAGCTAAAGGCCACAGGCTGGAGTCAAACCTGGGCCGCTGCTGCAACAGCCTTGTACATGGGGCGCCTGCTCTATCCACTAAGCCACCGACGCCCTACCCCAGCTAATTCTTGAGTCTCTGTAATCTGTTATCATTTATTTTTATAAATATCAATATTAATAATCATATACAAATATGATTCTGTTGGTTAAGTGCTAATTTGCAATCATTTTGTGCATATGCTATGAACGATTTACATATCTTGCCCCTGGCACTAATAAGTCTTAATGTTCATTTTGACCTGCTGGTTGAATCATTATTGTATTATATGAGTTGCTTGTAAAGGACATATTACTGCAAATGTAAGTCCCTGGGGCATTTTTGACAATCTCTCCCGTGGTGGATTATAACTAAGTAGCTACATTTACTCAAGTACTGTATTAAAAGAGGTGCTCATTTTCAGGTTCATACTTGTATTTTGGGTCATCTAGTAAAACATGTTTACATGCTGTAATTGTCAAAAATTCCTTATTTATCTCGCACTGTTTGTGTTTGAACACCTGTATTCACCCTCTGTCTGAAACAGTTTGTTTTAGCACCTGATTAGTCATTGTTTCTGGGTCATCGTTTTTCCAGCGCCCCTGCACCAATCACTACAGACACGGAATGGCTGTAACAGAGAGTAGCTGCATTTTGTACTGTGACAAATCACCAATAAAAGCTTTGGATTCAAACTCTACTGCTGGACATGTTCCAACAGGAATTTGATCCAAAATTGGGAAAACTTAATCTGAAATCAAAGTAAGATAATTCCCGCAAGTTAGCATGTAGCGACATGTAGCAGTGTAGGCTATGAAATGTAAACAGTTGCAGTGGTGTGCCTGGAGCACATGACCATATAAAGACATCTGTCATGATCTGACGTCAGCTTGTAGCCAAAAAAGAGTATTTAGAACGGTCTTACTTTTACATACCTTTACATTTAATATGAACATCTGACATTGTAACATTTTATATATGACATAAAATAAGAAGCATGACAGGTCGCCTTCAAGTACAACAGTACAACAGTACTTGACCTGAAGGTGACCTTTTATGCTTTCTGTAATTTTCTGAGAATTTCCAAGTATTTCCATGTTACACTACTTAATACCTTTACTCTGCTGTATTTCAGAGGGAAATATTGTGCTTTTTACTTCACTACATTTATTTGACACTTGGTAGTTACTAGTTACTTATGCAGTATTCTACGACACCTATAAGAAATAATACACAACAGTGTTTCCCACAGGACAGGAATCTATTCGTGGTGGTGTGGTCCTGGGGTATTAAAATATTTTTCAATACTCATCTGTGTGAAGAAGTGAACATCCAACGTCAGAGTTAATTACTAACGAGCAGAACCACACGGCCGGGCTCCACCGGCTGCAAACCTACGTCACGTCAGCGTAGCGTCGCGGCCTATTCATTTGGGCTCCACTGACTGCGTATGGAAGCGACACGTAGAGAAGCCAGCGGGGTTGTTTACTGTTTGCCAAGCTGAGAGGCTGCATGTAGGCTGCATGAAATGGTGCATTTTCCACCTAAGTTATTACATATATTTGAGTTATCTACAAGTTTACTGTACTGTTTGTCATCTACTCGCTTTCAAATGTCCGCCACGGACATTTACACAATGTCACGGATAAACATGGGTAAATGCATGGAAAAAATCATCACATATCACCTCTGATAATGGTTTATTCATTTAAAAACACATTGTGCTCGTTTAGCACACTATTTCATATAGTTTTTATCTGCTGGAGAGTCGCGTAGGGGAGCATAGCGCGACAAAAATGGAAGAGCCCCGTAAAATAGAGAGTTGTCGCGCTACAGACGGGGGTTGTCATGCCGCTCCCGTTGCCAGTGGAGCCGCTGTAATTGATTAATAGGGTGGCGAGCTGCTACGGGACTCACGCTGCAGTTAACACTACTAACAGCGTGAGTTAATGTCTCTGCACATGTTGAGCTTCCAGCTATGTTAATACAGACACAGGCTAATAAAACAGCTAATATAACATGATGAGTTAGAGTTGTTCGGACCACTTTTGGACTTGTTTGCCCACATATTTGTACCGAGAGGTCTTTGGATCCGTTCTGCTACTACGTCTGCTTCTTCTTCTTCTGGTGGACCAGGTGCGTTAAGTGCGTCTTTACGATGCATACCGCCACCTATTGCACCGGAATTGTAACGACAAGCTACATTCACAGACACTGAGTTCCATTATAATGTGTTTATGAGCGAGGTCGAACAGGTAGCGCCAAAAGCAGAAAAATCTATATGTGGCGGAGATAATTTATTCGTGGTGCACCGCCACAGATAAATGAATGTATGGGAAACACTGCACAAAATATCTAAAATGGCTCAACAGTTACAACATTAAAATGCTTTTACATGTATTAGATAGTAATCAAAACAATAATATTCTATAAAGATATTACACTTTTAAAGGAGCCATTTAGCAGAATGAGCTTTGTACATTGCTTGGTACCTTAAGTACATTAACCTTATAATACTTTGTTATTTTTTTTCAAAAACATTCAGATACTTTTAATTTTAATGAAGTATCTTTAGACTGTGATATTCTGATTTTACTTGAGAAAAGGGTCTGGGTACCTCTTCAGGCCTTAATATTTCTAAATAACCGCATTACCTATTTTCATAGAAGCCAAATGAACAAGACTGAGTGGTCCGGAGCTGCTTCACTAAACTTTCACTTTGTGGACCCAGCATGTTTGTTTCAGGTTTTATGTTGAAATCACTGTAGCAGATATCCGCTCGTTTCTGGCCGGTGTACAGCAACAAATGTTCACAGATTAAATAGCCCTGGCACAACAAATCACAATCTTTATCTGACTGAACAAACTGGACAAACACTGTGTGTTTTACTTTCATCTGTCATTGTGTACTCTTTTTTCTGTTAGTATTCAGTTTAAAAAACTGTGTTAACTTGTATGTTTTTGTGTCAAGCCCTATAATATGACATTCCTTTAACGATCATAAAGGGACCAGAAATCCAGTATTATTTAATAAGTATTGGGTGAAATTGTAATATTTTATCAAATTTTTTAAGGCCAAAACAATAACAAGGCCCAGAGGTGGCTCAGTCATTATTGCTGTCACCCTACCTATGGTGTATATTCACATCCTACAGCTGGCTGGTGCCGTTCTGTGAGAGTTTTTACACGTTCTCTGTGTGGGTTTCCCGTGGGTGCTCAGGTTTTCTCACACAGTCCAAACACATGTATATTACACGTTGGGATTAAAATACCATCACTAGTAAAATACCATATTGTTCCTATAGTAACTGATGGTACAGTTGTCTTGCTGCAGGATGTGTTGGAGGGTTGTTGGTTTGCACAAGATGCAGTAAGAGCCAGCTCACTGTTGGTGTTTCTGTTTGTGCTATATTTTATTTTTAACTGAACTGTTGACAAAATAGTGTCAAATATGCCCATATCTTGATGTGAAGACTAATTGTTTATTAAAGAATAAACCCCTAACAAAGCTCTCTTCCACTGGTTCAATAGTGGAAAGCTTTTAATGGGAAGCAGCAGGAATGTTGAGTCTGTGTAAGCAGTAACTTAACACAGCTCCAATGCGATTGTGAAAGCTATCAATAAATGATAAAATAAGGCTGGTACGAGCATTAAAGCAGGAGTGAAACTAAAGTCCGAGCCACAGAGATTCACCTCTAAGTGAGAGGGGGGGCGTGTGTGGCGTATGCAAGTCAACTTAAAATATTCCCAAATAGGCAACGTCACTTTCTTCTTCGACACCAGTGCCATCTTCTCTTCTTGTCTTCTCTCCTTGCCATGGCAACGTGTAATGACCATGACCCCGGGGTCGTGGGGGCCGCACCTATTGCCGCAAAAATTGCCTTTTTGTGTCACCTATATGTTTTTTTTCTCCAGTACATTTAATGTACATTATTGAGTATTATGTTGATTAGAAACTTATAGAAGAGGCCAGAGCAAAACTTGAAGCAAAATGATTTATTAATATATTGAACAACTCATCACCACAGCCTCAACATGTGAATCGGTTCCCTCTGTGAAGCGTTGATGCAGTGTACATGTCAAGGGCTTTTCTTGTGAAAGGTAAGAACAGAAAGGATAAGGCTAATGCGCTGCCCTTGACATTGAAGGAGGCAATAAGAGTTTGCCATTGTGGTTAAACTAAAGGGCCTTAGACTGGCAGCAAGTGTTAGTTAAGTGGATCAGGTGATGTCCCGTACAGTAAACAATGCTGCAAAACAAGGAGCGCTCGAGATGGTCAGTTTCATGGCCCACGTTTAGTGTGTGATACAGACAGGGGCACCCTCAGAGCAGTGTGCCCCGAAATGACACCAAAACGTGGTAGAGACTCTCAGCATTGTTCATTATTCCATGACTATTTTGGTACAAACATTAACCTGACAGTGTGGTGGATAGCCCTCCGAGATTTACTCACCAAAGAGAAAATCTACCCACATTTGATGCTTGCTGGGTGATACTTTCGGACCCTGGGGCTGGGTATTGATACTTGATGCTTTTAAGTGTCGACCAAAATAAACCAGTACCATATAGTATTGAAACTTCCCCAGTCATAGAATACCTGCATTTGATAGTTGTTGCGCCAGAGGTAGGGATCGACCGTTACGGGTTTTTTAGGGCCGATACCGATTATTAGTAGTCAAGGAAACCGATCACCGATATTTATAACTGATATTCATTTGCAGTAAAAATTAAAATTTTCGTGTCAAAATTTAGAATAACACACCTGGGGTTAGACTGAATACAACAGTATACTGTTTGTTTGTTTGTTTTTGTACACTGAAAATCTGTGATAAAAAGACCTTAAACTTTTGTAGAATAACACAAACTCTGACACAAATCTTGGTTGAAATCGTTGGTTGTTTTATTATATTAAAAACAGAAAGTGCAGAGATCTCTTAAAGTTCACTGAAAATGAAATGGCTCCCTGATTTTTTTTAAGATCAAAGTAAAAACTGAACTGCGCAGTACTGAAATATGAGTGTCTGCAATAAGTTAAATTATCTAAAAGCAAAATGTTCAGGGATCTTTTAGCAGCATTTATAAAAGTTCACTGAAATAAATAACAGTTAATTAATGATGTCTTACGTTCTCTCTCAGGTACATCTGATCTAGCCTGATTAAGTGCAAACCAATAAAGAGGGTGGCAGGAACAGGGACCTTGTCTCACTTCATTTATTGATAGCTTTAGTAGTTATTACTTTTCAGATTTTTTTTTTCTTACATCAAATAGCATAATTAGTTTATAAATAAAGATTAAACTTTCAGTGGTTACCAGGCTTATTTTTATTAAAGTAATTTGTAATTACATGTATTTAATATACCAGTCACATTTCATTTTTTCAGCAAAATGAGTACTTTTACCAAGTAAATTTAATTGATATTCTTCTATACTTTTTAAATGCATGTCTAAATGAACTAATGAAGCCTACAAAACAACTTCACATCAGTTGCTGAAGCTTGCGTGCATGTACACAGACACACACACACACACACACACACACACACAGTCCATGTCAACGTAGCTGCACACAGACAACAGTTTCTTCTCAGCGCGACACACACATACACACAAGCAAGCGCCATACCGACCATACACAGCTGAAATGCACTGAAGTAAACTTCTACATGTCCGTTAGCTTTAGCAGCCAATGTGAAGTAGTTTTAGACGACATTATTGTTTCCAATGGCTGCCCGTTGCAACTCGCGAGCAACCGCGTCGGGGGGAACAGACACTGAGATACAGTATGAAGATGGCGTGTTTATCAAGCATCAACAGTGGTGTCTTTAAACCTTCAGCATAGAGGATTTCTTATTGCAACTTTAACATTTTCTGTTGCCTTGCCTTCAAACATCACACTGCTGCTTCACGGAGCAGTCCTCTCTCCCCTCCTCTCTCTCTGTGCCGCTGCAGCGCTGCATCTACCTTCAGTGTTGATTGGCTGTCACTCACTTGTGCCGTGTAGCCAATCAGTGGGGGCTGTAGGCGGGACATTTGTTACACAGCACAGAGTGGAGACTTCAGGCAGACAGGCAGAGAGAGATGGCTGCATGAGAGCCAAAGGAGCGTGTTTTAATTAAAATAAACGTATTTTAATTAAAATAAAGATATTTTATCGGCTATCGGTGGAAAAAACGGCAGATGCCGATTATCATAAAAATGCTGAATATCAGCCGATATTATCGGCAGTGCCGATTATTGGTTGATCCCTAGCCAGAGGTCTAGTCTCTGACTGTCCTTACTCCCTGCCAGATCAGCACACTTTCTGCTGCTTCTTTCTCCGGAGCAGCTCTCCTCACGGCAAACAGTCAGGTTATACTACGTGCCACTCCAGCCACATTATGGGTATGTAATGAAGGACTCTTAGGGCTCATTTATGCTCAGCATCAGATACAATAACAAATAAAGTCCACACTTTGTGTTTTCGACCGTATTTGTGCACGTTTTCTAAATGGATATGGATACAGAGGGAACAAAGCAGTACCATCAGAGATTGTGGGGGTTAGTGTAGTGTAGCTGAAGTAGGATACGACTGTTGGAGACGACGAACACATTTAAATAATGGTGGAACAGGACAAATCAGTCATCATGTATATAATGGCTGCACAGACCACTGCTGTGTACAGTGTTGCCTTCATTTAAAGATACAATATTGCGACCTCCTCCACCGTCGC
Organism: Epinephelus fuscoguttatus; assembly: GCF_011397635.1. Lineage (NCBI taxonomy): Eukaryota > Metazoa > Chordata > Actinopteri > Perciformes > Serranidae > Epinephelus > Epinephelus fuscoguttatus. The sequence goes on along the minus strand of NC_064765.1, from coordinate 27,938,678 downwards.
CTTGTTTGTTGTGTGAAATTTCTGACTCTGTCCTCTAGTGCCATTTATTGGCTGTATCTGTGCCATCATAAAGGACACATGAAAGTATGAGGGCAGAGAAATTAACGTTTGAAACAGATGCAGCCCAGCCCTAGTATGAGCAGGCAGAGAAAACGCATCTTCATACTTTAAGTGAGAAAAAATATTCTAAGCAGCCACTAAGCTAGCAACCCATGTTTTTGTTAGCGCTGTGAAAGAAAGAGCTGCCATTAAAAGTGCAATCAATGCTATGAAGCATGCTTAATAACAGAGGCTGTATGTGCTCACCTGTTAGTGAGCAATTTGGCCCATTTAAGCTAATTAGTTTGTCATAATCAAGCCTGTAATACACAGGAAGGCTATTATCCACTTAACTGCTCTAAAATTGAATAAATAAACAGCTATTTTGAATGTTTATTTTTTATACAGTTGGTGAAAAGGGCTCAGTTGTTGTTAAATGTTGCAACAAGTGTTTGATGCCTCACGGTGCAACCTCTTGGCATAGAGTCAGTCTTTTGTATTGCGGCCAATTCAGTGTGTCAGTAGGTGCCGCTTTGATACCGAGCCTGCCTCTCCCAAGGATCGATTTTATGGATCACTAACCAGGCTTCAGTTGCAGACATCCAAAGAGTTGCTTGTGTTTGTTTTTCATAAATTGGCAGTATCCTTAGTTTAGCAATCCTGTTGAGAGGCAAGTGGATGGCAAGAGGGGCCATTTTCTTTTTCACATCACATGTGAGCTATTTCATTTAGCTCCAGAAGAGGCAGAATGAATGAAAACAGCACATTAAAAGTAATCTGAAGATTTAAAGAGTTCTCTTAATCACAGACCCAAATGTAACCCCTATTTACACTTTTGCCTCCCACACACTCATTACACAGCTTAGCTGAGACCGCTACAGTGTTTCGTCTTCTCCATCTCTCATTCTTGCAGCGTCATTGACTTTCTTTAATTCCACTGCAATGATTGAAGCGCTTAGCAGCACACAGAAACACACAAGTAGATGCCAGAAATATCTTCAGAAAATAAAGGTATGCAAGTATTTAAATTCACGCATATAAGTAAATTTGTGGACTCAGCATGTGTGTTTAAGGTTCAGTGTTTCCCCTAGGTTTACAGCTTTGGGGCGGGAGGTTGTTTGGGTAACAAATCAAAAACTTTGCTCGGGTTAGGTTCGGGTTCGGCCCACTTGACATGCTGCTGTGTTGTGCTATGGCCTATACAAGTGCTGAAATTTGTTATTTACGCGACAATGCCTGAAAGCAACAGAGGCTCTGCTCCAATTGAGTGTGTGTACAGTTGCTGTGCTGCGCTGCTGTGTGAGCAGCGTGTTTGACTATGTGCAACAGCAGTCTTTTGATCGTCATTTACACGCTGTCCTTAACAGTAACTATGTCAAGCAACAAACTGCTTCAGGCTCGGGTCAGGTTCAGACCCCGTGTGCGCATCTGGTAAACGTAAAGGTACTGTAAACGCACAACCATGTAGAGACAGAAATGACATGCCGTGGTGTAAATAAGATAAATAACTTAAAGCTATTTTAGTTTGTTAGATAACCTCAATCTGCATTTTATTGTCATTTGTCAGTAAATCCTTTTTTCTTTTAGTATTTTATTTAAAGAGTTCTCTTAAACACGGACCTACATGTTACCCCTATTTACACTTTTGCCTTCCACACACTCATTACACAGCTTAGCTGAGACCGCTGCAGTGTTTCGTCTTCTCCATCTCCCATTCTTGCAGCATCATTGACTCTCTTTAATTCCACCACAATGACTGAAGCACACAGAAACACACTATTATTTGCCAGAAATATTTGTGGAAAATGAAGATATGCACAATTACAAGTATTTAAATTCAAACATTTAAAGGTCATGTGTGTAGGATTAAGCAAGATCTTGCAGTGGAGTTGCAGAACCGAAACGTCTGCCTTGTGCCAAGTGTGTATGAGAACTTAGGTGGCCAATGCAAAAACGCAAATTGCCCTATCCAGATCCAGACTTTGGTTTGTCCATTCTGGGCTACTGTAGGACAACGCAGCATAGTCCGTGAAGGAGAACCCACTCTGTATGCAGATATAAATGGTTCATTCTAAGAAAAAAAAAAGACTCTTATTTTCAGATGATTATAAACTAATGGAAACATGGTTATGAATATTATATTCCATTTTTGCCAGTACATGCCCCTAAATCCTACATACTGGACCTTTAAAGCAGATTTGTGTCCACCTCAGCCTGAGTAAGAGTCGAGTAATTACATGAACTCCGGTATGCTTGTGCGCGCTTGCAAACACACAAAACTCTGTACATTAATCCTGATTAGAGTCTTCATGTACTTGAGACAGCCCAAATTCTCTCTTAACCCGTCTGCCTCTTGCAATAAATGTAAGTGTTCCACAGCAGTGTTACAATTTAAAAGACACACACTCACACAGAAAATCTCCGCTGGTCCACTAGTGTCCACCTTTTAGTAGTGATCCTCCACAGATTTTCTCCTAGGCTGAATATACGGGATGTCAGTACATCGTCCACTTTGATGCCGGTGCTCCAAGCCAGAACCCTACGCTGTGTGAGTGTGTGTGGAAGTGTGTGAGTGATTTCCAAGATTGCCGGGTATATCCTCGACCTCCCTTTCCCCTGTTATCTGTCTGACTGCCCTCCTCCCCTTGTTTCTCTCCTCTGTCACTCCCCTGCTCCTTTTCTTTCTGTTACTTTCACCCGAATCATGATCCTGAGTTCAGTCTTGCATTTTACACGACTTTGTAAAGGAGCTTACCTCACTGGGCTCTTCTTGGTTGACTCACTCAGTTAGGTTGTACTTTGGTTTTTTAATTTCTTCTCCTATAACATCTCCACCGCCCTCACGTAGTGAGACAGAAGGTACACCTCCAGATGGCCTATAAATTCTGAGCCAACCAGGAAGGAAATGCCGGTACAGTTTGTTCTCTCTGATGGTGGCGTGTCTGTCGAAAACAAGTTGTTTCAAACTGGGGTGAGTTCAACAAATTAATTCTGTCATTTCACAGAGCATTTCAGTACATGAAGAGAGCTTTCAACAAGTGTACAATCCTGCTGCCCCCTGATACTCACTACAATTATTATCCCCACTTATCTGCATCTACTGATGATGCTTTAAACATAAATTGCGTTGACAACCCGACACAACCCAGATCCAAACTCCTGCAATGGCTTTGCCTAACTTCTACTCACGCATAAGGCGAAATGCAAAACATCAGGATAAATGCGCTAAGACTGTGGAGTACATGTTCTCCACTCACCAGCAGTGCTGCAAACCTGACAAATCTCCCACACAAGGGTTACCTGCCCCATCTCACTTTGCACTTCAAAGATGGCACGTCTGCCTTTTTTTTCTCCCCTTTTCTCTTTCCTCCTCGCCTCGCTTTACACGCTTAATTGTGCTGAGAGCTTTGATGGTGGGTGGGAAGAGAGTGAGTGCCGTGTTGAGGAGAAGAGGAATTGAGCATTGACACTAATTAGATGGAGAGCAAGTGGGGAAAAAAAGTCTGCTTCTCAACACTACAGGCAGTATTGTCAAAGTGAATTGTTGGTAGCGAGGATGGCGGTCGGAAAGTTAAAGGCACAAGCGCCGGGCGAGTTCAAAGTTGTAGGCTGCGTGATGAATGCATCTGGTAGGAATAACGGCTCAGAGGTGATGTAGTACACACAGTGCAAAGAGCATACAGAAGGTGAGAGGTACATGTCTGCTAGCCCCGGGCACAAGGATGTTGATGAAGCACGAGCAGTTGGTGCCTATCCTCGAGGTGCATGCCTTAAGGCGGCAGAGCATGACGAAGTATTTGTTAAAACAGGTGTGTACCTGATGTTGAAATGAACTGAGAGTCCCTCACGAAACAGCAGGAGAGCATCTTAAGTGAGCTAAAAACATATGCAGATATTTTTCTTGTTCCTAAATTATGATTGTCGATGGGATGCAGACCAAAACCAACACGACAATGTTTAATCATATTGTAGGAACAGCAGCTACTTTCATACTCCAATTTAAAAGTGTTGCCAACCAGTCTAATGGGCAGCCATGCAGAGATGTCAAACAGTTTTAGCCAAGAGCACCTTTTTCCCCAGCGCAATACTGTCTGCATGTATTGTGGCTGCTGCGCTGCTTTTTTATGCTGCTTATCATTGTGTTGCTTCAGTCTTTGAAATATGAACTGCCTGCGGCGTGTAAGGCCAGTCTCAACAGAAAACAGAAATCTCTTCGATACCAGTGAGGGCCCCTTTTTTTCACTTTCTTCAAAGGCAGAGACACAGCAAGGCGCCATCCCTGGTGCTGGGTTGGTTAACAGTAGGGAAGAGAGAAAAATGGAAGTGAGAGGGTGGGAAGAGAAGGAGAGATCGACAAGATGGCCAGCGGTGACAGAAACAGAAGTTGTGTGGGACAGGGAGAGAGAGAGAGAGAGAGAGAGAGATAGACAGAGAGAGAAGTGGGGCTGGTAATGACGCAAGAAGAGATTGGACACAAACAGGGATTGGAGTTCTCTAGGAGATGGAGTGAAATAGCAGGCGTTGAAATAAGGGGGAGCGGGAGACAAATGAGACACATAGACACAAGATGAGAAAAGAGAGTAGGAAAAATTGTCACAGGCACTGATGGAGTAAAAAGAGATTAGAAGGGGAGAGATTTGAAGATAATGTGTGGCAGGGAGAAAGATGGATGCCAGAAATAAGAGGAGGATAGAGTATATAAGACAGTGATGGAGAGTGAAGACATCTTTGGCAGATAACAGTCGGTGTCCTACTTACATCTGACATTTGAAGAAAATAGAGAGGCTCCTAAGAACATCAAGTGCACAAAAAGAATATAAAGAAAAGAACATTAACCCAAAAAGAGACAGATTAATTTCTTAAGCCATATATTTTGCATGTCTTGAATCAATTCTGAAAGTGCTGATTGAGAATCTCAGAATAGGAAATCAGTGACGCATTTGTGGTCCTACTTTTAGGAGCAGAAGCTTTTTTATTAACTAAACTTAAGTAAACTCGTAACTCGTGTCTTAGTCAATATTTAGCAGAGCTTGATATGGAGTCAGTGGAGATAGTAGTTAGGCAGTGACGTTCAGTGGGAAGAGAGATTTTTATTGATGATGAAAAGATTACCAAAAGATACCTTTAATCTGTCATAACCAATACTTGAAGCAGTAATAGATCAAAGTTTGAAAGCACTTAAATTGACTGATGATGTACAGATTTGTTCAATTACACAAGCTTCTTAATGCAAATTTTGGTAATTATTAAGTTATTTAATATTACCAATGACGGCATTCTAGTATCAAAGAGTTGCATTCATATGGTTACAGTCTGTTCCTCAAGTAATTTGTCACTATCTGTAGATCTGTGAAGGTATGTAACTTAACAGAGTGTCTCTGAAAGGCAAGTTAAGTCAGTTTTTTGTATATAGCACCAAATCACAACATGAGTTAATTACTTGACACGTTTCATATAGTGCAGGTCACGACCATGCTCTTTAATTTGCAGACTCCCAGCATTTGCCCGTGAGTACGTAAGGCCACAGTGGCAAATAAATGGAAAGAAACCTTGAGCAGAACCAGGCTCTGGGTAGTCGCACATCTGCCTTGACTGGCTGGGTTGAGCGGGGATTTGACAGTGGAGATATTTCCATGTTCTCCTTTGAGAGATGTTCCACAGCCCACAGTAGGGTAGCAACATAATTACTATAATAGGTGAAATGATGGTATGATGCAGCTGAGGTGAATTAGCTACTATTTTTATTGTATGTAAATTTCTTTTTTAAGCCAGGTTTTTTGTTTCTTGCCAGTGTTTACTTAAAGTCTATAATGCATATAGCTTATTGTTGAGTGTTATTGTGAGAGTTTAAAGTTGGATGTAATCAATATTTTTGGCTGGACCACAGCAAAGCAGAGCCAGCCCTATAAACCTGACTGACTGAGTGAGTGACTGAGTGAGCAAACAAGTGAGTGATGACATTACACTATTGGTCAGTCAAGTGTTGGAGTTTCCCCATTGGCCGTTGCTTTTTCAAAATGGATGTGTGAACAGTCCTCCTTCTTAGGAGGTGCAGACAGTTCTCAGTTGCGTCCTCCTGAGGCTTTTACAGTCACAATTTAGCATACACTGACCATACATGGTCCAGCCATATACTATAAGTTTTGCTCTTGTTAGGATTACAGTGTAACAAATGACAGTGTGAAAAGATCGCTCACATCTTACCTTTCTTATCACCTGAATCTGCAGCTCCCCTCAGCTTTACAGTTTCCACTGCCCCCAAGTGGCCAAAAATAAGTTATTGCAGGTTTCAGCTTTATATTAATTAAGGCATCTGTTTTTGCAATTATAACCTAAATAAGCTTTTTTTCCCCTTTTCTCTTAAGCTTAGCTACCTATATTTACCTGTACACATAAAGCCTTTTCATGGTGTTGTTTTCTGATGCTATTTTCTGTTGTCTTTTCCTGGTTGTAAAGGCTGCATTACAGTAAAGTCATGTAATTTTCTGAACTTACCATACTGTTCTAGCTGTTCTGTTGTTTGCCTTTACCCACATAGTTATTATATCCACACTGATAATTATTTATCAAGAATCTCATTGTGTAGTTATTTTGTGAAAGCACCAACAGTCGACCCTATAATAACATCGCAATTTTAGTATCGGGTTCATCCACATCACCCAGCCCTATCTATAAGAACAGACGAGCTGCTTTTTGAGACGTTTAGGAGCCATAACCTCAAGGCACAGTCTCTGGTCATTTTAAGCCTCGGTTGAGGGAACTATCAAGGGGACAAAAGAAGACAACCATGATGACTGAAATTTTAAATAAGATTCTGAATTTGACAGGGAGCCAGTTTGAAGGCATCATATGAGACCTTTTAGAAGACTGTGTGAAAAATGTTCTCAGTGGCATTCTGTACCATTTAAAAGCAATGGGATATGCTTATAGCCAAGAGAAAAGAGTTTCATGGTCTAGAGAGGATGAAATGTGTAAATAATCATCTCCTTATCATTACAAGCAGAGATGAGCAGAGCATGTAGAGCACACACTGTATGTCATGTAAATAAAAGTCAAACACATTGTCACTCCAGCCCTCTCTGTTTTACTTCCCCACTGAGTCACTACACACAGAATCAGTGCACAGCTGGGTCCTGCAGGCTCACACAGCCTGGTGCCTCTCCAGCACCGGGGCTCTGACTCTCAGCCATCTTCAGGATTTCATTCCAGCCAGGCAGCATCTGATTTCACAGATTAGACTCCCCTCTCCATCTGAAGTGATGTCATACTGACTGCTAGAGTGATTGATTAGAAAACTGCATACTCTTGATCGTAGGTGTTTGTTAAAGTTTACCATGAAGTAATCCTTCATTTTAAAGTTTCATTTGGTGGCAAAGTTGTGTTGATGGGAGATGGGGGTTGTGAGCCCTTCACCTCAGCAAATAGCCAAGTAATCAGTGAGTCACTGGTATTGATCAACTACCCTATCAGCCTCCTGCAGAAACAATATGGCCATTTTACACAATGAGGTATCTCACAAACACTGAGAGCAATGAGCAGTTATTGAAGTTGCTGAAGTCGCTGAGCAATCTGAGGCCATCTGAGGTAGTGTGAGTTTGTCAATTTTTAGCTGCAGCCAGGAGCTACTAAAAATCAATCTGTCAGTGAGTTAGTTGTCGGTTGGTTCCAACAACTTCAAAAAGGTGCTCCGCAGGTGTTATTGCAGAACAGCAGTGGAGTTGGTATCAACCTGATTACTGCAATACCTTTCAGTTAGGTTCAGTTGGTGAGGCAAAAGTTGTCTTTGCCAGAAGTCTCAGTTCCTAATCCTTGGCAATTCTATTAAAATATGTGGAGTATTCTCAGTATGCATTATCTGCACCATTACTGCTACAGTGAAATAATATTTTTTTATTGTCAAAACCCATGAAAAAGCAAAACTGGAAATGTACTAGTCTCTCTAACCAGACCTTTTGCCTTTTGTACCATATCTCTTTTTAAATCAGGTGACATATTGTCCAATCTCCTAAGAACAATTACTTGGCTTATTTTAATTGTGAAGACAAGCTCTCTCTCACCATAACCCAGTACTTTCAGCTATCTAACCTTGAAAGGTAGGTTACTGCTAGTAGACCTCTCTGACAGAAAACCAAACCACTCATTTAGAATGAAAACAACATGGTCAGTGTTTGTGGGTGCAGGCCATAGATTGTATAAAATAATGGACCTAGCTTCCATCACCCATTGGTTTGTTAACTTCTGTTTCAAAGCCTTGAGTTCAGTCTTTCGTCATCTTGGATTTTTTTTTTTAACCACAAGTAAGCATAATTGCATGAGAGGGTGGAAATAGTCCTGATGCTAGCTGCTAGCTTGGGATGGTTCACTTACAGTATTGGTTAACCTAAATAGTGCTTAGGCTAATTTTGCTTGACAAAAAACGGGCTTAGAGCCATTAAACTAAAATGTATTTACTGGAAAAACTGAACATCCGATACCTTAGAGGATCTTTTTGTACAACTAAATGTAAAAGACTTTTTAGGCAGCCAAAACACCAATTAGCTGTCATGAATTCAAAACACTGAAATAGCTACAGCTAAGGCTATACTCTGCTAATCTGGGGTTACAACATGGTTACATCACCTAACCAACATTGTTGCTGTGGCAGCGACTTTCTACGGATGCAGCCTGTCACACAAAGCGGCTACACACTTAATTAGACATAACTTTAAGTCTTTATATCAAAAATGGGTTAGTTATATAACAACTCAGCCCCAGGTTGTAAACATGTTCATTTCTGCTGAAAAGATGGACATTTTAACATGGGGGTCTACGAGGATTGACTTGCATCTGGAGCCAACCTCAAGTGGTCATTCAAGGAACTGCAATTTTGGCACTCCACATTGACTTCACCTTATAGCCCAAGAAGTTGTCACTCAGTGCAGTTGCATATCCACCATCTTTCAACATGATGCTAGGTGAAAACTTTCAGGACCTCAATACTATACTTATATGCCGGATGTGTATATACTACAGCACCATGTGCATAAATAATTATTTGCATACCCCCATACTAATCTTCACTATTGCTTCCAAGCTGTGTTACAGATTTGCCTTAAGACCTCTTGGATCAATCAGGCATGTAGTTAGACACCCTTGATCGGGCAACTGATCACATAGTTGCTGACAAGGGTTCTCTTTAGGGTAATAGTGGAGCAGCCAAGCCCCTATTAGTGTCCATCAACTGCTGTGCTAAATGCCAGACTGACAGTGTAACTGTTTGGAAATACCACAGACTTGGATGCCAAAGGGAGAGGAGAGATATATGCCCTGCTAGCTGCGTCTCTTCTGCCAGTCTGTGTCTGAAGCCAAGCTGAGCTGGTGCCCCAAGCCAAAGGTGTAATAGCGCCTGCAATCAAGAGTACAGTATCATTCCAAAAATGGCAGGCAGAAGAGCCAGGAAAGATCTGATTGAAAAAATCAACCAAGTTGCCTGTTTGCTTGGAGGAAATAGTCCCTCGAAACTAAATTCATACCTTTTTTGTGTGCAGTACTAAAACTGTGTTTTTGCAACTATTTCTTACTTCCAACTCGTCAAACAGTGAGGCTTGATCAGTAGCCATACACTTAAAACTATGATGCTCTAGATACCCCTCGTGTGTCACTTTTGGATGCGCGAGGATGGTGTCAGTTTCCCAATTATACTGCCATGTTGATAGCAAATGTATGGTTTCCCCTTGTTAAATACATACAGCCTTGTTTTAAAATAAACTTCCAGCATAAGTTTACTTAGTGTTTAGGTTTACTTCCTTAGGTTTAAGCAACAAAGGTAAGTTAAAAAGGATCATGCGTGCGTCGTTAAAATAACTCAACAATGCTTTTTGGATTCACACCAGGACAGGAACAGCAAAGAAAATCGTGTGTTTGTTTGACCCATCCACCATACGGACTTTATCGCTCTTTATACTGCACCCTTTGCTCAAAGCATCAGATAGCAACGGAGCGTCTCTTACAGATACTAAAGGGTGCTTCAGTATCTGACACTGAGAGTTGCTGACCGAGCGTTGGTATGTGATGACTTGGGGGTGAGAACCGGTTGGCGTTTAATGACCATCTGTGGTAGGCAAACCATAGCTATTGCTCAAGGTTTTCACAGGTCCAAAATGTTGGACTGACTGAAAACTTCAGTCTTGGTTCCTCAAAACCAAGTTGAACCAAGCTCATAGTCACTGTTGTGGAATCAGTTTATTAGAATACAGACAAATGTTGCACCAGCTGGCAAAAAAGAGGTTAAAGCTGTGAGATGCAACTCGTGTCGTTGAATATTTTGAAAACAGAGGAAACAAACCAGCAAGTATCACATTTGAACAGATCTCTCACGTCACAAACCTTTATTTGTCTTCGACAGGTTATCAACAGGCATTAATAACCACTCCTGCTTTGACTCTGGCTGGGCTTGGGTAATTCAAATAAATTAACATCTTTATCTATTTGCCTGAAATTACTCAGCAGAGGAAGTGTTCTGCATGGCTGGCAAAAGGCAGCAATAGAAAAAAAAGTGGCCCACCAATCAAATGGGGCGCTTAAACCTCTGGGGAAAATAGTACTTTGCATTTCCTGATATTTATAAACAGCTTTATTGTTCTCAGTATTTGCACGGCAAGATTACTTTAGTCCTGGCTGTTTTGCATCAGGACTTGGAGGTTAGAGAACGTTTATAGAAATCGCAATGAGATTCTACCACAGCTAAGATTTAGGACATTGTCAGTGGAGGGCATGTCCACCTTCTTCACTCAATCTGACCTTTGCCCTTCAGTACACTCTGGGTTTTGTGGATGTGCTGAATTGTTATTGCTGGATGCAACCCAACACTATCCATGTCAGTGAAAGTAGGCTTGGTTACCATGGCAATCACATTCTCTCTTTCCCACAAACAGAAATGGACCAACAGCAGCGAAGATGCAGAGAGGAGAGGGGGAGAGGGATGAGTGGCTCTCAGAGGAGCACATTAAAACAGAGAGCAACACAGATGGATTTAGGCCTCCAGGGTTAGGCTTGGCTCACTGCTAGTGTATAAAGAAATATATAGCCTCCTGTAAAGACAGAATATATTACAAAACAGGCCAATGCCTTGTTTATGAGCCATGTTGATGAACTCTTTGTAGCTCTTGGGCTTGCTTCTCCCCCCCTGTCCTATATCCTAGATATATGCCATATTCAGCATGTGTTGCATATTTACATATCTATTTTAATTAACGATGTTTGAACAGAGGAATATACATACAAAATCATCTTTTATAACCCAGATCACCATGAGCAGAAGTGCACTAACACTTCCAGATAGACAACTGGCAGTTGTTTAGAATCATAGAGATATGTGAAATCCACAAACTACTTTATTTCTGTTGTCAGTTTCAGCCTTAACTGTAATGTTTAAAGATATAAAGCTAGACATGGTTGTTGGACCTACCTGACATTTCTGATGTGCTCATTTTAGTGCTGTGTTGCCTTTGAAAACCCAAATCTACTTGCATGGATGCTAAGTGATGTATTGCTGTGGAAGGGGGGCACAACTTATTTTAGCCAGCTACAAAGTTTAATCAATCAATCAGTTTAAGGTTATGGTATATTTGGAATATTTTCACTAGTACACACTAACCAAGTAATGGTAGTGGTAGCCTAGCAACTTCTGTGTTCTTAAATATCTGTTTTTGTCAACAAGTTTGATGAGATTGAGATAACAGTCTCAGTTCTCTGTCAGAAATTGACAAGGTAAAGTGGTAAAAACATTCCAAGTATAGCGTTTACTTAAATTGATGTTGATTTTTTTTTTTTTTGGGTGTGTTACCTCTCTCAGTGACAGCTTACTGGCTCTGAACCATAGTTGAGCAAACATGCTGGCTTATTAACAATAATTTAGCTTGGCTTGTTGCTATCTGGTAACTAGCTTCTAGCTGTCTGGACTACTCTGCAGAAGAAAGGATGGCGAAGCATTTGGGTGCTGTTCACCAACAATGGCTTTATTGCAATCTATACCACAAAACAATAAACGTGGCCTTCTCATGAGGTTAAGATGTAGCCCTGAGCTTATCTAGACACTAGGGATGTAACGATTACCGATATTTTGGTAAATTTCGGTGAATTTTTACACGGTAAGAATTACTGTTTATGTTTAAATTAATTGCATTATCGAGGTGGATTATCAGGACATGTAATAATAACAGCCTCATTCGAGTCTCGCGATGCAGGCGCTGCGTGAATGCGTGCCATGTGTAAACACAAAGAATGAAAAAATGGCGGAAGGTGGTGATAGCGGCACTCAGGACATTCCCCCCCCGCAACTAAACGCACAAAGTCTGAGGTCTGGGTGTACTTTGGGTTTCTGAAGAATGCAGAGGGACAGCTGGTGGAGGACAACTATCCTGTATGCATAAAGAAAGTTGCTGCGAAGGGTAGCGACACTACAAACCTGCTGGCTCATCTCCGTGACCGTCATCCACAGCTTTACAGCCAATGCAAGTTATGCCATGCAAATGTCAGTTATTGTGTGAGGGACTTCGGTTTTACTGAGATTGTCATAATATGTAACTCTCGACGTATACGGGACATTTGAGCCGTATCTGTCCTCCTAAACGACGACTAGGTTTTCCGTTTTCGTTTAAGACACTTAGGAGCTACTAGCTGAGTAGCTAATAGCCGTATTAGCAGCTATGTTGCTAACGTTAAGTGTTTCAAAACAAAACGGAGCTGAAAACACTGAGCGGAGCCGACAGAATATAAACCGACGTAACTTAACGCTAATTGAGATCAACTATGATTGAATCACTGTGATGGCGAGCTAGAATTGATATAGACGGCCAGTTATGCTTTCTTGACATAAGCTCAAGGAAACAACATAAAACGCTGCCGTGTTAACCTTTGACCAAGAGCACGCACTCCTTTTCTCATACAGGTAATCCTCTGACTCACATGCACACTTCTAATGTGTGAATTATTCTGTGTAATGATGACCATTGCCCTTAGGTTTTTTTGGTTTCTCCTGCACATTTGTGATATCTATTCTATATATTGCATGTCTTTTGTTCTACTCTTGCATTGTTTAGTTTTATATATATTTTTCCTCTCATGCTAATAAATAAATAAATAAATAATTAATATATAAATTGTTTACATATTTTGCTGACTGTTAAAATGCACCAGACAAATAAGCTTTGCTCCTGTAATGTGTTTACATATTTTGTTAATTTAAAATAAAATTTTCTGTTGCTGTGCCAATCCCTTGCCCCTTTTAATGTGAAAGTTTCATCTTAATATAAGATTTTGGCTGTTAACATTTTGGTATGATTAGGAAGTTACAAGATTTAGTGAAGTTATTTCAATATATCTATTTTTTGGACATTTTATAGCGCTTTAAAAAATATTGCAATATTATCGTTTACCCTGATAATTTGGTCACTATAATCGAGATATCAAAATTTCCATATCGTTACATCCCTACTAGACACTTAATTCTACTGCTGTCATCACTCTTTGCCCCCTGCCATTTTCACAATATCACCCTGAGAGAGTTGCTTCCCTCCACACATACACTGAAGTACACGTCACACCCTCACAGGTCACCCACAAGGTCACCACCCTTAAAGGGGAACAAGGGTGAGCTGGTAACAGGTGGGACTTTTTGAGGTTGCTAAAAAGTAACCAATTGTGGCAATGTTTGCTCAGTGCTGTTTCATTATATGTACGTGACACAGGGGTTTCTCTCTGGAAGTTACTGTAAACAACTGTTGTGATTCAGTCGTAAAACTAAGATGGCATTGTTGGCTGAAGATAATTCTTGGTGCTCTACTTTCAGTGGAAGTTTACTTTGGAAATGGAATATGTTACACGTTACTAGACCCTGTTAAAAATGTAGTGGTAATGAAACTGTTTAACTACTTACTCAATGTAATGTAACTTACTACATTTGAGAACTTTAGTAGCAAAGGTTTTAAAATGGTCACTAGAGCTGAAAAGTCCTAAAAATTGATTTCTAAAAGAAAATATTTTTGAATTTCTACCACTGAAAGGTGTTCTTGTCCGACAACATGGCAACCCAATTTGGAATGATTGGCCAGTTGTACTGTAGACATGGAAAATTTGTGTTGCTTGGAGCAACGAGCAGTGATTTGATTGGCAGATTAGAGGTGGAGGACAAATTCAAGCAAGATAACTTATCAAAAACAATGCTCAAAATTTGATCGCATACTGCCAAATGAATGGTGCCTGTTTGGATGACAGCTTCAAGCAAGCCATCCAACTCTTGATAGTGTTGCACTCAAATTTTCCCATTGGATTTGCTGATGTGAAAATATTCTTGCATGGCGAAAAGCAAAAGAATGATTGTTGTATTTTACATATATGCTTGTTACTGAAAGTATTTATTTATATGTAACCACTTTGTAATCACCAACATTGTGATATGTTATAACTGTAACTTATTTTAATATTTTTTTCTCAGTAACTGATTACAAATACTTTTATTTTGTAATTCCATTAGGTCCTTGATGTAAATAGTTACATGTAACTAGTTATTCCCCAGCAGGGTATACTTCAGGTTATAATTTATGTTGCAGAGCTGAAATTTGTTTCTGTGATGACATCTGAAAATGAGCTATTTTATTTGTTGCATGTTGTGAGTCTCTGCTTTATAATTACAGTCATAGATTGAAGGAAGATTTCCTGGAATTCATAAACATGCCAATCAGACATTAAACCAAAACTGCTGCTGTTCCATCATTTTTTTCCCAATCCTTAATTCTGCAGCTCTCTGAACGACACATATGCAATCATTTATGAATTATATATTATTGTGTAGAATACATCAAGTATTGGGTTAATATCAGCCAACAGCTTCTTGACTCTATCAACTAAGGTGTACACAGCTGCTTTTTTTATGTGAGCAGGCTGCAGCCACTCAGTCACACTAAGTGCGGCAGTGGCTGGCCCGGACAAGAAAAAGGAGGGGGGGGGGAATCAATACTCCACCAGTATAACCATCACTGCTACAGTCGAGCTATAATCATTGTTCGCTCTGCCATATCATGTGGAACCTGTTTTTGTCTGTAATTGGGCCGCCTTGTGCTACAAGGCTTGATGACAAAACTGATAGGGTTTTTTTTTTTTATTTTATTTTTTTTTTTATTTCTGCTCGCCCCTACCCCTGCTGTTTGATTTCATATCTGCTCGTTTCTGTGATCTATTAACACAAAAGCTGGCTCACTAAAGACCTGTCCTCTCCAGCACAGCCGAGTACATTCAAACTTGGCTTCACTCAGCAGGAATGGTGGATTTGTGGGCTTGCGTGTTTTTGTACCCCATATATTTCTAGCACCAGATTGTGTAGAAGGATGTAGGCAGCTTTTGACTGGCCCTATTCTTCAACAGTGTTCCATTATAGTCGACATATATGCCACAGTCATTAGTTAAGGAAATCCATGGTGGGTTTCTTATTCTGCAAGCTGTGAGAGACTTTGCTGGATGCAGCCACAAGTAATTAAAAGAAGCGCCTGTTTGGCGGGATAGCTAATTAAATTAGCTTTTGCTGTGTGTGCGAGTATGTGTGTGTCTGTGAGGGTGCTTTGAGCTCCTTGCATGCACAAATGGGCGGGTGAGCATTTTGAAGTGAACACATCTGTATCTTTATTTTTATTGAACGCTGTCTCACTCAATCTGCACAGGCAGTGATGTGTTTGAGTTTGTGTTTGGCTGTATGTATTTGTGGGACAATCCAGTCACCGCATGCCCAGAGGACATCACCGCAGCCAATCTATGTGTGCAAACACAAGCACAGGCGTATGACCTCTCAACCGCTGTCTGAGGAGCTGAGGACGTGAGCGCAAGCTGAGTGTTTCCTGTTTAGTCCTCCTGTAGCTCTGAATGTACCTGTGTGTAAATCAAGTGTTAAGAAGTACAGGGTGATTTGTGGTAATGTGTGTCTGTTCATGCATGCCACACACCCGTATGCCTCTCTCAGCATGCCACCCCATGTGTTTGTATGTAGCTACGAATTTGTCACCCGTAGCATGAAGTGATGGCTGCCGTCTGATAATAAACAGAGGGACTTGTTGAGCATGACTGAGCGCTCCTGCACTTTTATTTCGGTCCGTGACGAAGGATGGCTTTAAATTACCGCAGTCCCCTCGCTGTTATTCTCAGCACCAGCAGGTGCCTGCAGGAGTGCATAAGGCATGAGCAGTCTCACACCCCCTGGAATGGTGTCGGTGGGATTTCTTCAGTCTGCGAGCTGTGTAGTGAAAGCATTGATGGCCTTACAAGCAGGAGTGCCAGGAAACAGCAGTTTTACCTAAATACCAGAAATCAAATGAGACTCAGTGAAGTGGAATTATGCCCTTTCACAATGACATCAACAGAAATAATGCTTTGTGCACTGGTTTCCAGCACAACTAACACAATAGTAACTGGGCTGGACATGATGAAATCACCTTTTCATAAAAGAGGTGACTCATTTAAACAAAAGAGAAATGGCAACATGTTCTTCAGAGGTCATGCTACGTTGTTATTCCTTTTGTTTTGCAAGTCAAATGTCACGTAAACAAAGGTACCATAGTCTAAGTGTTTTCACCTCATTTTGAATTTGTTTGAATTTTAGCAGTATATTGCTGAAAGCCTTTTCCTGTTTTTCCTGAATAAACAAGACTGTTGTCTCAGAATTCTGAGAAAACTTTTCATGTTAAAACAAAAAAGGCTTACATTCATGAGTTGAAAAGATTCTAATTTCGTTAATTCTAATTTTTCTTAATTTACAAGATTATCTTGTTACTTAAGAAGAACAAGAGCAGATTTTTTTTCTTTCCATGAAAATCTTTCTCAGAATTCTGAGATAGCAATCTTGCTAATTTAGGAAAAACAAGACAACATTAATGGAGTTTCAAACATAAATCCAGCACCTTACCACAGGGAAAAATTGACATTGAGGGCATAAAATTGAATTTTCATTAAAGGATAAATATAACAAGGCTTTAACGTGACATTGACGACTTTCTTGTATTGGTGAGAAGCAGAGGTTAACTCACTTTCAAAATGGAATTAAGCGAAAGTAAAAAACAAAAGCCTTTATTCACCCAGAGTGAATAAGATGAGAAGACAGCACTTCGAGTGAGTGAGAGGAGGCGAGGCTATGGGTGCACTGCAGCTGTGTGTGTCAACTTCCTGTTGGAGAGAAGCGAGCAAGAAAGAGGTATTAATAGTAAAGATACTGTGGAAAATGAGTATTGAAACCTTTTCAAATATTCAGTATTGATACATTGATATTTTTTACAACACTAGTGATACAGAGGAAGTCATTAATACTGATGTGCTGGTTGCTGGCTGTGTAGTGTCACTATATTTGGCTAAAAATCTTGGCTATATTTTGAGCATCCATATCTGATGTCCTACTTCAGGTCATCATGTGTTCATGTACTAATGGGAACAAGTCTGTAATAGGGCATGAAGGAAACTATAAACCTTTGGTTAAAATCCAGCAGCTGGCATATCGTTTCAGTTGCACTACACTGGCAGAGGTATGCACTCCACTGAATGCCAACTAGTCACTTCTTTAATCTACAAATTAAATATTACTGTGGTATCACAACTACAAAAAGCGAATTGTTAAGATGTGTCACAGAGGGACTGTTCTTGGATTTATCAGTGTTTCTTTGCTCACTCCCACTCTCCTGGCACCAGTTTTTTATCCAGTTTAAGAGACACACGATGTAGCGGATTCTTGTCACGCTTTCAGCTGTTTTACTGTGAAATTTTGCACTCGCGGTCCACTGTCACAGACTGGGCTTCTGCTGTTTAATGTTTTGCTTCCACACCTTTAACTTTCTCAGTCTACATGTGGGATAAGAGCTGCTAATGCTCATGACTTGTAAACCTGTGCTTTCTCGGATACTGAGGACAGTCGGTGGTCAAGCTTGCAGAGTTAAAACTGTTGAGCTGCTGGCCAACACCTGCCCAGCGTGTACCAGTGTGTAACAACTGCAACCTGTGGTGGTTTCACCAGAGTCTGTTTTTGTGGAACTTGCGGTTAACATAGTGGCTCAGTAACAATAATGAGGTCTGTTTAGAGCAGCAGTGTGGTCACAATGTCCACAATAAGGCAAATACTGCTTTAAAAGTATAATTGGTTGGTGCAGAATGTAACCGCCTGACTTTCATCATCTCCGTTGGAACTGATAACGCTGCTTACAGAGAAATCATTTTGTTTGTGTACATGTGTTTTTGTCCTTTACACTCTGTAATATGTCAATTAACAAAAACAACAACACAGCAGGGAGAGGAAATAAGGTTGATTCATTACTGAGTCCTTTATCTGTTCTGTTATAGACTCGTATAACACCTGTAACATGTTTAATGTTTATAACCTGACTTTGTAATGACTTCCGCCACTGAAAACATTACATACAGATGCATGTGCACAGATGTGTAGAGGAATGTTATGGAGCCTATCCCAGCTAACACTCGGCAAGAGGCAGGGTACACCCTGGACAGGTTGCCATACTATCACAGGGCTGACACATAGAGACAGACAACCATTCATGCAATTAGGAGTCACCAATTAACCCAACCTGCGTGTCTTTGGACTGTGGGAGGAAGCTGGAGCACCTGGAGAAAACCCACGCTGACATGGGGAGAACAGCAAACTTTGCACAGAAGGGCTCCCCCACCCTGGGTTTTAGGTGCTGTGAGGCGCCAGTGCTAACCACTGCACCGCCATAACAGAATATAGTTACTCACATTTTGTGTTTTATATACGAAACACTCTAACTTCAATTTTGTAACACCCCAACCCTGTAAAGTCTGTCACTGAATTTCCAAACTCAGACAACAGACAGATCATAGAATATTTCTTATCATTTAAAGTGTATAATCAGGAATATCCTTGCCTCTTTCGGTCTCATACATTATAATTTCAAGCTTCTGTTTCTTCTTCTTTTCTTATCTCATCACGGTCCATATCTCCACCCAGGCACACAGGCAGTAGACACACATTCTGTCATTTGAACAGAGTCCATACAGCCTGCTGCAATGCAAGCACACAGATACTCTACCTGGTTGGCCCCGTGTGTGGTTCTTGGCTGTGGCCCTAGCGTAGTGCTTCCAGGCCTCTTGTTGAGAGCAGCTTTGGGAGTTCTCCCTGCAAGCAGGCCAGGCAGGAGGTGTTGGCAAGGGAAGGAAGTGTTGACTTTCCCCAGTGGATTGTGATCCATCAACTCCCCTTACATAGCTGAGGGGCTGCTGGCTGGCTGGCTAGCTGGCCTTCAGTCTATAGCCTGTCCCTTGCCAGCCATCCAAGGCCATAATAACACGTACTCATAAACCAACACAGAGGAACAAAACTGCCTTCAGGTGGAACTGTGGCGCTCTCATGCACTCGTGCTCATGCAAACACATTAATTCTAATCTGGGTAAATTAATTAAACATGCACACAAAATGCAGACTGCACGCCTTTGTTTTTTCACATTAGCACGTACTCATGCACATTAGAGACTTTGCCCGTTTCTACGGAAACAGAAAAGGAAAATGGATAGAGGGATAAGAAAGACAAGGCCGGAAGAAAAATGGCAAAAGTCCTTAATGGAGTTATTACATCCATCTCCCTCTAATGTTCCATAATCAGATAATATCCTAGCCCTAAGGAATTCACTCCAGGAGATACTATCGGCATTCACTTGGGGAGTAATCAACAAGCTATCTTCCCACAGACTTCATGATTACTAGTTTCACTGGGTGGATATCTGTTGCCGAAAGGGATTTTTTTTTTTCATGAACACTTGGGTGCTTTCTCCACTCTGAGGATCTACTAATTTATGTATTCATTCCTTTTTGTCTCGACTACAAAGGCATTACGTGTCCCAGTTCTTTATATATTTCCCTCAGCTGTTGGATCTTGAGCCTGCTTGCCAGGCAAGACCGTGTAACTTGCGCAAACCAATCCCGCCCATACCCTCAACATGCCTCTGAAGTTTTTCTTTCTCTTTTGTCAGTGTCCAGTCAGTATGGGAGCCTTTTTAGTGCATTCTTTTTAATGAGGTTTTTTTGGCCACACTATTTGAGCAGACTCTCAGACTTTGTTCTGAGTCATTTCTGAGTGAGCAAAGGGTTATTCTGTGTGCTTTGATGACCTTCCTGCTGAAATGAAATGTTTTCTGTTTGACTTTCTATCAGAGCACACAGCGCTGAATTTCTCTGACATGAGCAAGAGTACATGGCAGACCCAAAAAGTAGCAAAAATCTTATTGGACTTTTGACTATCAAAAGTTGGCTTCTTGCAGCTCTAAAAATATAAACTTCACGCTTTCAAAACAATGCAGTGATGTGACAGAGAAATCCCTCTGACAAGGGTGTTGGTTGCCTGGAAATGTTACCAATGTGTGTGGATTGAGGTTATCCATATTCAGTGGAGTTGCTGGTGCTTAGCCATGATCAGCCTGCCAAATACACCCCTTTCTTTCGGGCTTGTTGGTCTGGACTTTGATTGAAGCTCAGAAATATGTAGGAATGTTTCGACTTGATGGGTTTGTTGACGTTTATAAATAACATAAATGATGCTGGTTGAGCTGACAAAGCTCCATGGCTCCAAAACAAAATCTAATTTGCGCTTCACTACTTCATTTAGACACTGTTACTTCTGTGCAAGGTTAGATTGTTAGTGGTAATTATGGTCCTAATTGCTATTGATGATTTTATTTGTGTAATCAGCAATAATAGACTATTGACACTAAGCGTTTAGTGTTAATAATAGGACATACTTAAACACTTTTTTGTCAGACAAAAAAACTTTTCATAAATTCACTTCTGTTGCAACAGTTGGATTTTTCACAGTGTGTCCGTACCCCTACCTTCAAGTCAGGTCTTTTGAAGTTCAATTCCTCAACCTGGACAGACTTTCAAAGGCCTGTTTGTGGGTTCAGAGTAAGGTAAGGGATAACAATAAAAATGCCTATCTGAAGGAAATGGACCTCACACACTGTTTTAAGGACAACAACCTACTCCTGAATGTCAGCAAGGCCGAGGAGCTGATTGTAGACTTTGGGGAATAAGCACGGAAGGAACTACGCTCCGTTTAATATCAGCGGGTCCTCAGTGGAGAGGGTGGACAGCTTCAGGTACCTTGGTGTCCACATTGCCAAAGGTCTGACCTGGATGCTGCATACAGACTCAGTGGTGAGAAGGGCAAGGCAGAGACTGTTTTACCTTTGACATTTGAGGGAATTCCTGGTATCCCTTTCAAATGCTGAGGAATTTCTACTCCTGCATTTTGAACAATGTCTTGACAGAGAATGTCACTGCCTGGTACAAAAACAGCACCAAACAGGACTGCAGGGTCAACAAAGAGTGGTCTGTTCAGCTAAACATACAATGGGCTCTGCTTTACCCTGCCTGAAGAATGCTTATACCAGGTGCTAAATAAGTCTAGGAGAATCTGGAGATGGGGGACGAATCACATGACATGGCTTGAGTCAGACTCAAGTAACAAATTGGAGGACTTGAGACTTACTTGATTAACATTGATAAAAGATTCGACTTGACTTTGACTTGGTATTCCTGACGTGAGACTTGACTCAGACTTAAGAAAGATGACTCCAGATGATGTTGCTTTTTTTATTCAATATTTGCATTTTTCTAGACATTAAGAAGATAGTTTTATTTTCGAAACATGATTGGATGACTTTTTAGAGCAATTTAGGCTAGTTCAAAAATAGTCAAATTTGGATTCAAGAATTATGTTGCGTTATGCATGATCTGCAGCTCAAAAATCTATGACGTGACCACCACAACATCCAACTTCATTCGTTACTGCAAAACCCACAAAGAAAGGTGCAGGAATGTGTCTCTTTGGTGATTGGTGAACCTATTATCTTATTGGCTGCTTAAACATTAGCTAGAAATCTAATGGTTAACCAGATCATTAGAATTTCATTTGACTTAACTTCTCTTGTTTGACTTAACAGCAGTGTGTGTGTTAATGTATTGTCCATCTTGCAGACTGAGGAAGTTGAAAGGGATGACAACAATGAGCTTAGCTGTGTTGTTTACTTATGAGCCATGTCAAAGACAAATTCTTTGCTTTGTGATAAACAATGCAGCTTCTCTGATTTCTTACTATTAATTACACTGTACTGATTACAAGGCTTAAGGTTCATTTGGAGTTAATAAATCACAAGATGTAGTTTTTCTAAAATGAGGCCATATACAGCTCATAGCATAGAAACTGGAGGAGTGGGCTTGTTACAGGGAGAGCTGTTGGCCCTGACACTAGATATGAAAGTGTGGATGGGTAAAAAATGTTTGGCTGTAATATCTAAGCAGTGTACCACTGATACTGCACAGTGTGCAACTGCAACGTGAGTGTGTGAAAGGTCTGTGCTGCGGTCCTTTGCTCTGTGGTACAAAGGACCCTGTACTTTGGTCTCTACACACATACACATGGTGTCACCAGCCATTTGTTTTCAACTGCCAGCAAGGAACTACAACGGCTTTCCATCTGCGAAGACTGCCAATTGTGGTGGTTTGAATGCTCAAAAAAGCGCTGCCGGGAATTCAACCCAGGGCTCTGCAGTGGTGGGCGAGTGTTTTGCCTTTTGGCAGAATTTGTAACTTTATAATATCACAAGCTTTGCTGTTGCATCGTATTGTATTAAAAATCAGTTCTGTGAGAATATGATATGAAGATATTGGTGATGCAGAGAAAGAAAACAGATATTCCCAGATAACTGCATGCTTGGGCGCCTAATACAGTTGTTAGTAAAAACACGCAGCACATGTTTTGAATGAAAAGATGTTTATCAAGGCAGTGAAATGCCTGTGCAGACTGTTTATGGATTTTACAAAACAGTAGGAGCCGATGACTTAAGGTGATGCAGTTCTGCGGTATGTAACTGACAGTAGTAGCTTCTGACTGTGGTAAATATATATACAAGTTAAAAAAAAAAAAAAGTAAATTACACAATCATCCACTCACAATTATCCACAATCCACAATTCTGTTTACCTCGCCGTGCACCTGTTGCAGTACAGCTCGGCAGTGGCTGACAGCCCAGCTGATGGCCCATGGCATCATTCACTCATTTGGGAGAGACCCTCTGGCAGCGTTTGTATCGGCTCTATCTATAAACAAGGCCACTTAATCAGTCAGCTTGCTGGGCCCAGACACTTTGTCCCTCAGGCTGAAGCCACTACTAACCCTCTTTAAATCACTGCTCAGGCTCTCTTTGTTTACTTGCCTGTTTACTTTGCTTGGCACTGGTGACATAACACAGCTGTAACAGTCGACTGTCTCATCTCCCTGTGTCCATCTTACTCTCTGTTTCTCTGGTCTGCTGAATGGAAAACATTAGCACTAACAAACTGGGGACAGTATGAAGGCTGCAGGATGAAAACTAGACGATGCAACTCAAAGATCGCAACTTTCTAAATCACTATCGAGGTTCTGCTTTATTAAATTGTGATGCACTTTTACAAGTGTGTTGTGTCTTTGAAAAAGAAGGTAGCTCTTGCTGTTGGCAGTTTGTGTTGGCAACTCTTTGCTACTAAAAACAAAGATCAGTGAAAGAGAGTGAAAAGATTTAGGTCTCTGGGTTAGTTTTAAACTATAACAAATTCCACCCACATTACCAACTTCAGTTAGGGTCCAAATCATCTTTGCTAAGGGGTAGATAACTTGTTTGTGAAAGTTTTGTCAGCGCTTGCATTTTCACCTTCTCTGTGGGTGTGTTATTTTGCCCACTGCTCTTTCCATGTATTAGGATTAGACTGATGTGTGTTTAAGAGACAGTGGTTACCACTTTCTCCAGAATGTGCGTGATTATTTTGTTGTTAGAGCCATTAAACCTTACCTGTGAATAGTCAATTCAATAAGCTAGTCGATATTAGATGAGAACTTAAATGCTGAAATAACTTAAACAGAAAATTCGCTCGACATTAACAGATTTTTTTGTTTGTTTATTTTCTAATAAGTTTAAATTGCTGATTATAGAATGATCAATACTTTTGGGGTTGTCAGGAAAAAACAAAACAGTGTATTGCGGTATGAATTAACTGTTAAGATACACAATATACACTCTAAGCACCTTGGACCAGCAGTGACAGCACAGTATGACATGTCGTTAAGGAAGAAACAGTTTGGGGTTTAATCCGTTTCACAATGTGATTTTTAAATACAGAAGGAAGGGAAATCAATATCAAATTTGTTTTATATATATTTGGCCCACTCAGTAATTGTTAAATCTTCTGACAGAGACAAAATAACTCCATTTTAAAGATAAGTTGCATTTAAAGGATAAAAAGCATGGTCCAGCAGTTCTTTTGATCTGTTGTTTGTTTTCAGTATATTTCAAGGGAAGTGATTAATGAATCGTTCACAGAGTGGTTGAAAGCTGCTCCAGGCATCATCAACACAAGAATTGATACGGCTGCTGTGAAACAAATTTTGGCGGTTAGGGGGTAGGAGAATTGCTGTCTATTGAAGTAGTATTGAACTGCATCAGGGATTGTTGTCTTTGATGGTGAGAGTCAAATAATTTATATTTTTAACGCAGTGACGTTACAAAGAGAGTCATCGTTTGTTGTTTTTAAAAACACTAAAAATCAGAGGCTGTATATTTCATGTGCAATGCAGTATATTCAAATTATGATCTGATCTTGATATTCATGTTGAGCATTGGGCAATATTGGGATGAGCCTCATCAACATATGTCACTTGCATTTTACATCAAATCATCACTACAAAACTGCATTATTGTTCCAGGGGGGATTACACCAATAGACAGGCCCGGACTGGCCCACGGGAGAACCAGGGAGTTCCCCGGTGGCCTGGCCCGGAAGTGGTCTGCTCTGGCCTGCTCTGGCCTGCCTGTACGTGTGCCTGTGTGTGCAGACTGTGCAGTAGGAGCTCTGCAGCTCAGCAGTGCCGTTACAATGAACCGCAAAAAGATGAAAGGTGGAGCTGAACGGGAGAGAGATAAAAAAAAAAAAGGGCCATTGGCCATTGAGGAGGAGGTGGCCAAATGTCATAAACAGCAGCATAACGTCATCAAACGATGATGCTGCAACAAGTAAGTTAACATAGAAAAGTAAGAAAACTGGTTATTCTCAACGTGAGGATGGGGACCGACCCGAGGCCAGATAAATGATTGATGATAAGCTATAAGAGCCAAATTAACCCGTAAGGATCCATTTGGTTCCATTTTGTAGAGAGCAGCACAGGCTGAAACAGTTTGGGGACCCCTCTTAAGGATAGGCTCTTACCTGTCTAAGTTCAAAAGTTTTCAATATCTATCTAATGTTACTGAAATAAGATCAGATAAGTTGAAGTTGCTGCTGACTTATATTTATGGGCGTTGCCATATTGATTATGATAAGCTGACATCAAAATGATTTGCTGACAAAATAATACAATCATGTTGTTTAGTTCGGCATAATACCCATTCATATAGGAGTCCTGGTTTATTGAGGGGCACATTTGGTGAGGGTAGGGAAGAGAAAAGCACTGGACTGGACGACTATGAGTAGGGTTGCTGTTAAAGTTGTGTTTAATAGAGTTGTGTGACTGTCAGTCTGGAATAATGAGCTTTGGTGATTACTGAGCCCATTTGTGTGTCCGCGTGTACGGGTGTGAGCATGTAATGTGTGGATTGGGTGGCCTGGGTGGATGTATGACTCCCGGCCTGAATTTTTGTCCCAGTCCGGCCCTGCCAATAGATATATACTGCAGTAATATAATTTTCAAAATAAAACCCTTAATGTTCTGAAGATTGTTTGTCTGTACCACCTGATTTTTGTGGCAGTGAGTTTCCCCATTGGGGATTAATAAAACTTTGTAATCTAAGATATCCAATTTCCTTGTCAGTGTTCTGTTTCCAACAGATGTCTAAGCCTTATCTTTGAACACTCACAAACAGCATCATTAATGTTTTCATAGGCAAAATATTAGTCCACATAATTCCAAGACAAATGGCAATTTTATAACCACTTATAGGGTTTTTTTAATCTGAGTTGATGAGACCATTTCATTGGCTGTCAAAATCATTGTCAGACACCTGTGCCTTTGAAGAGGAGCTCCTTTTCACAGTTTTATGTCTGTTATCTCACACCTGGTTGACAATTTTGTTAAATGATAGCCTCGTTGGATATAATTGCTACTGCAGTAAAAATAAAAAGATATTCATTCAGTATTTTATACCATGAGCATTGCCTTCCAAAACTACAAAATGTTTTTATGTACATCTGGTTGCCTTTACAGATTTGGTTGACAAGTGTGTATTTAAATTACAGCAAAAAACTGCAATGGCTCATGAAAGTGACAAATGGAATTAGGAAAGCACAGAAACTGTTGGACAGCTTGAATATTTGGTTAATTATAACCCGGGTAATTAGACAAGGACAGTGGCCTGTCTGACATGTGAAGTGGTGGAGGTTTACATTCCAGTTCTTTGTGCAGTCTAATTCATTAGTGTCATTAAACCAAATGCTGACTTCTTGGACTGTAATAATGGGATCACAGAGTGGAAAGTACTGCAAACATAGCCATTCAGACATCTCATTAAATACTAGTAGCTAAAATATGATAAGTGTGATAAGTGTGATTGATTGCTGATGGTGTTGAGTCTCATTACTTGTTGCATTGTCATTAAAGGTTCTGCATGCAACATTCAGAGCAATAATGTAGCAACAAACCACTATTTACTATGTAAAGATAAAGTGGAATAATGGCGTCATGACCACAGAAGAAGTCATGCTACGTTTGAGTGCATTTTAATTTAATCTCCTTTATGGTTTGTTGGAGACAGTCTTGCTGTGCAAGCATGGTAGTGCATGTGTGTATCCCACTGGTTAGCTCATCGCCACAGCTTTGCACTGTACTCATGCAGAGGTCATTGCTGATTTTAGGCCGGTGTCGTCCCTGAACTGTTGCACCCACCCTCCAGTTCCCGGTTGGTTAACACCATCTGCTCTGTCAGCACTGTTACCATTGTTTAGCATTGTTTATGAGAGTTAGCACCATTAGCTGCTAGCCACTGGCTCGGCCACCCTCATGTTGACAGCCGTGTCCAGACAACTCCAACACTTTAAATTTTTCATAGAGCCCCTTGAATTGGTTACACTCATTTTAAATCAAGCTCTTTTTTGTTATTAATCACATAATAGACACCTCTTTTTGTTGTAAACTCATAACTACAGTACAGACCATCCGCCCCACAAATATGGGGGTAAAGGCCATCTGTGCAAGCAGCTTATTTTGACTCATATTTCCGTTTTTTGTCAGGCAGCTTACCTCTAATGGCTGTAGTAATTAAGACAGGAGCAAAGGAGGGAATCAGGTGACTTAGTATAAAGAGTGACAAAGTCAGTGTATGAAGGAGGTATGGGTGGATGGAGGGGTCAAACAAACATGGATATTGTGTTATGTCACATACATAACACACTTTTGTCACATTCATAACTTTTTTTGTACCAAATGTATGTATTTTAACCCAAAACATGATCTTTTTTTCCCAAACCTAACCAATTAGGTTTTGTTGCCTAATCCTAACCGATTAGGTTTTGTTGCCTAACCCTAACCAATAGGGTTGTCCCGATCCGATATTCGGATCGGTATCGGCCGCCGATATTAGCAAAAAACGTGCATCGGACCGGACTGCATGGAAAAATGCCGATCCAAGAACTCGGATCCAGTTTTTCATAGAATCCGATCCAGGTTTTCCAGCCAGCCCAGCGTTCGTGATTCAAGCAGTCCGTTCCAGTGATCCACTCCAGCACTTACTATCAATCCACCAGGCCAGCATGCAGACGGCAGACACACATGAAGGGTAAGAGGAGTAGTGGTCAACTTAGTTAGCTGACTATTTGTTTTCTGCTCTGGTTTTTTGAGAGTGATATTTTTATTTGGTTTACGCTCTTACTGTTTAAGTAAAGAACACTTACGGCATTATTTTGGGCACAATTAGTGAAATTGGAGCCACAGATGGACTATTGCTTGTTTAAACAGTTGTACAATATTGTGTGCCTGTGCACCAGGCTGGCACTGACACTACAAAAATAACTGAAAAGGAAAGGCTGCATTGTTTGTTAAATGTCAACAATGTCTTGTGGTGTTAATCTATTTTTTATTTATTAGGGGGCCAAAGCACAAGTGTGTGGAGTCTTGCTGCTATTTTAATTTCAGTGTTAGACATTTTAAAGATTTCTTGTGTTGATTCATTTTCTATTTATTAAGGGACCAAAGCAGCCAAAGCAAACCAGCTATATTTGTTATTTAATGTTAATGTTCAAGTTTAAAGTTTGTTTATTTAACCCTGTTAACAATAAACGGGTCAGTTTCTCATACCAACTGTTGTGAATCATTCTAAGTAACCTAATTAAGTAGTTGCTCTTGTTAGAGTAATATTGCTTGATCAAACCTTTTCTAACATGACTGACAACAAAATAAGTGAATATGTATAATACGCGCTTGGATTGGTATCGGTATCGGCCAAAACTCAAGGCTGTAATATCAGTATCGGATCGGAAGTGAAAAAGCTGGATCGGGACATCCCTACTAACCAATAAGTAGAGGTCCAAATCAAAAGTTTTATCATGATTTGATATTATATCGATTCTTCCGATAATGATACGATATTTGCTGCCTGCGCCTGTTTCTGGTACTCTCCGATGGTTATTTAGGTTATTTTGGCAGTCATTGGCAAACGACCTATTCTGTTGTTTAGGTAGGAGGATGTACTGCTACAATACAAATCCAACTTGTGCTGGATGATTGTTGAATTTCTGTCATGAAATCCTGAGTACATGATTTGCAGCTACACAACTGTAATTAACATATTGTGGCTGATCAAACAACTTTCTGTTAGTTAGCCTGTTGGTTAAGCAACACATTTACTCCTCAGCAAAGACTTTAAGAGGGGCTGTTTTGTATTTAGTTCCTTGGAGTGCTGACATTTAATTAATATGCCTGGGTTTTGTAGTTGAGGTGGTTGTGTAGTGCCCTAATCATACACTCCCTCCGGAGTCATGTACAGCAACAACTCCCCCCCCCTTTTTTTTCTTTTTTTTTTTTCTTTTCAGTGAGCACCCTGCTGAACTACGGTGCTCAGTGCCCTTCACTCTCCTGGTCTGTGGTAATGTTGCTGTTGACATCAAGATCTTTTTGTCAGTGCTAAGCGAGGCCATGAAAACATCAGCTCTTCCAGCTGTTCAGGCACTGACAACAACAACAACAACAAAAAAATAGAAGTAAATCATTTAACTGGTGGTCTCGCTGTGGCTGAGGGCCTTTGAATTAAAAAAAAACACACCAGCAGAAATGACTGAAAACAACATGATTGGCACATTTGGCAGAGTTCCTGGGAGTAACAACTGCACAACAAACAAACACTGCAGCCTACTAACTGTAGTGAAGTAATATATCATGTTAGAAGGCTGTGGAAATTCCCATATAAATCACCTTATTGTATCAAATCAAAGGTGGTGAATACCATAATGCCAATTTGATTAGGTGAGACTGAATGTAAACATAGAAATATATTATATGGAAAATACAGTTTCACAAGTTTGCACAGGTTGTCATGACACTATTCCAGCTGGAAATGCAGTGATTTCTCAGTAAAAAAACAGTCACTTTTCCAGACACTGACATGACAGGAAAAAACCCTTTTTTCAGGCACTGTTCTCAGTGGAAAATGAGCGAAGGGTCACTAAAAAACACCAACGTTTATTGCCTAAAAGCTGCTGGTGAAAACACCAAGGGGTTGCCAAAACACAACTGGTTGTGTTGGTTGTTGGTTTTGAGCCATCCCATCTTCCTCCAGGAGATAGTCAGCTCATCTGTTACATTGCTTTAGAAACATTGATATGTCACAAGCAAAACGTACAAATGTAACCTATTGATGGTTTGTGGACACATACAATACCAGCATTTTCTTCTGGCAACTGTGCTGGTACAACGTCACGTACATAACATCATGTACACCGATCAGCCAAACCACCACTGGTTGGTGAAGTGAATAACACTGATCAATGCAATGTTCCGCTGGGAAACTTTTGGTCCTGCATTCCTGCTCTTGACGTGTATCACCCACCCAAACACAACTGCAGATCAAGTATCGCCTCTCATGGGAAAGACCCTCTCCAATGGCAGCAGCCCCCACCATCAGGACAATGCGCCATGCCACACTGGAACAACTGCTCAGAAATGGCCCGAGGAACATGAGAGCTCAAGGCATCAACCAGGCCTCCAACTTCCTCAGACCCCAATCTGATGAAGCATCTGTGGGATGTGCTGGTACCCCAGGATACCCCTGATCCACGGTGGGTCCTCCCTACACCAGACTAGGCTCTAACATGTCAAGACATGGACACAGGACCTCTGGGGGTGTCCTGTGGTGTCTGGCACCAGGGTGCTGGCCGCATATCCTTTGAAACTTGTCAGTTGTGAGGTAGGATAATGGCAAGTCCCACAAGGTTCCATGTTCCTTGGGTCATTCCTGAGCAGTTTCTGTGGTGTGACATGGTGCATTGTTCTGCTGGGGGGGCTGCTGCCACTGACGAGTGCTGTTGCCATGAGGGGGTATACTTGGTATGTAACAGTGTTTGGGTGGGTGGGGTGTGTAAAGTAGCATCGACATGAATGCCTAGACCCAAGGCTTCCTGGCAGAACACTGCATTGTAACAAGATAATCAGTGTTATTCACTTCATCTGTCAGTGTTGTTAATGTTTAGGCTGATTGGTGTGTGTGACATCAGTTAAATAACGAACACACTAAATGTAACCTAAACCATGATCTTAAAACCTAAGTATTTTTGTGTAGTGGACAAAACCAAACTGCGACCATTTCACGTTTTAAACTGCAAACGTTCATATAGGTCACTTTTGTGTTGATCTCCTGCTACCAGTAGGGGCGCTATTTTTTAAAACACTCCTGTTCTTTGTATGAGAGATTAGGAACAAATAGCTTATGTGGTTGTATGAGTTGGAGGACTTGCTGTGCAGTACAAATAAATAATGGATTATGTACAGAGGTTCTAACAATTATGGAAAAACACATCTTGACATACATTGCTTATATTCGAGTCTGCATGTATTTTTAATGGAGACAATGTCATTTCACTTGGTAATGATACATAAGAAAATAAGAAAAACAACCCATGTAACAAATCAGCAGCCATGTGACTTGTCCTTGTGACAGAAGAGCAAAACAATAGTACTTATGTCTCTAGTGGTTCCCAATGCTTTTCTCTACTTATGCAGCCCTGTACAATTAAATGTTCCTGTAGTCTGAATACACATTTAATTTACCACAGTGCAATTGTCCAGGACTAGATGGTCTGTTCCCAGACAGTTTGATTAAGTCTTTTTACAATCCCTGATTTTTGTCTTTGTCTTTTTTATCTTTCAGTGAGAAAGGATTTCAAAAAAAATCCAACTTGCAATTTCAAATTGAAGAAAGGGTGTAAATTAAGGCAAATTATCTGTCCTCACATGAAATGTTTTATTATGTTTAAATGGACAATGAGGCCGTATCCAAATGTGCATGCAAATTTAAATCAAATACTCCCTAATTTTGATGGTATTCAGTAAGTATAGCTGCATGCTATTCAGACGCAGCCTCTACCGCAGTTAACTCTCACTATAAAATATTCAATTTTTACAACAAAGCACAACACACAGTAAAGCATGTGAAATCACTCGTATGAATCAGAGATAAATTTTGCAGTGTTTAGTGCCCCCCCTGCTCCAGATGTTTAATATATTTAATATGCTTTTAAGCACTCTTCCATGTCATGGTTTCTTTGCTTTTTCTGACAGTGAGCTGCATTCATAGTGGGTAACCAGTGTGTAAACATCGGCTAGTGTTATTCAGTTATTCCGATTTTTCTTTTTTTCTTTTTTTTTCAGTTTTTGCCTTTAATCGACAGGACAGTTAAGCGTGAGCGCGGGGGGGCACCTGCTCTACCACTCAGCCACCGACGCCCCAGATTTGTTTTATTTTTATAATAACATTATATTCATTAATTATGCACAATTTGCTTGTACTTCGTTAACTGCTCATCTAATGATCAGTGCTGCAGTGAGAAGTGGTTATTACAAAAACAAAAACACTGTGCCTTTTAGCCGTCATCTACCTGCTCTTCTGGTCACCCACTGAATATTTTACAGTCAAAACTCTGAAGTGAGGTATATTATACTGCTATATTAAGCTTTGTATGAATTTAAGAAGCTTTAACTAGCAGATACCAACTGATTTTCAGGCACTGATTTTACATCAGTCTATGGGGAGACTGTCTGCACCATTACTAAGTGGTAGGCTCCTTACCTACCTTTCATCATTTAACATTGGTAGGTTTTTCTGTAATCTGAATCTGAGTTTAACAAAAATCGTTAAACAAGCCCCGATGATGGTTATGTGTCCAAAGGACTGGAGTGGTCCGATCCGATACCGATATTACAACCTTGAGTTTTGGCCGATACTGATACCGATCCGATCCAAGCACATATTGTACATATTCACTTATTTTGTTGTCAGTCATGTTAGAAAAGGTTTGATCAAGCAAAGAACAACTACTTAATCAGGTTAGTTAGAATGATCCACAACAGTTGGTATGAGAAACTGACCTGTTTATTGTTAACAGGGTTAAATAAACAAACTTAACGTAAATAAACGTATGATTAGGGCACTACACAACCACCTCAACCTACAAAACCCAGGCATATTAATTAAATGTCAGCACTCCAAGGAACTAAATACAAAACAGCCCCTCTTAAAGTCTTTGCTGAGGAGTAAATGTGTTGCTTAACCAACAGGCTAACTAACAGAAAGTTGTTTGATCAGCCACAATATGTTAATTACAGTTGTGTAGCTGCAAATCATGTACTCAGGATTTCATGACAGAAATTCAACAATCATCCAGCACAAGTTGGATTTCTGTAGTTGTATTGTAGCAGTACATCCTCCTACCTAAACAACAGAATAGGTCGTTTGCCAATGACTACCTAAATAACCATCGGAGAGTACCAGAAACAGGCGCAGGCAGCAAATATCGTATCATTATCGGAAGAATCGATATAATATCAAATCATGATAAAACTTTTGATTTGGACCTCTACTTATTGGTTAGTAGGGATGTCCCGATCCAGCTTTTTCACTTCCGATCCGATACTGATATTACAGCCTTGAGTTTTGGCCGATACCGATACCAATCCAAGCGCGTATTATACATATTCACTTATTTTGTTGTCAGTCATGTTAGAAAAGGTTTGATCAAGCAAAGAACAACTACTTAATCAGGTTAGTTAGAATGATCCACAACAGTTGGTATGAGAAACTGACCTGTTTATTGTTAACAGGGTTAAATAAACAAACTTTAAACTTGAACATTAACATTAAATAACAAATATAGCTGGTTTGCTTTGGCTGCTTTGGCCCCGTAATAAATAGAAAATGAATCAACACAAGAAATCTTTAAAATGTCTAACACTGAAATTAAAATAGCAGCAAGACTCCACACACTTGTGCTTTGGCCCCCTAATAAATAAAAAATAGATTAACACCACAAGACATTGTTGACATTTAACAAACAATGCAGCCTTTCCTTTTCAGTTATTTTATTAGTGTTTTGTAGTCCATCCATGGCTCCAATTTCACTAATTGTGCCCAAAACAATGCCATCAGTGCTCTTTACTTAAACAGTAAGAGTGTAAACCAAATAAAAATATCACTCTCAAAAAACCAGAGCAGAAAACAAATAGTTTGTTAACTAAATTGACCGCTACTCTTCCTACCCTCTGTGTATCTGCCCTCTGCATGCTGGCCTGGTGGGTTGATAGTAAGTGCTGGAGCGGATCACTGGAATGGACTGCATGAATCACGGAGTGCTGGGCTAGCCGGAAAATCTGGCACGGTTCTGTGAAAAAACGGGATCGGAGTTCATGGATCGGCATTTTTCCATGCAGTCCGATCCGATGCCGATGCCCGTTTTTTGCTAATATCGGCGGCCGATCCGAATATCGGATCGGGACATCCCTAATCTTGATAGTACTGCTTCTGTTGCTTCTTGTGCCCAAGGTCATTGCTTGAAAGCAGTGTGGTTCAATTTCATGTACAGTCTGTATTTAACATATGCAATCCTTAAAAGCACTGATGGATTGAAATAGATTTAAAAACTGCCAGATAGCAACGACACATATTGTCTTCAAGTTGACAAGTTCTTTTTTTCACCATCAAAACACCACCTCAAATATTTAAAGTATCTACAATCTATGTAATTATAACAATGTATCACTTGTCAATGTGACAACAATGTGGGCAATGTGAAATGTCAGCTAAATCAGCAGCTCCCCTTAGGTATTTAAGAGCTTTATGGAGTTTCAGCTCAATGTAAAGTTACTCCACAACTTTACTGTGCCGGTTCACTCACACTGCTCACATAGTGTCATTCTTGTCAAACACAGCTCTAAAAAACACTCTGCACTACATACTCAGCACAAAATAGCAGACAGGCACAGTAAGAGACTAGGTGGTGAACATAGTGGAGTATTTGGCAGCAAAAGAGCAGATATTCCCTTCAGGAGTTGGTATAGACCACAAAAAGAGCTAACAGTGAGTGAATTTTGAAATTACTTAATCATCAGGACACCAGGCACAGGCATCCAGAAGAATGCTCATCTTGCTGTGTCTGCTGGTTGTGTAAATACGCCACTGGTTTCTAACTCATTTACCAATAGCAGCTTTGTAAGGTAATGGTTTATTTGCATTGTGTTTATTTTGTGTACAGCCTGTTGTGTTGCCCCAAAGCTGATTTCCCTGTTCATGACAACTGTACAGGTGTAAATTTTCATACAAGTCACCCATTTGCATTGTATTAAGGGTTAAAGTTAAGGTCTTGGCTGCTTTTAGTGATAGGCTGTCTGCGGGGCATCACCACAGCCTATATGTCAGATCCCTCACTCCTACACAGCTCCACCCTCTTGTCAAAATATGGCTACTTTTGTCTCCAAAAAAACAAGATGGTGGCAAATGCTGTTCTACAGGCTTCAAACCAGTGGGTGACTTGAAAGGGGCTATGGCCTTCTTCTTTTTTTTTAAAACTATCTATATATGTATGAAGTCTTTGGTTGATGTTGAGGTGCATCGTAGAGTTTTCTTATAGAGGCTGAAAACTGAGCAAAAATAGAGTAAATATTGGACTTGAATTCATTCGGGGACCAGAAATATGTCTTTGTCAAATGACTGGTAATACTGCTCTGTAACTGCTGGAGGCATAAATAGGCAACTGTTTGCTGAAAAGTTCACCATGTCAGTTTAAAAGGTGATGATATGTCAGTGTTGTCTTCAAAAAAAATTTCCACTGCACCCAAGTGGCCAAAATTTTTGATTGCAGGTTTTAAACCAAAATTATTGTGGCAGAAAAGAAACTATCACAAGAAGGCTGTTTATCAGTAAGCTGGACATACTTTTACACCATCTCTCTACACTGGAAGCTGTCACTCTGTTGCGCCAATGAATGGGTCATAAATTAAAATGCGAAACATTCAAATTGTTGGGACCCCAAAAAGCTTGTGCTGGCCTTGGGTAAATGCATAATGTTATAAGAGGATTTGGCAGAGAACACAATTTGAATGGTTTGTTTTTCTCCTTCTCTCAGGCCTTTAGCTGCAATTTTATTATCTGAGGGAATTCTGCTCTCACCAACAGTTGGCCTGATTTGGTATGCTATGTCAACAAGAGCCTCAGTTGATTGAATCTGTAACCGCACGGAGAGCGAGAAAAGTGTTTACCAGCTTGATTCAATGATACAGAATACAACTATCACTTTGGATTGAAATGTTTCTGCCTCTGCTTTTTTCTGGGACTTGTCTTCTTGCTGGAAGGGGCAATAATCAAGTGCCATTTTATAAACACTGTTGATGGAGTCTAAACTTCACAGATAAATAAGAAATTGCCTTCAACAAAGTGCATTAAATGTAGCAAAACAGACCAACTAGAATACAAGTGCTGGAGTGGGATAGTGGTTATTGGCAGTTCCTTGCAACAGAGTCTTGTAATCTTTTCCATTAAGAAAGTTTGTAAAGAAAGATATCATTGAAAGAAGAGTTGTAAGTCCTGACACGCAATAGATGGGCCTACTTTCAGTGGATCCCCACAGGTTGTCATTAATGGCTCAAGAACGCTAATCTCAAAGACGGGTGACATCCACAGCATGAATTTAAATTCCATTTTTTTTATGCCAAGCTGGGTTTAATATCAGCCACTGAATGATCATCTCTTTCTACACTGCTTAAACCCCTACCAGTGGTCATGTTGCACCATGCAGATTGGGGCAGACAGTCAGTTGAACCAGACCTCGTGATGCAGTAAATGAGGGCATCAAGCTCTGTTAGGCAGCAGTATTCACAGGTGAAGCTCAGGCAGAAATCTACTAATGGAATTACAGTCTTTCCTTTGCAGTTTGCCGTTATAATTTGTACCCTGCCGATAATTGCTTACAAGCAGGTATTTCTTCATCTTATTTGGACTGGGAAACAAGAGTTAATAGGTTTCTGCCTGAGGCCCGGAGCTCTTCCAGGCTGAGCCTTAAAGCCTTTATATCAAATCGCTGCTGGGCATGTGGTAAATGCTAGCAGTCCACATTGCCGGCGAACTTGTTTTAAGCACTCGGACTGTCCTTGCCAAATTGTCTGGACCTTTTTGTGGAAGGAGCACGCAAATGTGGAAGGTAGAGCAAAAGCAAATGAGGCTTAACTGGAGCACTTCAATTTGAAGGCCTCTAAATTCATCAGTTTTTCAGCCACCTCGGGGGATGAGGGAAAGCATTGGATATCAGGGAAGGATAAAAGGAGGGAGTAATGATTTCTCCTGCCCATGTCTACAACAAGTCCAATGTTGACTTTTATTTCAAATTGAATGCCAAATTTAGTGGTCTCTATTTTTTCCCTTGCAGCTATTTGAACAAGATGGACAGTTAAGAAGCTTTGGAAATTTTGTTGCTTAGTTAAATCAGATTTGGGCCCCAGTGGGTTCTTAAAATCCATGAAAGTTTGTCAACTTGAGAGAACAAATTAAGGCCTTAAAAGATTTTGAAAATTGACATAAATAGACATAGTTCATTGGAAGAGCTTGAAATTATATATTAGGTGTAAGAATAGAAAGTAATTGAAGATTATATGTTCAGGGGTCCAAGCAGTGACTGGAGCTGGAGCCCAATTGTTTTTGTTCTCATTCTCTTTCTTTCTTTCTTTTCCTTTTTCATTGTCTTCTTCTTCTCCATTAAAAATATTAAGCAAAAACTGTAAGACAAAAACTCACTAAAATTAGCAGAAGGGTTGGAAATTCCACCCACAGGCATAAAAAAATACAATTCAGTGAATTCAAGGTGGTGCTGTGACAATAAACTTTTAGTTCCAGCAAACATCTAAAAAAAACCCCGGCTTGGCTTAGAGCAGAAAATCTTTCACTGTATTAATCTCTCAATTCATCTGCATCTTTGCTCCAGTGGTCCTCTGCTCTAAAAGTGTCAAATTTCTTTTCTAAATTTTCTGTAAATCATATTTGCAGGAACTTGTCCCAGACCATTGTTTCAGTTCTCCCAAAACTTTGGCAGGGTCATCTAATAGCTCCAAAGTATTTCAGGAAATTTCCACACATCAGACAATTTTGAATTTATACATTTTTAAACATTTGTCTTTAAGTTCAGTTTTACATAAATACTAATTTTACATAAATCAGAAATGGCAAAAGCAATTGTAACCAACCTTATTGCTCGTGCAGATGCTTTGTCAGTGCTTCGCTAACTGGCCTGGGCTATTTTGCCACTAGAGGGTGCCACAAATGCGAAAAGTTTCTATCTCACAATCATAATCAGCTACAGGGATTGATACGACATTCAGTTTGTACCATCTGGGGTCATGACTTAGTTGATGCATAAAATTTGGTAGTGATTGCCCAAAGAGGCCATGGCTTATTACAAGCCATTGCACATTTCAAGCTTCAAAAAAAAAAAAAACCATTATAAATCATTAGTATGTCCTAGAGAGCTGATTTTTTTTAGCACATCCACTGAATTGAGACAGAAGTTTGCTACACTGCAGGCTATGGTCAATTCAGATGTTCGTCACTCTATATTTTTTTGAATATGCAAAATCCAATACCATTTTTATCTACATAAGTCTTAAATGAAATGCTACAAAATTTACACAGAGATTCTTTGGGCACTAGATATCACATCAGTTTAATGGCGACCCCGTAGTGATATTCAATATTTTGTTGTAATTTGTACCATATGTACAACATTTTGTCACCAAAATATATGACAGTACACTCAAAAACAGCAGACACTTGAGCTGTTGAAAGAGTTTTAAAGGGATAGTTTGACATTTTGGCAAATTCGCCTATTGCCGTAATCCCTATAGTCATATGGGTAGATACATTACCTTTAATTGTCGGTGCCTGTTGTTCTGATATTCACCACGCTATGAAATAATAATGTAATATTACGAGACAGAGTTGTTTTGAAGCCAAATGCACAGCCGGGACTACATTCCAAACATATGGTACTTGCTGGGCGTAGTGATTTCAAACAGCGTATGATTAGTGCAGCTACACCCGTCATCAAAACAAGTTTGTTGAGAAGAAGCTGACTGCTGATAAGTGTGGACTTTCTGGTGGATGACGATGATGATTTCTTTTATATTAACCAAGACCCAGAACCTTATTTATTTGAGCCAGAATATACAGAGGAAGAGAGGTTTTGGAAGGGCCACTTTATTAGGTACACCTGTGCAGTCTAATACAACCCAATACAACAGCTCTGCCACACATTCTACGTTTACAAAGCTTTTACATTTTCAGTTTTTGTTGACATTGTCAGAAAGGTGATTATTCTACTTTATTATTGAGGTCATAATGGGTGGTGCTGGTGTACTGGAGTGCAATATATTGAAAAGTGTTCCTAATATTTTGTCCCCCTCAATTAGACAAAATTAGGAGGCCACCCCAGTACACCACCACCTTTTACTATGACCTCAATATTAAACAAAGTAGAATCACCACTTTCTAGACAATGTCAACAATAACAGAAAATGTATAAGCTCCGGGGAAAAATCATGGTATAGCCGTTCTACTGGATTGCATTAGATTACACAGGTGTACCTAACAAAGTGGCCAGTGACTGCATGTTACATACATATGTTGATGGTGGGATGGGACGAGAGTACGCTTCAAAATAATCACCAGAAAACGGGGAGAACATGCTAACTCCACACTCATAAATCACCACAACTCCTGAAGGAACAACAACATAAAATGTTCCCTAGCAGTCTGTTTATTCCCAACAATGAGAAGTAATGCCAGTCACTTCACTATATGCTCTGGGCAAGCACTTATCCATAACATAACCACAACAACATTTGCATTTTAGCCTTATTTACCATGCTTGGGTTGTAGGCTAATGTTGCTCAACGTGGAGGTAATGTTACAGCAGATTGCTGAGCACAGTACACAATGATCACTTACCACGTCTGCTCGTTTTGTGATGCCGACAGATGGTATGGCAGTATCTTTCAAGAAAAGTGTTTGAACCATTCCTGAGCTTCTGCGCTCCATCCTTTCACGGTAGTCCTCTGGTAAGAAATGGCTGGAGCGATCAAACATTTTCCGGACCGTTTCCACAGGCGTGTTGGGGTTGATGTCCAGCACAAATAGCCATTGTTTCATCCTGTCCGTATTTTTGGTTGGTACTACGTGAAACTTCACTCTGCTCCATGTCTTTTTACAATGCATGTGTAAACCATGATTTACAACAACACTCTGTAAACTTTTCTCAAACTCTCTGGTGCGTCCAGCTGACGATACCACAAATGCAAGGCTGCAAGCAATAACAACGGCACTGTCTCAGGTATGCACTCTGTCACTCTGCCCAGTGGATTACTCAAAAAAGTAGTTCCGAGTATTTGCTTCATGTGTCGTAATGTTACTTAATTATACATTATTATTTCATAGCGAGGGGAATGTGCAAGCCGTGTGTTTTCCACAAGAGAGTTTTGGAGTCATTTGATGGTGTATTTGATTAGTTTTGAGGGAGAGAGGGGGCTGTACCATTCACCTCCATTTTGTGCACTGAGCAGCAGGCAGCTCTGCCCCACCGATCTCAAAACAACAGGCACTGACAATTAAAGGTAATGTACCTACCCATACGACTATAGGGATTACGGCAATAGGCGAATTTGCCAAAATCAGGGCTCGACAGTGCGAGCGTTTCACTCGCATTTGCGACTAAAAATAGGTGTGTGCGAACTGTAAAAAATATTTAGGGGCACATGTGCGCATAAAAAAACCAGCCGAAGCAGCCTGTATTTTTGTCAGTTAAAAAATATGATAATCTAACCACTAATGTTGGAGGAATTCCAGCCGCCTTCCCTCTTCCCCGTGTGACACAGTTATGGGCGGTGTTCCAAGCCACTGTCGGCACAATGAATATCGTGCGCAATACCAAGGGTAGCGGTGCCGCTTTGTCAGGCGTTGCTGCCCTCCCCATAGACAAACAATGGGACCGCCAGCGCAAAGCGGTTTTACAGCTGATCATGTGTAGAGGCCTTTAGGCACCATTCGCCACGGTACCGCTGCTGGACAGGGTGGAAATAAAGCCCTTTTCACACAGAGCGCGCAAAGCGCAGACCTCCGCCGACGAACCCATTCATTGCGTATGTGCTACCGCGGCGCAAGAGTGCACCGCTCTGCCGTCGAGCTGAGCAGCGCGCACCACCAGCTGCGTGTGACGACACCTCAGCGCCACGCATCCAATAGCAGAGAAGAGCCTGAAGTAGATCCGAAAGCGGTCACCATGGAGCTGTAGCTGCTGAATGAGCCTGTACTCCCCCAAATCCTGTCCTCTGCCCCCTATTCCGCGGTGGGTGCTGCGAAAGCTCTGTGTGAAAGAGGCTTAAGCTTAAATCCTGCAGAGTTTCCGAGGACCTGGAAAATGTTTTAGGATAGTAATAACATTATATAAGATAATCATATTGCAAAGATAATATATATAAGATAATAACATCAAAGACAAAATTAAATTGCAATACTTTTTCAAAACTTGATGATTTTACCTTTCTGTACATTTTGTATACAAATTCATTACATAATTTTGCTTGTAAATGTCTATTTGCATCATGTTTATTACGGAAAACACATTATTTGATCAATTTACATTGTGCCCCTAAAGTTCTTTGTGCGCTCCTTACTTTTTCAACTTAGGAGCACATGTGCTCCTTGGGAAAAAAGTTAGCGTCAAGCCCTGGCCAAAATGTCGAACTATCCCTTTAATACTGAAAAAACGAAAACTACCCCAGTTCTGCACGTCTTATTACTGCGTCATGTTGTGGGAAGATGTGTAAGAGGACATGTCTTTCCGGTGGCACAGTGAGTCAGTCATTTGCTCTGGGGATACAGAGGTTCAAGGTTTGAATCTCTAGGTTGGCAATTACTAGACTTCCTGAGCACATTTCTTTAACACTACACCAGCAACCAACAGGTCAATATGTGATTTTTTTCAGGATTGTATCCCCAACAGTTAAAGTATTGTGAATATTGTTAGTTTTATGACTTCCTTCTCTCTGCCCTCTGCTTTTGAAGCTGGTTTGGCCTCCTGGCCTTGGAGCCACTGGGTGAGGTTGAAGAGTTGTCAGGAAAGTACCTGCTCCTGGGTAGATTTACCGTTTCTGCCCATCTGTTGTTAAGTCTTGTGGTTTAAAAGTTGATGTGCAATATGTTGTGCTACTTTATTAACTTTCAAACTAAATCTCCTGCGACAAATCTCAAGCAGAACGAACTTCATTCAGTTTATGATTTATCCTGCTAAAATCTACTGTGATCAAAAACGAACAAACTGATGAGCTGATGTGTTTGATAGTTGAGGGGTAAGGTGATGGTTTTATGATGCAAAGGTCAGGAGTTCAAATCCTGCCTCTGCCATCCTGTAGGTGGTCTGAATCTTTTGACACTTTAGGACTGTTTTTTTTATATAAATTAATATGGGATGCTTTCCAGAACTTGAATGAAATAAAATTCAATATGAATGTAGTCAGGTGAAAAATGTTTTCACAGAAGGTCATAAGCCACATAAAATATTACTAAAAGTAGTTTATATATGTTAAAAGAGCATCAACATGTAGTGATGCCCACCATGAATCATTTTAAGGAACATTGCTTTTTGTCAGTTAAAAAAGACACAAGCATTCAAATGCTTTCAATGTGCTTGGACCCCAATAAATGCAGCTTGAGGCATTAATTTTACTTTATGTTAGTAAATAGGCTACGTTCTGCTGTCTGCATGTGTGTCTCCGGCGGTTACATCATTGTTTCACGCGCCACCTGCCACCACCTACACAGCACAATTAAGTAGTGTTCACACATTCAAGCCTCCCTCTCTCTTTTTAATTGTTGACTGTGAGCTTCTGTAAATCCTGTTTGTTGTCATTCTAAAATACTCTGTGTTCTAGCAGTAATTAACCTTGATCTGTGGCTCAAACTCTTTGAGCGAA